>NC_137255.1:30070562-30451162 GCF_965637545.1 Phallusia mammillata
GGTCTACCCATATAGCATGTACAGGCTCCAGATTTTAAACGGTTTAAAGTTATTATCACATTTAAACGATGTTTTGTATGCGTTTACTAGCTGTATTTTGGAGTTGACCTGTGAAAACCGTTTGTGTTTATCTTAAACCGTTTAAAATATGGAGCTTGTATAGGCTAGATTGGTCGACTGCCCAAAAATCATTTTTGAAGCGGTCATGCCCTGCGTTCGCTTATGATGCACGCCTCTTATTTACGAGGTTATGATCAGATTCAAACGACATTTTGTATGCCTTTACTGGATGTATTTTAGAGTTGACCTGTGAAAACCGTTTGTGTTTATCTTAAACCGTTTAACATCTGGAGCTTGTATACCATTGGTTGACTGCGCAAAAATCATATTTAAAGCGGTCACGGCCTGCATTCGCTTATGATGCACGCCTCTCATTTACGAGGTTATGATCAGATTTAAACGATATTTTGTATGCCTTTACTGGATGTATTTTAGAGTTGACCTGTGAAAACCGTTTGTGTTTATCTTTAACCGTTTAACATCTGGAGCTTGTATAGGCTAGATTGGTCGACTGCCCAAAAATCATTTTTGAAGCGGTCATGCCCTGCGTTCGCTTATGATGCACGCCTCTCATTTACGAGGTTATGATCAGATTCAAACGACATTTTGTATGCCTTTACTGGATGTATTTTAGAGTTGACCTGTGAAAACCGTTTGTGTTTACCTTAAACCGTTTGTCATCTGGAGCTTTTATAGGCTACATAATTCGACAGCGCAAAAATCATTTTTAAAGCGGTTATGTCATGTATTCGCTTATGATGTACGCCTCTCATTTTCGACGTTATGATCAGATTTTAACGATATTTTGCAAGCGTTTACTGAATGTTGTTTAGAGTTGGCGTGTAGAAACCGTTTACATATACCTCAAGTCGTTAGTGGTCTCAAACACGTTAAAGCCTGTACTAATGAAAATGATGAAACACCAAATGCACAGTGAGGACAACACTTTATTGATGGAAAAAGCACCTTATGAACCCAATTTCCACACTTCAACATTTTCAAGTTGAGTCCAATAGTTATATGAAAGCAGAAATAAATGGGAAGAGAATAAATAATTACATTCACAGCAATTGGTTGATTGGTCAGTTAAAAACCTGCATTTACAAGTACATAGTAGTAGTACATACTAAACAAGGATCTTTAAGTAAACATACTAAAATAAAACAAAAAGGTGAAACAATATTGCACAGCTGAAAATGTAATGATTTGCTCAATTATCAAGAAAATTAAACCGGATATCATGTGAAAAATGAGGTTGAACCACCCAATTGTTACAACATGCTATCATGCAGACTACTGGTCAAAACTAGAGGTTCTCAATTTATGTCTGATGAATCACTTCACTGTCTGATTCTACATCAGAGTGCAAAACATTCTCAGAATTTACATGAGACCATAATCACCATGGAGGTAAAATAATATCAACGCCTACAAATGTTTGAATACAAATTCTTAATTTGGGTATAAGAACTAATAAATAAACTTGCAGGCAGGTAGAACAGTGGAAAAGAAATAACACATATTCCGATTTGATTCATGTGAAACTAAAGTATGTGGTGCATATCTTGACATACAATTTTCTCCAGTGAGGCAAGTAACAGGTCGTATACATCAATGATTTTGCTGACACTTTAAGAGAGAGCTGTTTTTGTCGACAAAATTCTTCCGCAATGAAAGACTTTCTTCAATTTTTTTGATATGGAATGCTTCTGTTGATTTTTTCAAGCTTTAAGCATTTTTTACGGATGGTGAACTGCAATAAAAAAATAAAGATAAAGTGTATGCTCATTTGACTTGACAATTATGAGTTAAACAAAAGAGGCTTGAGTTTAGTCACCAATAAGCAGTCTAAGTGTTACAAAACAGAGTTAATATTCAATATTGGGGGTTTTAACTGTGCTAAAATTCAAAATAACATCAGCCAGAAATACATAAAGAGTTTGGTTTAGAAAGGCAGTAACAAGGCAGCCACTTACTGTGAATCATTTCAATTCAAATCCAATCTACAAGCCATCATATGACAGTGTGCTGGTCCTCACTTTGCTTCATACAAAGGTAAGAACTTGAAATTCTTCTCACTGAAAGCTCTCTTTGCATTGCTTCATCAGGTACTTCAATCTTGATTCTTGGCTCATTTTAGTGTTTAACATATTCATTTTACAGCTTAGAATGCATTTGTTTTTGTCTTGCTGTTTTACAATTAACTGCCATTTTGATATAAAACCCAATTTACCTGCGATTATTATCACAGCAAAAATAATATTTGCCAATAAAAAACAAATTTAATGCTCCACTGCCATTACCGATAAAACCGTCCGCAATCGGGCTGTGTTATAACACAGGTTCTAAAGATTCTAATCCCGCCCGATAAGAAACGCATTATTCTGCGTAACACAGCCGATTTTAATCGGGGACTTCCAGACGAATCGGGTGATTAATCCCAGGTTGTCATTCAAATAATGTTTTGAAGTTATGAATTGTTTATGGTTCATGTTTTAACGAATAGCTTTAATTATCGACAAACGTTTCGCGTGGTTTAACGTCAAATTAATGAAATTACAGTGTGGTTTGTGATGGATAAATCTGTCAGTGTTTAAATCACAACAAGCTTTGCTCATCCACACAACAGTACTTGTTTGCTGTGAAAAAAATAAATTGGGAAAAAAGGTTGTTTTTAATATTGGATTTAAGTGATATTCTAAGTTCTTGACATGAGCCAATACTCACTAAGATTTTAACCGGACCTTTATGGTCAATGAATTTGCATTAATAGAACTTTAAAACAGTAGATGGTTCATTTGCAGTTTGCACTGGGAAACTAACAAAAGTGCCGAGCAAAGCAGATAGCATTTCCTTTAATATGCACAGTGTCTGAGAGCACCCATAGGTGTGTATACACCAGGGGTGGGCAAACTACGGCCCGCGGGCCGCATGCGGCCCGCCAAAGGAGTTTATGCGGCCCGCCAAATGTTTCCGAGTAACGCTGAATAGTACTATGAGCACAGGCGCAGAGTTTTAAAAATACCGGGGGTGCGACTTGCCGATACCAATGCCATATGCAGTATCTGTACCCGTTCGATACTTTGGAACTAAACACAGATACTTTTCACGTGCTTTAGCCTGTTTTTTCTGCCACGTTATTATGCAAATCGTCACTTGACACAATTTCTTCGTTCGATAAAAGTAAAAGCGATTCACGTTTTCAAAAACAGCCAACTTTGCACTGTTGACGCCCAAACTTTGGTCACTTTGGATCATGGTTAGGTCGTTGCAGTACTTTTTGTTTAATGTTGGCACTCGGACTTTATTAACAAAATACGTGGTTCAGCCTTTGTTGCAACAAACGCTTGTTTTTTTGAAACAATTACAATTGTAGCGTTTCAACCAATGTTTGTGCAGTCATGAACAAACGTATTTGCATAAAGCTGAAAATATACTATGTAATAATTTTGCGCAGGGGTGCACAACCTGCGGCCGCAATCTATTTTGCTAAATATTTTGATTTTTAAACTGCTAAAACAGATTTCGTGGGACTGGAAAAAAGATTAGCAGTCTAGTAACCATATGTGCCAGGCTTTTTATCCGCTTATTATGTGCAAACAATGCGAAAAAACAGGCACTGGAATCGTCACAATACAGTTTATGACGTCATAAACAGTTAGCTCCGTTCAGCTAAATTTATGCACAAGTTAGAAATTGTTAATCAGAGCATATTAGGCGACTTTAAATGGTATATATATGATACAAACCTTATTCTTTGCATCAGTTGTTTTAAAACAAAACAACAATAAGCAATTGGCGGTCGTTGGTGAAATACTATGCGGCCCGGTAAGATTATAAACTTTTGAATGCGGCCCTTGCACTGAAAAGTTTGCCCACCCCTGGTATACACTATTAGAGCAAACTGTTTGTGACATGTCCAGCGCACAAAACATTAAATATATTTTGTTGTTAGACCTATACAATCCGGGCAAGTTTTAGTTAAGCAAAAAATGTAAACATATTTTGGGATGTAAAGCCTAAAAATCATAGGCGCCGAGTTTTGCAAAAATGCAAGGTGGCGGACGTAAAATATGACGCCACTTTGTGTGACGTCACTAATGTGTGCAACCACAAGAACTCAAAGCCAAACAAACTTTTAAAAGAATGAAACGTTTGTCAAAATGTGGATAAAAAAATGATGTTTGAAATAATACTTAGCTGGTAATTGCAACACGTTGCTGTAGCGTTTATCATTGGTTTAGCAACGTTCAAAAATGTTTCGTCAAGTTGTTGCTGCTTTTATCACTTTAGATAACAAATTATTACACCACATTTGCATTGTACACAACAATGGCCGACATTCACTGACTGACAATTGTGTGTTTGACGTCATAAACACGGGACTAACCACAACAAGTTGCAGTTTTATGCCACGTTTTGTGGTTGAATCGCTAGCACGTTTGTTAAAAGGCAAAATTGTTGCTAATATTCATCAGATTTTACGATATTTCGTACGATACCGCTAAAAACTAACCAAAATTTCCACGGTGGCCACCACCGTGCTTTAAAAACCCAAGGTGGCGGCGCCACACCGCTTACTCGGCGCCTATGCTAAAAATGTTTCTGAACTTTAGGTTTAAAATGTCCTGAAAATCAGCATCTTTGTGGAAATTAAATGAGTTGTGTCAAATATTGCGGGCTTGGGTAAATATGCTAAAATTGTAATTTTTTTGGCAAAGGATTTAATGTTTATTGATGAGCTTGGCATTCCAGATGTGGTTGTTTCTTTCATCGTTTGGAAACCTGTATCAAAAAATGTTAACAGTTTATTTCCATGCATAAGTCAGCACGTTAAAAATGAAAACAGACAAAATAATAGTCTGTATCAAACCATTATAATCGGAGAATGTCATGAACTTCATTGTTTTGTTAGGTTAAACTATTTTCTAATGCTTTTAAACTGCTTTGATCTGGTATAATGCCAATCATTAACATTCAACATATTGTTTCATTCAGTAGTGAGGACAAGGTGAGGTATTTTCTACTACTCAATATATATATCATAATTTGTATATCCTAAATCCATGGGACCATGTATATTTGTTGTTCTCTTATTTGTTGCAAATATATTCGAGTATTTTGGAACACTATATACGGATCTGTTCATAAGTTTAATGGTGAAAATAACAATATCACTGATGATGGCATGAGCATTTGCCGAAACGTTTGAACAATAAAGCATGTCGCTTTTTACGTCTATTTGGGCCGTTATTTTCACCATTAAACTTATTCGAGTATATTGTCTGGTTTATGTTATTTTATACAAACAAAAAATAAAAGTAAGTTTGCAGTTTGCACATAAGAAAAAATGTGATAATATTTTATTCTTCCTAACGTAAACTTTGTAAGTGTTTGTAGATTCACAAAGCTGAAAACCTGCTGAGGAAAAACTCCCAGGGAAAATGGAGGTGTGCAAAAAGTGGAGAGTCACAAGCAGTTGTTGTCATGCAACTTGAAAAAGCTACAAGAATCAACAGTATTGATATCGGCAATGATGGATCGGCATTTGTGGAAGTTCTTGTATCAAGATCGAGCAATGACCAAGATTATCAGGTATATTATTTGGGAATCTGCAATCAATCAGGTATTTTTGGATGATAAACTAAGGAAAAGCCACAGTTTGGAATTCAGTGTGCAGTGGGAATTTGATATCACAGAATTGAGTTTGGAAAAGTTATATAAACTGTAAATTGACTTTTTCATTCCTATACTGTACTGCCTCATTTTTGTTTTGTGGGTGCATAACACAGATGATTCCGAACATCAACATATTTCAATTTATCACATGGCTCTATAAGTTTATTTTATTTTTGTCAAGAAAACGTTACAGTTATTAACACAGTTTGTTAAATGTCATGTAAAAGTATAATAAATCTGACATGTAATAGGTTATTAAATCAAGCTGTTGCTGCCAGGCATAATATTGACAAATGTATACCTCTTCCATCACTGGATTTTGTGTGTGTTCTATCGCTTTGGTTTCTTTACAACAAAGATGATAAAATGCTGCTAGTATCCAAACAGTTTTAGTTTTCACTCTGTGCTAGATTTCCAGTTGTTTTGTTGCAGGTGTTGTTGGTTGCTTCATCTTTTATGACACCCAGTGAAGCTCGAAGTGGAAATGGAAGCAACAAAGTTTGGATGTTTTCCGAAGATCAACTGTCGTCTGAAATTGCCAAGCAATCGTGGGACAGAGTGAAACTGGTTTGCACTCAACCATTTAACAAGGTTGGCAGACTTCTACTGTATGTAGTTAAAAATAAAATGTTTGTTGTGTAAAAGTAAATCACCAATTACAGCTAATGTCTTCTCACCAGCTACACTTTATACATTGAATTAGCATACACTGTCTGCAGCTTATCACTATCACATACAAAAGACCAGAGGTTGTGTAATTGTGTTTACCCTATTTGTGTCAATTTATTTATACTGTAGTACAGGATCACAAAAAAAAACTACAAGTTTAAGTAGTTTTACCTGTTTTAAATCACTGGCTTTGTATCAATTGTTTTCACTTTATTACCAGCACACAACTTATGGACTAAGCTTCATAAATCTGCACTCCAAAGAAACTGAGAAAAAATCCGACAACTCTGAAAATATGTCTTCTAATGTAAGTTTGTTTCTCTCAGATTGATAATGAATGTTGTGGAAATACAAAGATATGTATGTGAAGAATATGGCTGTTTTGGCGTAAGTGTTTGTCTGTCTACTTTGTTGGTCATGGGTGACAATTATTTAGAAAGCATTTACAGGCAGTAGGGTTAATTGAACATACTGTGATATGGAACACTATGCTTGGATCTGCTCAGATCTAATGATGAATATAATGGCATATTTTCAATCTTTTAGGTGACTTAAGTGTTTTTGAACTAGTGTAAGTGATGTGGCCCCTCATATCACTGATGATGGCATGGGAATTTGCCAAAACATTTAACCAACATAATATGTCACTCTCACTTTTTACATTAATTTTGGTTATTATTTTCATCATCAGATTGCATTTTTACATTTCTATTTGTTTTTCTCACTGTTAAAACATTTGTAAATGTTTTTCATAGTTTACAGATTGAGTTTTTGTTTATATATGCTTCATTAAAGATTTTTTAGTGCAAACTGTGATGATGTTAGGAGGTAGGTTTTAAATAATGCATGTTACCCAGGGGCGTATCCAGAAATTTTTAAAGGGGGGGTCCAACAATTTTTTTGGGGGAAATCCCCAATGACGTCATTATGACGTCACACGTCGTTCAAAACGACGCGTTATGCGGCAAAGCACTTTTTCCAAAATTGGCGGTTTCTCTACCCATCTAATTGACAGGAAGAACAGGTAATTTTAGCGAAAGCTTTGTAGTTTTCTGATTTCGCCGCTGCTATCTAGCTTACTCAGCCAAACTGCAACTGCAAAATAAGCGTGACTGTCAGGTAATCAAAATCGTTGCTTAAAAAAACAAGGTCCAATTTCTAAAGAACTAAATCTCTTGCTGAAGCGGTAATCCTACTGTTAAGTTGCGCAAAGTCACGAATGCACTAAAGGTGGTAACTGCAGAAGGCATAAATTGTGCCTGGCAAGTAACAAATTACCCTAATAACATAACTCGATTTACATCGATCTAATGTTTTTGACAAACTATTACGTGTTTGGCGGATCAAAGCAACACAACATTACACGTTTTTAACACTTTTACATTGTTCAAATGCAAAAACAGTTTGATATGTTGCACTTAGTGCAGTTACCATTTAGCAAGAAACTGGTATCAGCGTCCTAGCCGGAACGTAACTTTCCGATTGTTAGCGCATAAACCTCCTTATTAAACCCTTGTTACGTCACAATTGGCGATTAGATAACAAGCGAATACAAGAGATTGAAGGCTCACGTCTTTGAGATAACGACTCCCTGTTATCACGCAGTGGTAAACGGAACGATTTTGGCCTATTTAATTTACGCACAACTTTTTGAAAAGGGGGGGGGGGGGTCCGGACCCCCAAAACCCCCCCCTTGGATACGCCACTGATGTTACCCCATATTTTATAATACCACATGATGTTACATGGTACACTGCTTGATGCCACATGGTGTGTGGTATGCAAACTAAAAGCCCCAACAAGGTAAATATGGCCAAATTCTTGTAGTATTTCAATTACAAACCCTCATCCCAACCCAAATAGCTTTATTTGTCAGTGCTTAAAAAACAAAAATTATAACTTGCACAAAGTATATTTGTGTTGGCCTTAAGTGCTTTCCATGTAATAGCATGCAATATAGCGGCATCTTTTTTGCACCGTGGACCGTTTTCAGCCTTTAAAAACTACAAATATTTAGCAATAAAAATGCCCAAATTAGTTTATCATCCAGGGATATTTGGGGAAAATGTTTCAAAGCATTTAACCTGAAATTTATACAACCTGGTAACAAACTCGCCGTGTACCTGCGGTTGCCAACCACTGCCATATACCAAGCGGTATCATGTTGTATTTAGCCACTGGTGTTTGGTTATTACTCTGACAGTATTAACTCCTTGATATTCTACCTGTATAATGTGAAATGCATGTCATGTTTTGTTTTTCTACATTTCCAGCTTCAATCAGCCTCATCAAGTCGAACGTCATTCGGAAAATTTAAACTCAAAGCAGATGATCCTGTTGCCCCACCAAGTGTTCGGAATGTTGCAATGAAAAGTGACGCACAAACAGTTAATCAAGGTAATCAGTGTTCAATGATTGATGACACTACTGTCTCTTGTTCAACTACTCAGGTGTAAGTCATGTGATATGGTTGATCACTGCTGTCACCTTGTGGACAAAATAATTTTGTTATATTTTAGCAGTGATTTAAAAAAAATCTACTAGTGCACCATTAGGTGTTTTTGTATAGCATTCTCATGTCACTAATATCTAGAAAATTGACTACAGTACAGCAGCTACTGTTAATCTGCTGGTGTTTGTTGCACTTCAAATATATAAAATGGAAATAAAAGTAATTGTGGAAATGGATGTGCTTTGCATTATTCGAAAATATTTAAATTTAAACCTGTCTAACAACTAAGCTTGCTGACCAAAGTGCAACAAACTAAGCTTGCTGACCACACCATTAGTGGTATGCAAACCACAGTTTGATACTGCATTATCAATCAATTTTGGTTGCTTTTTTATCGTTTTTAATTCGTTAAATCACTATCTAAACCTTCTGCTATCGAACTTATTGATGTATGTCACATTTTTACCTGCATAACATTATCATCTAATGCAGTGATTTTCAACTGTTTTGCCTTCGCGGACCCTTTTCGGTGCTGTAATCTAATTGCGGACTCCTTAGAAGTTTTGGGTAATTTTGTCCTTTTTTATTAACAAGCTCCAAAACACGGTGCATAAAGTTACAGCCACATTCGGTCCAGGACCAAAAAATTCCTTTTTCTGGGTTGCGACATCGGAAATCAACAAGAAAGAACCATTACAGCAGTGTAATGTGACGTTGCTTTCCACTTACAATTTACGTCTGTTGTATTACAATGGGGTTTAGATGTTATAATGCACTGTGGTTTGTCGCCTACGAAGAATGTTTTCAAACAAATTACATGCTACTTTTTAAACGCCAAAGCGTTTTATTCAATTCGCGATTTATTTATCTCATTTTGCGGGAATTAGGAGATTGTCGTGGACCCCCTGAAAACGCTTGGCGGACCCCCGGTTGAGAACCGCTGATCTAACGCATGTTTCTGTTTAATTTACAGCAAAACTTGGACCAAAAATAAAAGTTGAAGAAAAAACAAAACCTGGAAAAGTTTCTGAACCTCAAGTAAGACCACTTGTTGGCGCTATAGTGTCATGTGTTTAATGTCAATCAAAACTTATAATTGCAAAATGTTAAAACTAATGTTTTGTTTAACTTTGATAACTCTTTATGTATTGAACTGTGTTTTACATATGTTTATTGTTATTGTAGCTTAGGTTCAAAAATGTTAGTTTGTTTTCGTGTAACTTTATTTCCAGAAGCGAAAAATGTTGAGTGAAACCTCAACGAAACCAAAACACCAAAAGACAAACCGAGCTGCAACAGGTGAAACATATGAGTAATTATTTCTATGTTACATTTTATCATTAGCTTTAATAAGTAAAAAACTGCACTACATTGTCACAAGGTTGGTGGTTTAAATCCAAGTTGTTTTCAAAACAACAAACTTATCTTCACATTTACCCATTGTTAATCCTTAGTGATGTTACAAAGAAACAAAAAGCTTAGTTTGTAATTCCTTTAATTGTGAGGGAATTAACCCGAGAAATCCTGAGGTTGTGAGTTCAAACCCCACTACCGAATATAAATTATGCATTTGCAGTTGCAAATTGAAAGCCTCTTAAACCAACCGATTTTGTTTTGTAACTTGCGTGAGTCTTTGCGGTTCTGCTGAGGTTGCAGGTTCGAATCCCACCACTTGCTGATCCGCCATTTACTTTCATGCAAATCTCAGTTTTCATTCGTTATGTCCTCAACAATTTGCATTACTAACAAATCCGACTTATTATCAATATCCTTACATGAAAGTTTTTTGCAGATGTTGCTTTCAACAAACTGTTGAGTGATGTGGTGTTCGTGATAAGTGGATTCCAAAACCCGAGAAGGTCAGATTTAAGAGACAAAGCTTTGTCTATGGGAGCAAGATACAGAAAAGATTGGGAGACTGGGTGTACACATCTCATGTAAGTGAAGTTTTTAGCATGTTTTGATTGCTCAACTTCTATCTGATTTTTTATAATCTGATTATTATCCATCTGTACAAAGTATATGTTCCACATGACTACATCACACAATTCTCTGTGAATTATTCTATGAGCTTCACTTTATTGTTTCAGATGCGCTTTCGCAAACACCCCAAAGTTTCGACAGGTTATGGGCGACCCACGTGGTCGAATCGAAGCGGTTGCCGTGGAAACCATACAGCATGGATCCGAATACGACAGATGATGATGACGTCGACGGTTGGTGACGTTTTGTTTCATTCCAACTTTGCTAGCTCAGTTCCAAATTAAAACTCGCAAAAACATCACACGAGGTCGAGTTGGGATTTGAACCAACAACCGTGCGAGGTTGTACTTACCTTTGCTGCTTGGATTATCCCTCTGTCTTGGACTTAGTAGTATAGGTTTCTAATAGTAATATATTAATTGATAAAATTCGTGGTTTATCTTTGCTCACTGCCGCAAATAAAATAAACATATTTCGTCACCACCAGCATGATATGACGTAGTTACCGAAATCAACCAGACAAAGTGAAATGTCAGTAATTCTGATCCGTTTCCAATTTTTAGTTAACTCGTTTCAACCGCTGCCCTGGTTTATAGATGGGAAACCTCCGGATGACGTCGATGACCCGTTTGAAGCGAGCACTGAAGTAAAAGCGATTGTATGTGACGTCACAATGATAATTTTTTATTGGTTCTATTTTTTCCCACAGACGGAATTCCCGAACTTTCCGATTATTTCAGCGGAAAAACATTTTTCCTTTACGGGGATTTCCCTCCAGGAACCGAGCGAATGTTGAAACGTCACATTATCACGTGCGACGGATGAGCAGTGAAGTGGAACGTTGTAATAATACGCAGCTTTTTGTGACACCCCCCTATCGTTTTAACCATTTTTATCATTTTAAGTTTAGTCGTTCAAACTTGCTTTTTTAATTTTTTTGTGATGAAAGTTTGTTGTTCACAGCACGTTGGAGGAATATATGAGTGATGACGTCAGATATGTGGTGACGCAGCGCTCATGGGATTCAAGTTTTGATGACGCACTGACATCGAATAGTTCGCTTGTGTTTGTGAAACCGAGCTGGGTTTTCGAATGTGGTCATTCAAAGTCATTGTTACCTCACAATCGACACATTGTGCATTCGAATTAGGTGATTGTTTAAGTTACTTTTTGGTTTTGGTTTCTTATTTGGGTAACCTAGCGCGCATTTGTTCCAGCTTTGACGATGACGAGCTTTGTGTAGACAACCATAGCAGTTATTACACGCTGACAATTAAGTTGTTATGTTTGCACGTGGAAAAGTATTTTTTCAGTGATCGGAAATTTGTTTGCATGGCTGTGTTACAAATATTATTTCTATCTGTTTGTTACACAGTTTTCATTTTTTCGCTTTTGTTTGTTGCTTCGTCACCATATATATTTATTTCATTTTGCTTTCACATTGGTGTTTTGTTTTACTTTGATTTTACTTTTTTTTACCTTTATTCATTTCATGCTTGTTTCAATTAGTGTTCTGTTTTCAATCTGTTTGCTTTTGTTCGTTTTTATTAACATCACTTTTATTTGTCGTTTTAAACGCAACTGTCGCACCGACTTGACATTCCGGCGCGTTGACCTAATTTACACGTCTTCACCTTTCTTAGGGACATTTGTTAATTAGCTTTTAGAATAACTCTTTTTCCCCTAGCGGCTTCCTAAACGAGAGGACGGTGTAACTTAAATTTCGAGAATTACAAAATCCAGAATTGCTTATCCGCTTCTGTGTTCGCGAAAGCATTATGGGTAGAGTGTGGTCTATTGATTGGTTTTACCGGCTAGCTGTTAGAGCAGCGTCCTGAACCTTCGGCGCTGAAATAATAGCGCTATAAATGGAAACAGCGAAGTTTACTTCGACAATCGGCATCATTTTTGTCGCTTGGTGGTGCAACATGCGACTTTACACACAAACATAGGAAAGTTGCTGTCATGTAGGGCAGAAACTTGGCCTAATGGTCCAGCGCGCCTGACCCATATACAGAATAAAAAAAAAACTGATCGGGATTCGTCCCCGGGAGTGTCCTGGGTTCGAACCCCGTGAAAAAAAACGTTGCTATCTGGTAGAATTTCACATTGACTTATCGCATCCACTTCCCGCTTGTGTTATTTCACGTGTCGTGATGAGTCAGACTTGAAACCAAGATTCTCAGATTGACAGTTAAGAAACCTTGGTTTGAATGTTCAAGTCTGGCTCATAATTGTTCAGTGTTAGTTATGTAACCACTTCGCTCGTACCTGAGGGCCACAGTTGTTATCACTTCACGTTCACAGTTGCACCTTTTTGGCTGTTTGTCGTATTATTACTTTAAATACTAATTAGTTATTCACGATTGATTCAATTAAAAAATCCTCTCATAAAATCATCATACATTTGTATTTTTAACGCATCGAATATTATTTCCATCTTTTAGACAACGTGTATAGGACGTCGGAATAAAATTACATTTGCCAAAAGAGCTCTATAAACTTGATATTTTGCCTGGCAGCAATAGCATATAATTTACTGTGTGAACTTAGTTTGTACAACTTTCGGCGATGTAGGTTTCGGTTTAACTTCTTGCCACCACAAATGTTTAGCGTAATTTGTGCTGTTTTGTAGTCAAAGTTAGCATATTGTGCAGAACGGCGCTTTCACATGAGCGTGATTCGTGATACGAAACGGCGTCGCATCTCACATCACTGTAGCCTCATTTGCATACAAGTTTTGGCGCTTGATGGGGTCAAAGTGCACTTGGTTTGGCATGTTCTACAACCTGACCATTTGAGCAAAGATGCTCGATCCATGAAACAGAATCTGACCAGGATTCGATTTTACGGGAACTGTTGTTTAAAAAACATATAAAATTCTTTGAACACAACCCAACAAGCGGAAAGAACTTTTAATTTAGCTGCAGACAGTGCAAAACGTTTCGAATTATATGTTCTCTCTTAAGTCCCGATTTTATTCATTTTGTCTGTAAGATAAAACAAACACAAGAAAACCAGAAAGTTTGGTAAGTCTTACAGAAAAATGGGTTTATTTCTTATCACAAATGGGTTTACAACCCGTGAATAAAAACGTTTTGACTTGAAAATGCAATACATTGGGCTACAAAGACTTTAGACGGGAGGTGGCGCTAGAGCACAGATCGGACAAGATTGCAGTTTACATTTCCGTAACCGAATTTGGTTGCATTGTTAAGTGGATGATTTGCTCAGTAATAAGTTTGGTGCTTGAGGCTTTCTCGCGAACTCAAGTGAATCACTTTTATGGTTCCAAGCATTTTTGCTTTCGCTGTTTTCTAACATTATTGTTGTTTTTGAAAATACGAATGATTTACACTCTCCGCAAGCTACTGAGTCACCGGAAACATCCAATCAATACCTTCAAACAACGAGGCGTTGTATATTCTATATCCTACTCCTCATGGGAATATATATCGGAGAGACTGGAAGATTACTTAAAACCTGGCGAAAAGAACATCAACGTGATGTTGCCAACAACGACGCGAAGAATTTGGCCCTTTCCAGTCACAAGGCCACCGTATTGATTTCAATGCAGCTGTTGTAGCCCGAGAGCCTGACTACAGGAAAAGATTGTTTCTCGAGGCAACGGGTGTTCACCATATAGGGACAACACAATGAACATGCAGACAGATATGATGCCTCCAGCGTGCTACAGACACCTGCTTAAAGATTAGAGACCCAATCATTCGTTATCGAGCAGAGTTTTCGTTCCGTTGTGAAGGCTTGCGTTTAATTCTTTTTTCTTTCGTTTTGTTTGCACTGTACTACCCGCATTTAGTGGCGTTTACCCTGATGAGGGCGACCTGTGTAGGAAGTCGAAACGTCGGTATAAAACACAATTGCCAGAAGAGCTCTTCAAGGTTGGTATTATGCTTGGCAGCAACAGCTTACACATTGTCTGTGTTAATTTTAATAAGTTCTTTTTTTTCCCAAAATGTTACCTGCGTGTTACAAAACAATGGTAATCGTGGTTTATTGTTGCAATAGAACTTTGTCAATTGTTTTTACAACAGCACATTCAGTAGCTGGTTAACCTGGAGCAGTCATTGAAAGCAAACTCCATGGATTTGAACAAGAATAAAGCTCAAACAAAGGTTTAGGCAACATGCTGAAACTATTTTCGTCACTACAAGTAAGGGCATGAGTTATTTTGATTTGGATTATGGTGGACTGTTTTTTTTTTGAAACCGTTTAAAATGGGGATGTTTGATCCCTTTTTTATCCCTCTTTCCTTAACACGAATGGTTATGTTCTAGGGCCTTTTGAGAGGTCGAACCATCGTTCCCCCTTGGTGATAGTTTTGGTGCAATTGTAGGTTGGGCTTATCCATCTGTCTGTCACAAAACAATAGTGATTGTGCTTTATTGTTACAATGGAACCTCTTCTATTACCTTGCACACAAAACCAGCAATAGCACATTTAGTTGGCTTGTTAACATTTTACATCTGGCATTCAACGTGTTTCGCGAGTTTTGTTTTCTACATTTTGTTTAACTTCAGTGTTTACCAGAATTTTCCGTCAGTGCACGTCAGTTTTGGTAGAAATGTTCCACTTAGTTCTCAACGCTTGGCTTGATCAGAACTTTTGTTTGCAGAGATGGAAAAAAAGCAATGTTCAGCAACCAGTCGTGGCGCGAGAAACAGAACGGCGGTTTGCATTTTGCTATAAATTTGGCTGCAAGTGCTTGATGTCGACTAAAGAAGCGCGAACTCAGTTGAGTGTTATTAAGCGACTGTTTAGCATTAGTTTTGTAATGTCAGGTGTAGTATTTGCTTGATAATGTTTATAAACTGTCCCTGAATAGGCTACCAATATTTTTTTTAAATTTGAAAAAGATTTATTTTTGTTCGTGTGTACTAGGCTATATTCTTCAAGAGTTTGTTTAACTGTGTAATTTGATTTAACTAAAAACATAACTGTCAGAAAGCCTCTGTAAATAGAACACATTTTAGTGCAGACGTTTCACTTGTAATGACAACAGCAATTGTTTGCGTCTGCACCAAGATGTATTATGCATACAAAAGCACTATGAAAGCTGTCTTTTTTGTTTAAATATCTTTTAAATGTCCGCGCAGTTTTCCTATAAGTGAATAGAATTCAGTATGACGCGTTTTACGCAATCATTAATGATTAAGTTAATTAACACTACTTCTATTTGCAATCGTTGACATCAAAACAGTGATGAATATAGGTGCAAAACGTTTGCCCTTCACACCGGCAATGCGGTTGACGTCAACGACTTTTGTTGCTAAGAAAACTGGGTCAATGTGTTTGACATATTGAGTGTTTCTACGTATTAACAAAGTTGCTAAAAAATTCCGTTGAGATTATTTTGTGACAAAATATAACGTTTACCATCATTCCACTGTAAAATGTTTCCAAAAACAATTAAAACAGCAATATTGGATTTAGTTTATTTCTGTCACTGCTGTTAAAACACATTTTCCTGTTTTTCAGACACTTTAATTATGTTCTAAAGTTGGCAATATAATAGCAATAACATAAATGAATACAATTTAGAAAACACAAGCATGCAGAAATGCAAAGATGACAATCATACAACAACATACAAAATAGCTTAAATGTAAAAAGATGCATGTACATTTTAATTTCATCAGAAACTTGTACATTGTTGCACAATCACAATGATGCTTATGTCACATGTGAGAAAAAAACTTGTATTCTTCGGCTCGTGGCCTACTTTTCTGAAGTTTGTAACTTCGTCATTGTGTCATGTGATGATGGATGAGGTTTTCATTGGGAAATTGCTTTCCATAGTCTGACAAACATGTCACAAATTCATGTCTTGAACTCTGGAATCATATGAAACAGTTGACTAACAGAAGCTACATTTTGATTCAAGTATACTAACCCGAAAATCCATTTATACACACATTTTCTTTTCTTGCCATGAAGTTTGTTGAACAGGTGCACAGAAGTTGCTGAGTCAGTCATAGACATGCAGATTAGGAAAAGTTCCTACAGTTCTGCAACAAATCATAGTTTTTTATAGGAACAATAGATTTAGAATTTATACCAAAATTCACCTACACATAGGCTCATATAAGACGTGTTTCCATCCTGGTAAGATTTAAACAGCAGCACCTCTCTTGCACTTTTCTTTTTGCAAGGTAGTGGTTGGATAATAACAAAATCATTTCATTAAAAATGGCCAGTTGACCAACCAAGACTAAACAAACGAGCTGTACATAAAAGTCATTTAAACCACTGGTTATAACATTTTAGTATGTTTGTATTTAGTATTCCATATCAAACTGTTTACAAAAAAATTAACTGACAATTTTAAACTAATTTGCTAAAAACAGCCCAAAAACACTTCAAACAAGACAATTTGTACCAATACTATCAGTATTTTTATTTTCCTGGTAAATAACAACAAAACAATCCACCTACAAACAAAAATACCTAAATCAAGCAGAAATGTATCATAAACAAGTCGAACACCCAGTTTTTTTTACCCAGAAGTTCATCGCGGCTGACGGAAAAGTTAAATCCGATTTAACTTTGCTGACAGCCGCTTCAACCGAGAAAATCATGCCGTCACGGCAAGACGCTGTCTGGTGTGAATACCCCGTCGCTTGCCATCGAACGCAAAAACGCGTCGCTATCCGCCAAGTGCGTCTGGTGTGAATCTTGTTTAGACTACATACTCTTGCATTTTATCAGAGGATAATCAAGCTTCTTCATGCATGTTTGACTCATTAAAGTTTACATTATGTTTTGCTAATTCTTTTCCGTTGAAATTATAATTGTTTCCCAGTCAACGAACGCCTGGAAAGAGCAATCGTTGCCTCCCAAAGTTGCTGCAAACGCAGATGGCTAGAGATGCTGTTGGATTGCTCAATTAAACTTTCTGACTGCAAACCGTTGATGGAGTGAATTGGATGTAAGGTACGTTACATATCATTACAAGTTACAACCTCGAAATCCTTTGAGCTTTCAGTTTTACAGCCAGGTTACAAACTAAACTTTGGTAGAAAAGCACTTGTTGTGCACATGCTATAGCTCCTACAAGGTTATCAAATACACGCCGTAAACTAATGGAATCAAGCAAGCCAATTGATTGTGACAATCTGATGTCAGGCAACTTAGTATTATTATTACCGATTCGTTTCACACATTTCATAAGCCTGCGTTTGTGTTTTAATTAAGGTGGTATTGTTTGCACATGATTGGTAATTAAATATCCACCAGATTGGACTGAGCATAGTTTAGGGCCTAAACTTTAGGCGATTTTGGCAGAAAATGTGCAAGTTTGCAGCTTAAATCGTCTACATGTAAAGGATAGCAAAGTGTGTAATCGTGTAGATATATTGAATTTGTATGTTATGCAAACTGATAAAATTTTACGCTTGTAGCGGTAGATCGTTTACCTGTGACCCACTCTTTCGATATGTTAAAGCATTAGTTTTAACATCGATTCGTTCGTTGGAATATTTGCAATAACTCAATCAAACTGATAATCGTTAACCTGTGACCCACTCTTTCGATATGCTAAAGCATTAGTTTTAACGTCGATTCGTTCGTTGGAATATTTGCGATAACTCAATCAAACTGGTAATTTTTAAACCACGAATGAAAACGATT
Source organism: Phallusia mammillata (assembly GCF_965637545.1). Taxonomy (NCBI): domain Eukaryota; kingdom Metazoa; phylum Chordata; class Ascidiacea; order Phlebobranchia; family Ascidiidae; genus Phallusia; species Phallusia mammillata. The sequence continues at coordinate 30,089,056 of NC_137255.1, forward strand.
TGTTTGTCCAATACACGTTGCTAACATTACCCACTCATATACCAAAATCTTGAGCCAACAGTTTTGTACAAGGCGGAGCGCAGTAAAAAATTTACCACACGAAAGCCCTTATGCGACTAAAACAATAGTTTTGTAAAATTTACTTCTGTGAAAACTATTAAACCCCCAATGAACTATGGCTGTGCAAACAACATCATTATAAACGTGATAACAACACAACTTGCATGTCGTCACGTTTCAGCTGGGTAATTTATAAACTGACAGAGTATAAATGTAATTGTTTGTGTTGATGAGCAGATTTACACAACCTAGAAAATACACACCACTCAAATTTGATACAAGCATACGTTTCAAGTATACCTATTGTAATAACAGTAGCGTATTATTTGATTTTTGTTGAGATTGGTTCAAAATTTTACAAGAACCGGATTGTTTGACTACCTGTGTCGCTATATGTCCCTTGCCTTTTTACATTGATAGGTAATGCTCTTTTTGCGTGGTGTTATTTTTTGGCTTGACATTTTTTTTGTCAAAGCATTTATCCTGTGATAATGTCTTGAACCACTAACACTGAACGTGACGAAGATTTACGAGCGTGACGTATTTTGAAAGTATAGATTTTGTATTGTTGTTTTGTTTCCTGGAAACTAAAGTTGAAAATCTTTTCCAATTACTCACTCAGTACTCAGAATCATTCCACACACGTTTAAAAAATCGTTGATATTATCTTCCTCTTACCTGTTTTGTTACGGTCTATTGCAAACAATGCGACTTCTCACGCGATGTCTGGGCCCGAACGACGAAAATTCCTGTTGCCAGTTGAAGCATTTTGTTGGTGAAAATTTTGTAGCTTTAAAAACGTTTCTTCCGTAAGCGCTAGTTCGCCTTGTTGCTGTGACATTTTTGTTTTGACGCTGCAACATTGGCAGCTTTTTAAGGCACATGTTAATTATATTTTCACAAATAGGTTCTCTATTCACCAGTTACGTCTTCACGTTCAAAACCTGGAGGTTCGTAAAACAAACGATTTAAACTTTGTACGATTATAATAATGTAGCAACACAGTCTGATAACCACCTAGAGAGACATAAAATACCAAAACCATCAAAATTATCCACGATATTGTTTTGTCCGAAACGATGACCGATTAATTCTGCGATCTAAAGGAAACGTTGATTTTGGCACAATTTGTCCTTTTCCAGTTTTAGGCAAAGCAAAAATTAAAGCGTTTGGTTTCCTTTAGGTGATTTTATGTTACTATATTGACCTTACTATATTTACTTTTGTGGCTTCAGCGATTACTATAGTGCAGCATTCAGCGCCCTGTGATATACGGTGTTAAAAACTATCTTGGTAAATACAAAAAACTGAAAAACCTGGTTCAGATTTTTGGTAATAGTGATGATGTTGCGATCGTAGTGTACTATTATTCTCAACACATTAAAGTCAAGAATTTACAAAATATCGACGAACGTGATTGTTTAATTTTTTAGTAATTTTATTTTGGTCGGGTAATTACTTAAACGCTTGTGTGTTTCAAGGCTGTTAGTTGTAAAAAGCGTTCAGTTTGCAATGCAAGATCTTCGTAATTGATTACAGACTTGGTTTTCCCAAAATTTAAATTAATTAATAAATTTGCAAATTAACATTAATGCTGTGAGTGAAAATTTCCTCTAGTTACGCAATAACATACAACGTTTTCCTGTGGTCAAAATTTTATTTGGAAATGTTATTGTGAAAAATGTCCCTTGATTGCTGTGCACTGGTTTTGTTCTGTCGTGTTGTTTCGAACGCAACCATCGCACCCACTTGCCATTCCAGCAAGTTGACCAAATTATACAAGTCTTCACCTTTTCCTTCAGGAAATTTGTTACTTAACTTTTAGAATAACTCTTGACTTTCCCTAACGAGAGAACTTGAATAGCGAGAATTTCAAAATCCTGCTTTCAAAAAACGTCTTATCCGCTTCTGTGTTTGTGAAAGCATTAAGGGTAGAGTTTGGTTTATTCATTGGTTTTACCGGCTAGCTGTTAGAGCAGCGTCCTGAACCTTCGGCACAGAAATAGTTGTTCTACAGCTGGAAACAACGAAGTTTTAGATGGATGCGTTTTCACGTCGTGTGCTCAGCGACGCGTTACATCGACAATCAGCATCATTTTTATCACTTGGTGGTGCAACGTGCGACTTTGCACGCAAACATTGGAATGTTGCTGTCAGGTAGAGTTTCACCTTGATTTATTACATCTACTTCCCCTTGTGTTAATTCACGTGTCTTGATGAGTCAGACTTGAAACCAAGATTCTCGTTTTGACAGAAACCTTTGTTTGAATGCGTCTGACTCATTGTTAGCCCTTCGCTTAATTGTTCAGCTGTTCGCCGTATCATTAATTTCAATACTAATTACTTATTCATAATTTGTTTACTTAAAAACTCTATGATGTGCGCATAAAACTATCCAGCATTTGCACTTTTAACGCATCGAATATTATTTTTATTTTGTCTGAAATTAGTTTGTACAATTTTCGGCGAAATAGGTTTCGGTTTAACTTCTTTACCACCACAAATGTTTAGTGAAATTTGTGATGTTTTGTAGTCGAAGTTAGAATATTTTCCAGTACGGCGCTTCCACATGATCGTGATTCGTGACACAAAACGGCGTTGCATCTCACATCACTGTAGCCGCATTTGCATACAAGTTTTGCCGCTTGATGGGACCAAAGTGCACTCAGTTTAGCAAGTTCTGCAACCTTAACATTTGAGCTGAGATACTCGATCCATGCGACAGAACCTGGCAGGACTTAATTTGATGGGATCCGTTATTTAAACACCATAGATAATTCGTTAAACATAACCAAACATGTGGAAAGAACTTTTAATTCAACTGCAAACAGTGCAGAATGTTTCCAATTGTAAGTTGTCTCATCTTTTATTCAGTTTGTCTGTCAGATAGACCAACACAGGAAATCTGGAAAGTTTGGTGAGTCTTACAGATTTCTCATCACAAATGGGTTAACAACCCGTAAGTAAAACGTTTAAACTTGAAAGTACAATCATTGGGCTACGAAACGACTATAGACAGGTGGTGGCGCTAAGGCACAGATCGGACGAGTTTGCAGTTTTTATTTCCGTAACCTAAACTGAGTTGCTTTTTTATGTTGCAGGTTTGTCCAGTAACAAGTTTGGTGCCGGTATGCTTTCCCGTAAACTCAAGTGCATAACTTTTATGATTCCCAGCATTTTTGCGTTCGCCATTTCCTAACATTGTTGTTGTTTTTGAAAAATTCAATTGATTTACACATTTCCCATTACTACATTTAAACAACTAAGTGTAGCTTATATTCTGTTCCCTTCGCCGAGTGTTCGTTAATATATATCGTGGATGCTCGAAGGTCAGTCAACACCCGCCGAAAAGAACACCAACGCGAAGAAATCGGCCCCTTCGAATCACAAGGCCACCATATTGATTTCAGTGGGGCGTCTGTTATGGCCCCTGACTACATGATAGGGGATAAAACAGGGACAACACAATGAACATCAAAACAGATGTGGTGCCTTCAGCATTCCAGGCACCTACTTAAAGATTAGAGGCCCAATCATTCGTTATCGCACAGTGTTTGCACACAATTGCCAGAAGAGCTCCTTAAAGTTGGTATTATGCTTGGCGGCAACAACTCACATATTGTCTGTGTTAATTTGAACAAGTTCTTTTTTATAATAATTTTTTACCTGCGTGTTACAAAACAAACGTAATGGTGGTTTATTGTTACAATTCAAAATTGTCAATTGTTTTCACCAACAGCACATTCAGTAGCTGGTTAACCTGAATCAGTCATTGAAAGCAAACTCCATGGATTTAAACAAGAATAAAGCTGAAACAAAAGTTTAGGCAACATGCTAAAACTGTTTTCATCACTACAAGTAAGGTCATGAGTTTTTTTGAATTGAATTATTGTGGACTGTTGTCTTTTCAGAACCATTTGAAATGGGGATGTTTGATCCTTCTTTCCCCAACACGGGTGGATAGATTCTAGGGCCCCCTGTATAGGTCTAACCATCGTTCCCCCATTGGTGATAGTTTGGTGCAAATGTATGGCTTTGTTTTCTTTAACAAAGTGAAATAAACTGAAGCCAAGGTTGGGCATATCCATCTGTCTGTCATAAAACAATGGTAATTGTGCTTTATTGATGCGATGAAACTTGGTACATTATCTTACACACAAAACCACTAATAGCACAAGTAGTTGCTAGTTAACATTTTACATCTGACATTCAACGTGTTGCGCGAGTTTTGTTTTCCACTTTTTGTTTTTTACTTCGGTGTTTAATAGGATTTTCTATCAGTGCACGTCAGTTTTGGTAAAAATGTTCCTCTCAGTTCTCAACGCTTGGCTCAAATAGAACTTGTGTTTGCAGAGATTGGGAAAAAGGCGTTGATCCTCAACCAGTCGTGGCGCGAGAAACAAAATTTTGTAATTTGTCATAAGTTTGGCTGCAAGTGCTTGATGTCGACTGAAGAAGCGCGAACTTGGTTGGGTGAAGGAATCGTGGATAAGACAAGATGCAAAGTAAGTTATGTTAAACTTGTAACCTATATGCTGTGGGCAATGTAAAAAACTGTTAGCATTGAAGTCTAAAGTCCGGTTTACGGAATGCAGTTGCTGTGTTTTTGTAGGTAGTGTTTAAATGTTAGAGTTCGTTCGCTTGAGAATTTGATTTTGTTTACTTTTGTAGGAATTCATGCGGACCAGCCAGATCTATTAAAGCAATTGCCAACAACAAAAGTAAAAGTTTTCATGGTTTCCTTGACCTGAAGTATGACACATGTTTTTTACATTGCACTTACCAGTGGCAATGTTGTCATTTTTGCATGCTGACTGGATAGACAAGTATTGCTGCAAAAGCAAACATAATTTGTGGGTGATTTGTTCCACTTGTGCCATGCATGGGCAACTTATAGTTTGCGGACAGAGAAGGCTTTTTCCCCTCCACGAAATCCTTTACAGAAAGTTATTTTATTGTTTACAAAGTAAAAATAGAATACCATATTTCTTTTTATGCAATACTACCTAAAACCTCAACCATTCCTGATTGAAGACAAACTGCGATTTTCCCAGATTCTCCTTTGAAGCTTTTAGTCGAGATTTGCTAGAGTTTCGTAATAAGAAAGTTTCCAGTTAACAGGATCGTTGCTCTTACCGATATACCTACAATAAAAAATGTGTTTAGTTAAATGCATCTTTTATAAATTACTATTTAGGTTCCTGTCAGGCTTTGAAACCATAATATGACCCACATTAAAAAGGTTGCCATAATTTACACTATACACACTTCGCACAAGTGGTTCCTATTCCTTATAAATACCAGTGGAACTACTCGCACTATATCCGTGTAAGTGTTAGCGTTTGTCGCTGTCATGCTGTTATCGCCAAATTGATGCCAATTTAAAAGTGGAACGTTTTTTAGAACCCTAAATCATTCATTTTGGTAAGTACGTAGAAAGTCAAATTAAATTCCCCATTTGTTCAGATCTCGACACGGACAAACTAACATCTGGCGGCACACGACTTCAAAATGAGGTATGAGGAGGGGAGTAACGCACTTGAAAGCTGGCCAACTGTGTTAGAAGAGCTCAAATACGAAGGATTTCTGTGCACGGATTGGAATAAAGGTATTGAATAAGTGATTTATTTAAGTGATGGACTTGTGATGAATATAAAGCCAGTGCAAATACGGAACCCCTTTTATAAATCGGTTACAATCTTCCATGACAATGTCTGTGTTTGCCACGTTCGTAAAGCGAGCAACGACTGTTTTGGCTAAAAACGGAAAATACCAAAGTGCAATTTCTAGTAAAATACTCAAACATTTACATTTGCTATAAATTCCCTAATATTTGTTTAGTACCGAACAAAAAATGACGTTGCTTGCTCGATCACAGTGCATTGTCACCCAAAAATTCCACCCAATGAGAATACACTCTTTTAAGCGTCCGCCGTTTTCGGTTGTGTTAACCACAGCTTAACCTAATCAGAATTTCCCAAACTCATTTAGCGCTTCTACTTTGTATTTTAAAAACGTCGACCGTCGACCTAAACTTTACTTAACTTTTAATGTGGCCCCCGTCACAATTTTATTTAAGTTTACAACATAGCATTACAAAAAGAAACAAACAATAAAAAGTCTATGTGCATATATTTTCTTGAGCGTCTGCTGCATTATTTGTCATTTATTTCCAATATCTCCCCATTCCACATTATGAAGCCGAACTTTCAAAAATTGCTACACATTCAACCACTTGCTACATTTGTGACGTAACAGTCACTCGACTGCCTCTCCTTTCAGTAACAAATTATTTGCCATGTAGTGTTAGTTTTAAATTGATTTTGGAGCTAATAGCGTAGATCCTTATATTGTTATTGAAAATATATTTTTGGAAAAAAAGACAGATCGGCAATGTAGCTAAGTGGTTTCCAGAAAGAATGGACAAACTATTTTTTAGTCGAAATAAGTGATAAACCTGTAGGCCTTGTTTGTTGCAAACATGTAGCAGCAAAGAAAGGAGCGATCAAATATGAAACCACTTGTGTGCTTATTGGGTAATATTACACGATAGTTAAAAATAAAAAAAGTATTTAGCCTGCCCGAAAATGTTGTGCAATTCATGCGGCCCGCAGTACTAAGTAGGTTCCCCACCCCTTTTATAAACCAACAGAAACTTTATTATTATAAGTATTTTTTTATTAATTAATTAGATTCCATGTTTGTGCAGATTTTGACACCGACAAACTAACATCTGGCGGCATACGACTTTAAGATTAGGCATGAAGAGGGGAGTAATGCACTTGAATGCTGGACCACTGTGTTGGATGAGCTCGACTGCGAAGGATTCTGGAACGAATTTGAATAAAGGTATTAAATATTTATTTGAGTGATGCACTTCTTGTGATGAATATCAAGCCAGTGTAAAACAGGAACCCCTTTTATAAATCGGTTTATTCTCCTTTCCTTTGGAGAACAAACTGAGGTATTGAAAATTTCAAAGCACAAAATTGCATGATTAAAATTGTACGTTCTCTTACCGCTTGACGATGTCGAAACTTTACAGCAAATACTTGCTCTGGTGTGACACCTGGCGACAAATGACCCCCAGAATAGACGCAGGCCTTGAACGAAGCCGTCGAAAAAAGACGCACTAAATTTGGAAAGAAAGAGACTGAAGACAGAGAGTTTCTGCGTTCGGATCAGAATAAAGGTATTTACGGATCAGAATGAAGGTTATTTGTTTAGAAGACGACGTATGTTAACGGGTTACCATAGTGTATGGAAATCTTTCTCTGACGCATTTTCCCCCTTCGAAAAGCGACCACGACTGTTTTGCGACCACGCATACGTCATAGATCATAGATACAGACTGCACTATAAAGGGCCGAAGCACTAGAATGCAGACACTGTGAAAAGAGAGAGTGAAGGGGTCCAATTAAATTGTTTTTGCCAAGGAGATAAGGCTTTTTGTAAAATAATCAGGTACACTGTTTGACGGACAGGCCTGGGTCTGCACAAACACGCCACTTTTTTGCAACATGTTTTTGCTATCCATGAGCACATCACTTGAAGATAACGCCACATCGCGATCTGAATCAATTACTTTCAATACGTAACATTGCCGACATCGCTGGAGAGAAGCGGTGGAGTCCATTGACTTCACACATTCCAGTCGGAAAGCATGGAGCACCATAAACAGACTCACTGGCAGGTCGGCAACTCCTCTGGCAAAGTGTCCCATTACCGCAAACGCCATCGCCTCGCAATTGGTCAAGAACGGAACCTTCACGACGTCAACCCGCGAGTCCTCACGACTCGTGGCCAAGGAAATGTCAGCTTTGCGAAAGGGTAACGGACCGGACGCCAACCTGTCTGGGGACTTCACCATGGAAGAACTGTCTGCGGCCCTCCAACACCTGAAGCCCGGTAAAGCACCGGGCCCAGATCACCTTTGTCCAGAGTTTTTGCTTCATGCCGGAACCGCCCTGAAATCCTGGCTGTGCAAATTTCTCAACACCTGTCTGCGTCAGCTCAAGATTCCAAAAATCTGGAGAAAAGCGACAGTAATCGCAATCCCGAAGCCACACAAACCTCTGGATGAAGCTAAGAGCTATCGTCCGATATCTCTGCTCTGTATCCCATTTAAGGTCTTCGAGCGCTTGATCAATACCCGTTTAGAGCCAGTCATCGACCAACAACTCCCTCAGGAGCAGGCTGGTTTCAGACGCGGAATATCCACTGTAGATCAAGTCACCCTACTCACCCAAGACCTCGAGGAAAGTTTCGAAGCGAAAAAGAAGGCTGGTGTCGTTTTTCTAGACCTTACAGCTGCCTACGACACAGTCTGGCACCGCGGCTTAAACTGCAAACTGCTCCGAATGTTGCCGGACAAGCACATGGTCAAAATGATCATGGAGCTTGTCCACAACCGCAGCTTCGTACTCAAGACCAGTAACGGCCAGCAAAGCAGGTTACGCCGCCTCAAGAACGGCGTGCCCCAGGGATCTGTTTTAGCTCCCCTACTGTTTAATATCTACACAAGCGATTTACCAACTACAGTATGTAAGAAGTATGCCTATGCCGATGACCTGGCTATCATGCATTCCGATAATGACTGGGGACACTTGGAAAAGACTCTCAGCCAGGACATGTCTGTCATGTCAGGCTACCTTCGGATGTGGAGGCTGAAGCTCAGTGAGACTAAAACAGTTTCAGCGGCCTTCCACCTTAATAACAAGGAGGCTAAACGCAAGTTGTCCGTCCAGTCTAATGGGAGAACTTTGGACTTTCACGACGCACCAACTTATCTCGGTGTGCAGCTAGATAGGTCACTCACCTACCGCCAACACCTTGAAACGACGCGCAAAAAACTTACCTCACGCGTTGCTCTTGTCAGGAGACTGGCTGGCACAGGTTGGGGAGCCAGCGCGGATATCCTCCGCGTGTCCTCCCTTGCCCTTGTCTACGCCCCTGCCGAATATTGCGCTCCTGTGTGGGGCAGAAGCGCCCATACCCACCTTGTCGACAAGTGCCTTAACGACGCCATGCGCATTGTCACTGGTTGCCTGCGCCCCACACCAGTCGACCTCCTACCCATTTTGGCAGGCATCCAGCCGGCTGACCTCCGCCGCAAGGGAGCTACCTTGCGTCTAGGACGCCACGCTCTAATGGAACAGCATCTTCTCCATCACAAGATCAAAGAGCCGACCCACCTTCATCAACGATTAAAATCAAGGCGCCCCTTCGTGCCTGCTGCCGTTAAACTACTCGACGACAACAACGGCTCAGACGCAACCGAATGGATGACCACTCAATGGAAAATGAGATGGGGAAACACCAGCACCCCACTCCACTACTACTGCCCCGACCCATCAAACAAACCATCAGGGTTCGGCCTGCCTCGGCGGGCCTGGACCCGCCTGAACAGGCTGAGAACAGGGGTGGGCCGCTTTAGATCATCCATGTACAGGTGGGGTCTGGCAATTTCTGCGGAATGTGAGTGTGGCGTGGAGGAACAGACAGCCGACCACTTAATATCACGGTGTCCCCTATTCCGTCCACCAAGTGGAAAGAGCGGCCTGGCGACCTTGGATGACGAGACAGTCCGCTGGTTGCTCGATAACTGCCCCGATATTTGAACGACAATAACATGTCCAACAGAAAGAAGAAGAATACGTAACATGCGTGCAAATCATGTCATTTACTAAAGAACTATATCTTGTTGACTGTAGCCATTTTTAAATTCTTTTGTCAGTAAAGTTTAGGTTAGTGGTTGGTTACATTATGTCGCTTGACGCTGTCTGTTCAGTACAATAAATTGCTGCGTTCAAATTGTTTGTAGCAATAAACAAAACGCAAACATTTAAGGCCCAACTACTGCTTTTCAGGCGCTTCTATCTGTCGGTCTAAATAAGTTAGTGTTGTGGCCAACCAACTTTTCTCTAATACTCCATTAAAGACTTTCGGTTTAAGCGCTATCTGTAGCCAATAGAACGTCATTTATTCATTGTTTCGTCAATTTATAGTCAAAGCAAATCTCTCACATTAAACCACCACGGTAATACTTTTGCACCTGACTTCTTATGCTGTAACACGTGGTCGGCAACCGCCGGTCCACGGCCCGGTACTGGTCCGCGAGGAGTTCGTTACCGGGCCGTATACGTTTTCAGGTTAAATGATTTAAAACATTTTGCCAATTTATCCCGGGGATGATAAACTAATTGATATGTTTTCGTTGCTAAATATTTGTTGTTTTCTAATAACCGGTCCGGGATAAAATTTCACTTTTAAAAGCGGTCCGCAGTGCACAAAAGGTTGCCGACCCCTGCTGTAACACATTCAGCTCATAAAACCTTAACGTATGTTTGTTCGTTTAGTCCGCAATCTCGACGCTGGTTTAAAGATTTCCAGAAACTCTGGTGGGACACCTGGCGGCATACGAGTTGAGGCAAAGGCCGGAAGCGATGCACTCGAATACCGAAGCACGTTGTAGAAAAGATATAAAAGGTTTGTTTACGCAACGGCGAGTCTTTCCTGATAGTTATAGGACCTCTCGGGCCATTGCGCTTTAAAATGACTAGTTCACACTTTTATCAATAGGTAATTAATAGGGGTGCCCCATTTAGGAATTTCACTGCGTGTTTTTACCAGAACTTTCCTCCAATATGCTCTGATGGTTCGACTTGTTGATGGCCCACATGTTTTAACATGAGCTTCGTTATATATTTCTGTTAGGTTTAACATAGGTGTTAACCACTAAATAGTCAACGTGATAAGTGACAATGTATGAACCCAATTCCTATTTAAATTGCTTAACGACCTTAATTTAAATCACAATCTCATGTAAATGTCGTTCAATCACAGGTCAATGTATATCACCGCCATATAAGTGCCATGAAACCTTCGCTTACAGAACTTTCTATTATCTTGTTAGCGTAAGTTCTTTAGTCGCTTTGCTGAAATGTTGTTGGTCCATCAAGGAAAGGTGTTTTTTTATCATGTATCTGTTTGTTCCGTTTGCTATGTAAACAAATCAACACAAATTTCTTGTTTGCGCAGACCACCACACGCTGACAAGTTAACACCGAACGGCAATCGAATTCGAAATTAGACACAGACCCGAGTGGAGCACTTGAGTGCTGACGCGACGGACGACGGTACGAATCCTTGCACGGATACACTACAAAAAACAGTGTGTTGTTTCAACACGCCGGTGTGTTTCAACCACACTAACGGTGTGTTCCATCAACACGGCAGGTGTGTTGTTACCGCGATAATCGATGTGTATTCGCTAAACAACACGACGTACAGCACACCAGGTGTGTCGTTTCAAGGTCAAGGTGATCGGTTTCAAGTCCAGAAACACAGAACAACACGCCGCCGTGTTGTTTTGTTGCTTTTCTTCTTTCTTTTTGGCTTTGGAAGTCATTCAACCGTAACGGCGGGAACGCACGAAACGGCTTTTCAGGTTTTTTTTTTTTTTTGATTGACTTAAACTTAGTAAATTAGTAAGAGTAAGAGACTCAATATCAAGGCTAATAGGAGTTAATTGAGTATTAATTGACAAGTTTTAATGTATTCAAGACCTTTGGACAATGTGAACAGGATGGTGTTGCAAATCTAATAAAGGTTGGTATATTTACAATTTTACATATATATGTGCATGTATTGTTATATATAAAACATATGTTTGTGCATGTTGTAATGGCTTGTTTTTTTTTGTATTAGACTAGACTGTTTCCAAATGACTAAGCAAAGTGGTTTTTATAACAACTTGGTATCACTGTCAAGTAGAACACATACAAAACATACATTCAAGTGACCTCTTATTGCAATTTTTTGCCAAATTATTACAGTTCTGTTGGTAAGTGCTTGAAAGTGGTAAAGAATTTAACTTTCCACAATATCAATTCCCTTATACCAGAACTTTCTGCTTAATGATTATGTATTTCAAGTGTTTAATTTGTTGCAGAGTCCTGTACAAAACCTAATGATGCAACTGACCTTACTGAGCATAACATGGATTAATTATTGAACAACCAAGGGAATTCTATGAAGGAACTAATTTTGTTACAAAGGCGGCATGTGGTAGGCATTAAACCCAATGTTTATGGCCGAGTTGCAAACAAGTAAACATGCTTGAGATAGTTACATTTGAGAACATACATCTTTTTTCATTGTGCAATAGCATATTATTCTAGTGTTCTTGTTGATGGATACAATATGTATACATTGCTTTATATACATTACTTGTTTTTAGACAAAAAAAAAGAAATGTTGTCATCTTCGAAACACAGATATTTTGACTAGATCCATTAGTAACTCCAACAAACTTTGATTTCATGTAACCTTAACCATTACAATGACATTAACTGGCAGGAAAACCTTGTTTGATAACTGCTTTTTTACTTTACAGGACCAGTTTGCAACATCGCCTGGTTATCCAAGTGTTGTTGTCAATAAGAATGAAATGAACAGGTTTTCTTCTGGTTTCTTTTTCTTTGTAATACTTGTTATTTTTTTGTAGTGATATTGAACATGCCATAACTGTGCATATGCAATATGCTTTGTTGGGTACATTATAATTATAGCATCGGACATGCAGTTGAACTTTTGTTTTTGCATGCATTTTTACCTGTGTTTCCCCCACCGTTACATTTGTGCCATAAACTTTGTTTTGTTTGTTCTGTTTCTTCGATATATGCGCTATTTCGTTGGTACGGTACTGTTTACAATAAAATACAAAACGGTATTTGGTGTGTCATGCTTTGTAGCTCTAAACAACACGCAACACGCGTGTTGTATGAGTGTGTTCAAACAACACACCACGTGTGTCGCAAAACTGCAGCATCAAACAACACGGCAGGCATGTAGTTGAACAACACACCTCCAAACAACACACCACCTGACAACACGGCTTAGTGTGTCCTTTGTTGTATACGGCTTCAAAATTGGCGTGTTGTTACAACACACCGGTTCTTCTAGTGTACTCGCTCTCGATTAATAGAGATGACGCGTTTCCTGATAGAAAAACCCGTAGCTCGGATTAATTAAGGTTTGTCTACAGTGAAAAGTTTTTTTAAGGAAGTTAACCAAAGGCGGCCAGGTTTCAGGCTTGCTGGATGGCAAGCGAGTTTCTAAATTAGAATTATCTGATGCGCTTATTTCATAACCACTTCGATAATAATGTTGTTGGTTTCAAAATGTTGAAATTAAATTTGTGCATTGTTTTAAAAGGTCGGTTTCAACGTTTGTACGAAGTCGGTCAGTGTTCTCTTTGAAGTACTAAGATGTGCAAGCACCAAGCGACGTATGCAAACTCGCCATATTATTGTTTCTCTATTATACCACACTTGGTTTAGGTGGAAGAAATGAACAGTGTCAAAAAAACCTTAGGAAAATTTAATGCATAAGGGTTTTTTACTTAAAAGGCAGAAAAAAAGGCACTGCTCCAGACAAATATAACTTAGTTGTTCAACACGAACATGTATGTTAGTGCTTAGTGGTATGAAAGCGCTGACATTATTTGGTAATGCTCGCTATGTGTTTCATGTCTGCTGTGTTTCGGGTTGTGACTACAAGATATTACAATTTGCCCATGAAACGAAATATGCTGAATAGCAACACAAAAACAGATTTTAAACTTGTGGGTCAAACGTTGCTGCTTTCACCAGCTTCGTGAAATAATGTGGCATGCTTAGCGTGGAAACTCAACGCAAAGTGGCGCTGTGTTTTCTAGCGACGACAAACTCTTAGTTTGCTGTGACGTATAGTGGCATCGGGTTGCCTTAATATTCACAACTTCCTTTATAAACCTGAATGAATGTGTTTGGCGGTATGCTTGTCGTGTTCAAAACCGTGGTGGTTGACGCTCGTTTATATAAAACTTTTCTTAGGCACTATGTTGCTTTGATGGAATTGCTTTATCACCAAATCCAACTCAATTAATTTCAATTTGGATGGCGAAAGTTTGTGTGTATTCCAGGTTCCAAATACAGCTGTGATCAACACTGTCGAAACTTGTTACAGGATTGTTGTGTTTAAATGAGATCTTTCGTTTTGATAAAAAAATTTAACACGTAGGCTTACCACACGCCCTATCTTACACTTTACTTTCAACCAGTATGTCTCGCATTTCATGTAGCGCTACACAGTACGAATAAGTGAATACAATCACTAGTGTTGGCTGCAATGTGGTTTGGTAGGTTTAGGAGACCCCGTGCCAGTTTATGTTAACAAATAGACTCAAACAAGCAAATGACGACATAAACGAAACACTTAAATCCGATGATTCGCTTTATTGGCCTTCTTGTTTGAAAGCGTCCCGATGTCAAGCTTAAACTTTTTCACATATACACGATAAATGCCACCTTATTCTGAGGCTCAAATTAGGGTTATGAAGAACTTGAAATATGTTTTATGCCTAAAATAATTTATGAGAAAACAAAGCGAGGACAAGGCACTTCCAGGCATCGAGTAACACCCTTGTTTCATTTCATATTTTACATCTGGCATTCAACGTGTTAAACAAGTTGTTCTCTACATTTGGTAATAACTTTAATTTTAAACAGGATTTGCCGCCAGGTCGTGGAGCAACCGTGTTTTCAAATCTCCACTGAGGAGGAAAAAGGCAATGTTCAGCATCCAGTCGTGGCGTTAGAAAAAAAATGGCGGTTTGCAGTTTGCTATAAATTGGCTGCAAGTGCTTGATATCGACTGAAGAAGCGCGAACTTGGCTGAGTGAAGGAATCGTGGAAAAGAAAAGATGCAAAGTGAGTTTTGTTTAACTTGAGTACTTAAGTGTTCTATTAAACTTTGTTCGGTTTCCAGTAATTATTTGGACAAACCATTGTAACAAGGAGCCACAATTAACTCTAGGTGCATGTAATGTTATATGTCCGTCTTTACTGTTGTAATGTCATTTCGCATTTTCTTATCTGTAAAGTGGTTATTGTCGGTGATTGCAAAGCGTATTTTATATAATGGTGATTGTAATGTTGCAATGAGGAATAGTGTATCAGGGTATGTTTATTGTTTGTGTCTAATTTTGTTACATAAATATTACGTCACATGTGCTCTGTGGCGCCCCCAGTGTTCTTTCTGTACGTGGCGATACACGACGTGGCAGGAAATGCGCGTGGTAGTCGTGATTGGTGGTGATGACGGGCAGATGTGTTTTACCCGTGGACTTTTATATGCCCGATTTTATACAGTGAATAAACTTTGCAACAACTGTTTAACTGCAGGTCTAGACCGAACTAAAAAAAGGCGCGTTACAATTTTACTACTGCTATTGCCAATTTGTGATAGATTTTTTTGCTCAATTCTCAAAACCGCAATATTTTTAAGCTTGTGGAAAAGAATCCAACCTAATAAATACTTCGTAAGTTTGATGTTTGACAGAAGTTGGTTGTTAGAACGTTGCAACGACCCATTTTGTGTTTCGGCAAAATTTTGAGATAGTTTCTGCAATCGTTTTATATAACAACGATTTGCAACAAGCTTGGGGGAATCTAGGTGCTTGTTGGCATAAACTCGGCGATAAAAAGCGCAATTCAGTGGTGTAAGTGTGCGTGTGTGTCTGATAAATACGCGGAGACGGATGCTTGTTTTTCTGCTTATCTTGCTGGGTTGTAAATGTGTGTTCACGTCAATAGTTTAATAGTGCATAAACTGCATACGTCTTAACGTGCATGGGTAATCTTCGTAGTAATGTGATGCAATTGGCAAAACCGAATATTATGGAAACCACCAGTAAATGACGTTGTACACCACTGAGTGCTTTTGGCGCGCGTGGCTACCACACGACTCTTTGCTGTAAATATG
The DNA here is from genome assembly GCF_965637545.1 of Phallusia mammillata. NCBI lineage: Eukaryota > Metazoa > Chordata > Ascidiacea > Phlebobranchia > Ascidiidae > Phallusia > Phallusia mammillata. Next base: position 30,104,923 of record NC_137255.1, read on the forward strand.
TGAAGTTAATAGCGACATTTGTGAATGTTGAAAGCTGATTTCTTCGCATCTGAAGCAATCGTTTTGTTTGAAAGGAAATTAAAAGTAATTGTGTTTTTTTCACACCGCAAGCAATTTACAATTACATTCGTGTGCTGGTAGAAACACCTTAAATCCAAAGCACCTTGAAAAATATAGGCACCCTTTTGAATGTAAACATTCTTTGTCTGGGTGCTTACGCTGATTGGTTTGGAAGGCGCCGGCATTGCTTGTCACAACCGTCAATCACGTCTGGTTTGTACAGCGCCTTCAATCTGATAATCACGCGTTAGCTTAATTTACAGCTTGTCTTAAAAGCTGTCTTGATGAAGCAGGTGGTTTACAGTTTTGATTTTATTTAAATTCGGTTATATTTAGGTTTCACTGCTTGATCTCCGTCATGTGTTTGTTGGTTTGTGGACCACTTTATTGCTAGTTGATAAAATCGAAAGGCAATCCGGTATTTGATCTATAGTTGGTTATTGGTTGTAGAGCTTATTGGGTTAGGCAATTTGCCTTGTAAAATAGTTGAGTGTCACTGAAACCTAGAGTTTATTGACGGTTTGGCCATCGCCCGGTCATATAAAGATATGATGGGCGTCTGTATTGTCTTGCACCCGACAATCCGCGAATGGTATCCGAAAATGTTCATTGCGGGTTTAAGGCATGACTTTACACAACTGACATTCCAACGCACGTTTCTAACCACTTGCATTTGTTGACAGGACATTATCTCAGCTTACCAAGTGCGACAGCAAGACCTGATCTGCCCTTCTACCTCTCCATGGTCAAGATGTATTTGATTGGTCAAGCACAAGAGAGGTGAGCTTAGTGTTGTTTATCTGATGATCAATATATAAATTTCATGAATTTTTTCCTTTTCTTGATTTCAACACACAGTCTGGGCTCTACCCGTCTGTTATCGCAAATGTTTTGTTTAGTCCCGAAGTTAAAATGTCACCAAAACATGTGTTATTATATTTGCACTAGGACATATAACGTAGGTGAATGTGTTGGTGCAACCAAACGTGTTTGCGCAAACTTTTTAGTGTTTGTTTTTGCACACCCCTTATAACTGCTAGTGTTTATTTCTGCTTTATGCAAATCTTACTCTAAACTGATTTGGTAAAAAACTTAAATTTGAAATACGAGTTGACGGTGCATTGGTTTGATGACTTGGATGATGTGTAATTATATATTTATTGTTCTAACTTGCGACTTGTTTATAATGACTTACACTCACACATGGAAAATGCAAGACCTGATCTGCCCATCTAACTCCATGGTCCAGTTCTGTTGGATTGGTTTTACCGCTTTTGGTTGGATTGGAGCAATTTTGTTTTTCGGTGTAATTTGCTACAAAGCAACATTTGAGCAACTGCAAAGAACGCGATGTTTCGCAAAAGTTTTGTTGGTTAGCTTATATTGCTCTATATTCCATGTAGCTTTTCACATTTCGCGGTGCGTTCAGTAACTCACACTATTTTTGTGCTGACCGCCATTTCGGGGCCAGTTTGACGAATCCAGGAACTTTGCAGTCAATATTTTCTCTGGTGTGACACCTGGCGGAATACGACGTTAAGATGAGACGAAGACCGGAAGCGAAGCACTCGAATGCAGACGCACTGTGTTGGATGAAAGACAAAGGGTTAAGGTTTTGATGTTAATGGCAAAACTATTTCGTTTAATCCACAACAGATCGTTGAAAACACGCTTCACTGCTGGTTAACACCTCACACACACGCCAACTAGATTTAAGATTTTTGGTTTACATAAATTTTCTACAGCCGTGCAACAACGCAGCTGTTTTACTTCGTAACCGTTAGCGACAACATGTCGGTGTTTTGTAAAAAAAAGACGTGACTTTAATCAGCTTTTATTCATAAAGATCGCTGTTAAAGCAACCTTATTGTAATAAAGGTTGTCATTGTTGAAATGTTAAAAATTATGATTTTTTGTCGTTGTGGCTTTGTAGTTTTAAGAAGAAATATCAGAATGTGCTTTAGTTTTTTTGTGTGAAAAGTTTCGATTTTTGGATTTTTAATTATTTGTGTAAAATTATTGCCATGTTTAGAATTCAGACAACTTGTTGCCATTTCCGTTTTAAATCCGTCGTTACAAATTTGCACAAGCACATGCTTGGGGACTCATGAGTTCCAGTTGCAGAAAACAATCACTGTGTAAAATACGCGAAAGAAGTAACGATGTGAATAAATCATAGAACTGCAGGCATTATACCGAATCAGCCGGTCACTAAGCATTACCATATATGGCAAGACGTAGGCTAGAAAATCTAACCTGTGGTGGGTTTGCACACGTCATATCTCAAACTCCACGTCGCAATGTCCTTTACATTCTACCAGTATGTCTTGCTTTTTTTAATGGGCCAGACAGAATAACTACATATGTATGTCAAATCTCCGTTTTTAGTTTTGTGATAGAATTAGTACAGTCTGTCGTTTTTCTGTTGGATGTATGCATTGTGTTGAACCGCCATCCGCAACTGGTAATGGTTAGCTGTAGGTTTATCTGGTGACTTTGCACAATCGCCATTCGAACACACGTTTCTAACCACTTACATTTGTTGACAGGACATTACCTGCCCTTACAAAGTGCAACAGCAAGACCTGATCTGCCCTTCTACTTCTCCATGCCCCAGTTTCTCTGTGTTGGTCAAGAAGAAGAGTGGTGAGATTTGTGTTGCTTATCTTCTGATAATAGATTGCAGTATTTCTTGCGTTTCTTGGATTTCAACAAACGGTCTATGCTCTACCTATCTCTTTTAAGAATATTTTGTTTAGTCCAGAAATTGAAATGCTATCAAAGCATCTGTTATACTATTTCCACTTGGAGATATAATGTCAAAGTGTCTGGTGCAACCAAACGCGTTTGTAGCTATCTTTTTAGTGTTATTTTTGCACCACCCCTTAAAACTGCTAGTATTTATCTTTGGTTAATGTTAATCTTACTCTTAACTGAGTTGGTAGAAAACTTAAATTTGTAAATACGAGTTGACGGTGTATTGGTTTGACTTGTATGATGTGTAATTATTTATTTGTTGTTCTAATTTGCTTCATGTTTAATAACTTGCACTCACACATGCAAAATACAAGACCTGATCTGCCCTTCTACCTCTGAATGGTCCAGTTGTAATGGATTGGCCGAGCACAAGAGAGGTGAGCTTTGTGTCAATACGTTTAAAGCACAAACAATAAAAATGTTTTACCGCTTTTAGTTGGATTAGAGCAGTGTTTCTCAATCAGGGCCCCTGGGTCCCCTGGGGGGCCACGAGCAGTGTTCCGGGGCCAAGGGTGTACATTCACAAGAAACACCCACTGAAAGCCATTTTCTTATTTATTCGACTATTTCAGATACTATTTGTCTATATTGAGGTTTATCATGATTACGGATTCTTGGTTACTCTATTCAACCTGTTTGAAACCGAAATACTGAATTTCAACACGAGATTGCCATATACATTTTCAAAGAGCCACAGGTCCTACAGCGTTACTTGAAAGGGTCCACGAGGCCACAAAGTTACTTTTAGGGGGCCACGGTCCACAAAAGGTTGAGAACCACTGGATTAGAGCAACTTTTTTTAGTTTAATTTGCAATAAAATCAACATTTTAGCAACTGCAAAGAACGCGAGGTTCCGCAAAAGTTTTATTGCTTTGCTTATATTGCTCTATGTCATGTAGCGTTCCATATTTGGCGGTGGTACGTTCAGTAACTCGCACTCTTTTTGTGCAGACAGCCATTCTCGGGAATTGTTGGACGATCTTAGGAGCTTTGTAGTCAATATTTGCTCTGGTAAGACACCTGGCGGTAAACAGCTTCCAGATCAGACGAAGGCCGGAAGCGAAGCACTCGAATACAGACGCACTGTGTTGGATGAAGGACAAAGTGTTGAGGTACTGATGTTGATGGCAAAACTATTCTGTTTATTCCTCAACAAACCGTTGCAAACAAGCTTCAATGCTGGTTAACAACTCACACACAATTAAATTAAGAAAACTTGTTGCTATTTTCGTTTCAAATCCGATTAGCACCGTTACAAATTTGCACAAGCACATGCTTTGGGACTTCATAAGTTCCAGTTGCAGAAAACGATTACTATATAAAATACGCAAAGGAAAAGTAGCGATGTGAATAACTCATAGTACGGCAGGTATATTGTAAGCGTTATTACGAATCAGCCGGTTACCAAGCATTCTCACATATATGGCCAGGCATAGGCTAGCAACATCTAACCTGTGGTGGGATTGCACACGCCCTATCCCAAACTCTACGTCGCAATGTCGTTCCCGTTTAACCAGTATGCCTTGTTTTTATTGTAATGCGCAAGACAGAATAACTCTAGATGTTATATGTCCATGTTGAGTGTTGTCATACAATTTGTCATTTTTCTGTTGGGCGTCTTTATTATCTTGCACCAATCGCCAATCTGCAACTGGTTACGTTCACTTGCGGGTTTATACTGATGACTTCACATAACCGACATTCGAACACACGTTTCTAACCACTTATATTTGTTGACAGGACATTACTTGCGCTTACCAAGTGCGACAGCAAGACCTGATCTGCCCATCTATTTCTCCATGCTCCAGTTCTGTTGGATTGGTCGAGCACAAGAGAGGTGAGTCATATGTCAATACGTTTAACACACCAACAATACAAACGTTTTTATCTTTTTCTGTAGCATTAAAGGAACTTTATGTTTTTGTGTAATTAGCTACAAGACAACATATAAGCAACTACAAAGAACGCGAGGTTTCGGAAAATTTTATTGCTTTGATTATATTGCTCTATATTTTATGTAGCATTCCATATTTGAGGTGGAACGTTCAGTAAGTGACACCATTTTTGTGCAGACCGACTTTTCGGGGCCAGTTTGACGATCTTAGGAACTTCGCAGACAATATTTGCTCTGGTGACAAAGTGTTGAGTTACTGATGTTAATGGCAAAACTATTTCGTGCTTTGAAACAACAGACTGTTGCAAACACGCTTTACTGCAGGTTAACATCTCACACACGACAACTAGATTTAAAAATTTTGGTTTAGAGGGATTTTATGCAGCCGTCCCACAAAGCAGGTTGCTTGGTAACCGTTCGTGACAATATGTCGTTGTTTTGTAACGGACGTAATTTTAACAAGCTTACAGGGACAAATATCGCTGCTAAAGCAACTTTATTGTCATAATGATTGTCATTGTTGAAATGTTAAATATTACGATTTTTTGTTGTTGTGACTTTATAGTTAGAAGAATACCTGAAACTGCTTTTATTGTGTGAATCGTTTCGATTTTTGGGATTATTAATAACTTGTCCAAAAGATTGCCGTAAATTAAATTTAAAAAATTTGATGCCATTTCCGTTTCAATTCCGAAACACCGTTACAAGTTTGCACAAGCACTTGCTTGGGGACTCATGAGCTGCTGTTGCAGAAAACAATCACTGTGTAAAATACGCAGAAGAAGTTGCGATGTGAATAAATCATAGTATTGTAGGCCTTGTGTTTTTGATGTGATGCCTTGTTTTTTTTTTTGACGCCGGACAGATTAAAGTTACATGTTATATGTCCGTGTTTAGTGTTGTCACACAATTTGTACAATTTGTCATTGAAGTCGTTATACCGAATCTGCTGGTCCCTAATCATATACGGCAAAACACGGCTAGAAAAGTGTAACCTGTGGTGGTATTGCACACGCCATATCTTAAAATCTCCACGTCGCAATGTCCTTTCCGTTCAACCAGTATGACTTGTTTCAATGCGCCAGACAGAATAACTCAATATGTAATGTCGAATCTTCGTTTTTAGTTTTGTGATAGAATTAGTACAGTTTGTCATTTTTCTGTTGGGTGTATGCATTGTGTTGAACCGCCAATCCGCAACTGGTAATGGTTATATTTGTTGACAGGACATTTACCTGCGCTTACCAAGTGCGACAGCAAGACCTCATCTGCCCTTCTACTTCTCCATGCTCCAGTTGTATTGGATTGGTCCAGAGAGGTGAGCTTTGTGCTAATACTTTGAAAATACACACCGCAAAAATGTGTTTACCGCATTTAATTGCATTATAGGAACTTTTCTTTTCGGTTCAATTTGCTACAAAACAACGTTTAAGCAACTGCGAAAAACGCAAGGTTTCGCAAAAGTTTTGTTGCTTTGTTTATATTGCTCTATATTCTATGTTGTGTTCCATAAGTTGGCTGTGGTACGTTCAGTAACTCACACTATTTGTGCAGACCGCCATTTCGGGGCTTGTTGGACGATCTTTGTAACTTTGCAGTCAATATTTGCTCTGGTGTGACATCTGGCGGCAAACAACTTTAAGATGAGACGAAGGCTGGAAGCGAAGCACTCGAATGCAGACGCACTGTGTTGGATGAAGGACAAAATGTTGAGGTACTGATGTTAATAGCAAAACCAAATGTATTACACAACAGACAGTTGCAAACACGCTTTACTGCTGGTTAACACCTCACACACGCCAACTAAATTTAAGGTTTTGGTTTAGACTTTAGAGGAATGGTATGCAGCCCTGGCACAACGCATTTTTTTGCATGGTAACCGTGTGTGACAAAATAGCGGTGTTTTGTTAAAGTCGTTACGTTTTAGTGATAAATATCGCTGTTAAAGCAACTTTCTTGTCATAATGATTGTCATTGTAGAAATGCAGAAAAATATGATTTTTGTCTTGTGGTTTTTAGTTAGAAGAATATCTGAATCTGTTTTGGTTTTTGTTTGTGTGGGTCGTTTTGATTTTTGAGATTTTAAATAACCAATGCAAACTTATTGGCAGGATTTAAATTCAAAAAACTTGTTGTAATTTCCGGTTCAAATCCAATTAGCACGGTTAAAAATTACAAATTTGATCTTTGCAGTATATGATTGCTCTGGTGTGACACTTGTCGGCATACGAGATGAGACGAAGGCCGGAAGCGAAGCACTCGAATGCAGACACACTGTGTTGGATGAAGGACAAAGTGTTGAGGTACTGATGTTAATTGAAAAACCAATTAAATTATTTCACAACAGACCGTTGCAAACACGCTTTACTGCTGGTTAACACCTCACACACACCTTCTAGATTTAAGATTTTTGGTTTATAGGGATTTTATGCAGCCGTGCCACAACGCAGCTTTTTTTTACTTGGTAACAGTTACTGAAAAAATGGGTGATTTGTTAAAGACGTGACTTTAACAAGATTTAAGTTATAAATATTAAAAACTTATCATTGTGATTGTTGAAAAGTAATGGATAAAAATTATTTTCCCTGTGGCTTAGAAGTTTGAAGAATATCTGAAATTGCACCGATTATGTTTTTTATGTGTAAAAAGTTTTGATTTTTGAGATTTTAATGAACCAGTGCAATTCATGGCCATGAATGGATGTTAAAAATTTTGTTGCATTTTCCGTTTCAAATCCGATTAGCACCATGATTTCTGGTGCCGGTGATGTTGAGGTGAGCACACCCGAGATATATCACTCTGTGATAGTTGGGCGCTTATTAGGTGCAGCATTCAGGCCCCGTGTTATTGAGGTGGGCGCTAATTTGCATCTTCCATCTGGTCCTCGTGTTGTTGAGGTGGTTGCTGATGAGATGCAGCCTTCTAGTCTCTGTGTTGTTGAGGTGGGCGCTGATGAGATGCGGCCTTCTGGTCAAATGTTATTGCGGTGGGCGATCATGAGGTACAGCTTTCTGGTCCACGTGATGTTGATGAGGGCTCTCGTAGGTTGCAGAATTTTGGTCCATTTGGTGTTGAGGTGGTCGCTGATGAGATGCAGAATTCTCGTCTCCATCGAGGAGGGCGCTCATGTGATGCAGACTTCTGGTCATCGTGTTGTTGAGGTGGGCGCACCCAAGCTGTATCACTTTGGCCAGCGTGGCGTTAAGGTGTCGCGCTCATAAGGTGCACCCTCCTGGTCCCTATGTTTTTTAGGTTGGCGCTTGTTAGATGCAGCCTTCTGGTCCCATTTTGTTAAAGTGAGCGCTCATAAGATGCAGCCTGTCTGGCCCCTAGGGCGTTGAGGTGGGGTTCATGAGATTCAGCTTTCTGGTCCTCGTAATGTTGAGGAGAGCGTTCATGAGATGCAGCATTCAAGTCCCCGCGTTGTTGAGGTGGGCGTTCATGAGATGCAGCTTTTTTGTCCTCATGTTGTTGAGGTGGGCCCTTATGTCGTGCAGCCTTCTGGTCACATGTTGTTGAGGTGGGCGCTTGTGTGGTGCAGCCTTCTGGTCCCCGTGTTGTAGAGGTGGGCGCTCATAAGATGCAGCTTTTTGGTCTCTGTGTTGTTAAGGTGGGCGCCCATGAGTTGCAGCCTTCTGGTCCACGTGTTGTTGTGGTGGAAGCTTATGAGCTGCAGCCTTCTGGGGCCTAGGCTGTTGAGATGGGCGCTTATGTGATGCAGCCTGCTGGCCCCATGTTGTTTAGGAGGGCGCTCATGAGATGTAAACTTTTGGTCCCATGTCGTTGAGGTAGGCACACCCAAGGTATACCACTTTGGTCTCCGTGTTGTAAATGTGTGCGTTGGATGCAGACTTCTGGTCATCGTGTTGTTGAGAGGGGCGCACCCAAGCTGTATCACTTTGGCCAGCGTGTTGTTAAGGTTGGCGCTCATGAGGTGCAGCTTTCTGGTCACCATGATGGTGAGATGGACGCCCATGAGATGCAGATTTCAGGTCCCCATGTTTTTGAGGTTGGCGCTCATGAGATGCATCCTTCTGGTCCCATGTTGTTGAGGTGGGCGCACCCAAGATGTACCACTTTGGTCCCCGTGTTGTAGAGGTGAGCGTTCATGAGATGCAGCCTTCTGGTCTTTGTGGCGTTGAGGTCGGCGCTGATGAGGTGCTTCAGTCTGTTCCCTAGGGCGATGAGGTGGGAGCCCATGTGATGCAGCCTTTTGGTTCCTGTGTTTTGAGGTGGACGCTTATGAGATGCAGTCTTCTGGACCCCGCGTTGTTGAGGAGGCACTCATGAGGTGCAGCCTTCTTGTTCCTAGGGCGGTGAGGTGGGCGTTCATTAGATGCAGCCTTCTGGTCCCCGTGTTGTTGAGGTGGGCGCTCATGAGGTACTGCTTTCTGGTCACCGTTGCTTTGCGGTAAGCATTTAAGAGATCCAGCCTTCTGGTCCCCATGATGTTGATGAGGGCGCTCGTGAGATGCATCCTTTGGGTCCCTAGGACTTTTAGGTGGTCTCTGATGGGATGTTGCCTTCTGGTCCCCATGTTGTCGAAGAGGGCTCTCATGAGGTGTAGCATTCTGGGACCTGAGGTGTTAAAGCAGGCGATCCATGAGAGGCAGCATTCTGGTCGCTGTGGTGTTGTGGGAATCGCTCATGACGTGTAGCCTTCTGGTCCCCATGTTTTTCAAGTTGGCGCTCATGAGATGCAGCCTTCTGGTCCCCATGATGTTGAGATAGACGCTCATGAGATGCAGATTTCAGGTCCCCATGTTTTTGAAGTTGGCGCTTATGTTTTTGAAGTCGTCTGGTCCTTAGGGCGTTGAGGTGGACTTCCATAAAAAAAGCCTTCTGATCCCCGTTGTTCAGAGAGGGCGTTCATGAGATGCAGGCTTTTGATTCCCGTGTTGTTAAGGTTGGTGCATATGAGATGCAGCCATTTGGTTCTTGTGGTGTTGAGGCGGGCGTTCATGAAATACATCCTTTTAATCCCCGTGTTGTTAGGGTGGGTGCATATGTGATGCAGCCTTCTAGTCCACGTTTGGTTAAGTTGGCGCTCATGAGCAACAGCCTTTGGACCCTGGGCTGTTGAGGTGGATTCATATGAGATGCACCCTTCTGGTCTACGTGTCGTTGTGGTGGGTGCTTATGAGCTGCAGTCTTCTGGTCACTAGGCTGTTGATCTGGCGGCACATGTGGTGCAGCCTTCTGGTCCCCGTGTTGTTAAGTTGAACGCTCATGAGATGCTGAACGCTGGTCCCCGTGTTGTTGAAGAATTGGCTGATAAGGCGCACCCTTCTGGTCCCCGTTTTGTTGAAATGGGCGCTCATGAGATGCAGTCTTCTGGTCCCCGTGTTGTTGAGGATGGCGCTCATGAGGTGTAGCCTTCTGGTCCATGTGGTGTAAAGGAAGGCGCTCATGAAGTTCCGACTTCCTGTCCACGTACTATTGAGGTGGGCGCTGATGAGGTTCAGCTTTCTGGTCCCCGTGTTGTTTAGGTTAACGCTGATGAGATGCAGCCTTCTGGTCCCCGTGTTGTTGAGGTGGACGCTGATGAGGTACAGCCTTCTGGTCCCCGTGTTGTTGAGGTGGACGCTGATGAGGTACAGTCTTCTGGTCCCCGTGTTTTTCAGTGGGGCCGTAAAGAAATGCAGCCTTCTGGTCCCCGTGTTCTTGACGTGGGCGCTGATGCGATTCAGCCTTCTGGTCCGTGGTGTTGTTTAGGCGGGCGCTCACATAGTTTACATAAAAAGCAGTAACCGACTGAATCTTAGGTCTTTGCACCAGAGATGCGACCTTGTGTCCTTATGGTGTTGAGCTGGGCGCAATCGTGGGGTATCACTGTAGTTTCGTCGGTGTTGTGGTTTGCACACCTGAGATGTATCACTCAGGTTACGCGTTGTTGACGTAAACGCCTTCGAGATGTATCACTCTGGTTCCGTGGTGTGGAAGTGGGGACACCTGAGATGTATTCTTCTGGTTTCGTGGTGTTGAGGTGGGCACTCATTGGGTGCAGCATTCTGGTCTCCGTGTTGTTGGCTTAAGCGCACCTGACATGTATCAATGTGGTTACCGTGGTGTTAGGGTTTGCGAACTCGAGATGCATCAGTTTGGCGTCCTTTGTGTTACGTGTGGCTGCACTTGAGATGCATCCTTCTAGTCCCAGTTGTTGCGGCGAGCGCTTATGAGGTTAAGCCTCGCGGTCCCCGTGGTGTTGAGGTGAGCGCTTATGAGGTTAAGCCTCGTGGTCCCCGTTGTGTTGAGGTAGGCGCCCATTGGATGCATCCTTCTAGTCCCAGTTATTGCTATGAGCGCACCCAAGATGTATCGTTTTCCGTGTTGTTAAGGTGGTCGGTGATGTGGTGCAGAACTCTGGTCCCAGTGTCGTGGAGGTGTTAAGTGTGGCTGCACTCGAGTTGCAGCACTCTTGTCTTCGTAGTGTTGAGTGTTGTAGAACTCTTGTCCGATGTCCTCCGAGGTGCAGCCCCTTTTTGTTTGGCCTGGATGTGGAAGAGGTGGAGTCTTTCCTCCTTGACGCGACTCGTCTACTTTCGGCACACACTCCATCTATCGAAGGTAGGTTGAAAAAATGATTGGTTAACATTGCACATATTAGTTGACCTTTCTGCAAATCACGATTGAAAAACTGTTTTACAAGCAGCTGAAAGTTAAAGACTTCCCTAACAAGAGTTGTCCTTAAAACTATCGGCTTTAAACCAAAGGTCTGAAAACTTTTCGTTTTTTATCCGTTTTCTGTTAATAAGCGGCATCCGACAACCCAGCTGAAAATGCTCCATACCAAACGTTCGGTCCGTTTCGTTCGATTTCCGGGTCGTAGAATTAGCAACTGTTGTTTCCCTTTTTCTGGAATGCGTTGCCGCTGATCAATTGAACTGAAAATGTGTTCAAGTGTTTATAATTTCCCGTGTACAAGTCACTGCCGTGGGCTTGATTCATGTCAGAAATAACAACTTGCTCGAAGTACGTGGCACTTAACTGCGTCGTTTGGCAAAAGAATTTAGAACTTGCCAAAATGCTTAAAGTTCCCTCCTATTTCGAAGCGTGATGGGAGATTCACTACATGTGATCATTTTAACCACAGTTTTACTGTTTGGCAGTACTGTGAAACATTAAGTGTGACTTTTGTGACTTATTGCCGAATTCATACACAGAATATTTTGTAACCAAAAAATAGTTAAAGTCCCCCCCCCCCCCCCCCCATTTTAAAGCGTGGTGGGTGATGAACTGAATGTGATGTTTTTAACCACAGTATTATTTTATGCTGGCAGAACTGTGAAACCTTAATTTCACTTGCATTTGTCAACTGGATGCTTATGGCAATTCTTTAAAGACCCTAAACTAATACCAAGCAATCCTAATCTTAAATATATTTGTTGACAGGACATTACATGCGCTTACCAAGTGCGACAGCAATACCTGATCTGCCCTTCTATGTCCCCATGCTCCAGTTTCGCAAGAAGAAGAGTGGTGAGCTTTTGTGGTAATGATATTGCGTTTAAAGAGGCAATATTTGGAAGCGAGTATTAAGTTGTGTTTATATTTACTTTGGTGCCTGTCTATATTCGAAATAGTTTATCGAACGGATGGAGTACATTTCGAATAGTCGGCAGTAGTATTAAAAATTAGTAATGAAACCGAACACGTGGGTAAATTTGTATGACGCAGTAACGAAATTGAATAAATCACTTTAATAAAACCCTGTTTGTGTGGCAACAAGTATAACAGTTAAATCAAAATGTTGTTTGTTTTATAGAAGATTTAACATTCTAGGTGTGAAACCAAATTTGTTCATGGGATTTGTCCCACAGATGTGTACGATCGTTGTTAAATTTTGCAGCAAAACATTTTGCTTTCTGTCGTTGCAGCAAAGAGGAAATTTGAGAGAATTTGAGAGAATTTTGAGAATCACGCCAGTGTTGGATGAATACCGATACCGCGCATACCATAAGGTTTGGTCATCGATACACAAGTATTGATGTGGATTTGATAACACAAATGACTGAAGTACACTAAAAACTGACATCAGTCCACAAGTGTAGCATTTGAAATAAACTCTAATCTTCACGAATAACTACAGACATGGGTGAAAAATACCAACGTTGCTGAAATATAGTTAATCATTCTTTTGGTCCATAGCAGTGTTTTCCCAATTATTCTGAGATTAGTAATAAAAACAGAAACAATGTTTGGTTGCCAGAATGTGAATCATCGAAAAGGTTATAACCACAAGTATGTTTTCTTCTTTAACTTAAAAAAAGAACAGTGTGAACTAATTTTCTTCATGGGCAGTAGCTATGCCTTTGTTAAATAAGGTGTCTCGGCACAAGCAACAAGCCGAGTCACTATAAATTAAAAGAGGTTATATCACCGTCCTTAACCTCTCAAGCTCCTAAACTTGTCGGGACAGAGTCCTGGTAACTTCACACACGTGTCTTGCACTTCGGTTCGTTTGTTCACTACTTCGAGACGAAAGAAAGCGACACGCTGATATAAGCGAGCACAAGTCAAACAGAATGAACTCGGTTTTATATATATATACCCCGGATAAAGGCGTTAAATCATACGCATGTGCTCTCGTGATTGGCTCTTGAACAATTCCAACACAAAGCAGCGTCCAATCACAGCACATGGCAAAACATACAGTAAAAGCTCGTAAACACCAGATCACAAAGTCGCATCTGCATCCTAATTATCTGCGACCGGAAATATTACAAAGTCCGAACATGATTTGTCAATACATTTGAATTAAGTTAGTACACTTTTTAACTTTCACGCAGGTTTTGCGCTAGCGAGTCAAAACAAGCTATTTTGTTGAACAATATTGCAAAGTTTGCACAAATTATGTCGCAATCGCTACAAACCCTTACACAAAGACGCGAAATTACCGGATTTAGAGCAATCCTGAAAGTTTAGCAAGTAGCGCATTCTTTTGTACATTTGAAAGGTTTTTAAGTGAGAAGTTATTTTTTGTTTACTGTCAGATTTAGATCAGATTCTTTTACAGCCGACCTGGTAATTTCAAACATTTGTGTTTTCTGTTTTGCGAATTATGCACAATTCTGTCACTTGTGCATTTTTGTTACGGTTCGTGTTAAATATAGTTGGTTCAATAACTTTGTGCTTTTACGTTTTTTTTCCTATTTTGGCAGATGTAGAACAACATTGTTGTAATAATAGTTTTGCGTTAAAAGTCTGGCCCAGATTGTGATTCAAAGACTCATGTCTTAGTCGTGAAATGTTTGTGGCAACAACAAAGAAACGAAAGGAGAACACAACTGTGTAAATGTTACCCAACAAAACAGTTTGACAAGAAGAAAAAACGGCAAAAGATATTTGAAGGATGGGCAATCAACTATCTAAAAAAAGGTTATATTCTTCCCGCAAAAGTGATAACAAGGCCACCAAGTCCAACCTGTTCCAGAGACGTGAACCCCAATCCAGCTTGACCCAAGGACCAGATGATGTTGAACCCCAATCCAGCTTGACCCAAGGACCAGATGATGTTGAACCCCAATCCAGCTTGACCCAAGGACCAGATGGAGCTGAACACCAATCCAGCTTGACCCAAGGACCAGATGATGTTAAACCCCAACCCAGCTTGACCCAAAGACCAGATGGTGCTAAACCACAATCCAGCTTGTTCCAAGGACCAGATGATGCTGAACCCCAATCCAGCTTGACCCAAGAACCGGATGATGCTGAATCAGAATTAAGCCCAACCCTAAGACAGGGTGATGTTGTTCCTCAGCACGGGATATCCGAGGATTTCAGTGCTATGGCGCCGCATTCAAGTTCAAACCACCCTTTGTCAGTTGATGTACAGGGCAGGAATTTGGTTTTCAACTTGGTAAGAAATCTCATCTGATTTGCAAAGAAGTCTTCGATTCGAACGGAATTTCTGCTTTCCTATCGAGCGACTTTCTCATTTTATGACATACATTTTACACGGGTTTGTGTGGCAATATCGTCGATATGAAAGTGGTCATTCTGCCAACAACAATCAATTTGAATCGACGACTTCTTGTCTTACAGGGTGAACTTATTAAAACAAGTATCCGTTTTGATCATGAAACTTTTTTGCAGGAAAGCGAACAAGCACCTCAGATTGGAGACACAAACATCCACACAACTGGACCAGTTTACAACGCTCCAGTCTATCAACAACACATCACACAACATGTAACAGTGCATCAGACATACAAACAACCTCACTGCTCGTCTCAGTTGCCTGCCCCACTCTATTTAGATGAAGAAACTTCACCTAAAGTTCCTGCTACACCTTTATCCTCAGCACAAAGGCAGCGGTATGCTGAACACCAACCTTCAACGTCAACGGAGCAGCACAGAAAACATGAATATGTTCAATCCTTATCAGCACTGAAGGTCTTGCTCAAACAAAGAGCACAAGAAATCGCCAGTGAAGAATCTTCACTTGCAGATTTTGCCAACCGACCAATACCAACTGTCAACCTTGCTATAGTCAGCAAACCACAGCAAATTGACAACGAATTTCAAGCAGAAGGACATTATCGCCATAAAAGGGAACTTTACAACATACCACAAAGTGACATCACTGGTGAAGAAATGTTTGCTCGTGCAAAAGCAACAGCACAAGAGGAAGCGGATCGGAAATTTGAACCGGATGAAGTGAAAGCAAAACAAGATTACGTGAAAAAACATGGAAACGTGGTAGGTGTGGTCGGACAAGCTGGAATAGGAAAGACGACCTCAGCTAAAAAGTGGGCCATGCAAGGTTTAAGGGGAGAGTTGTTCGGAGAGACTTCCTTCTTCTTCTACATTGTGATCAGATACATCGACTTTACAAGGGAGATGACACTTTTAGAATTTCTTCTCTCATCCACGTCGATTGAACAACATTACACCCCGAAACAAGAAAAAAGAATTCTCAAGACCATTTGGAATGATTTAAATGTTATGATGTTTTTCGACGGTTTCGACGAGGCAGTCATTGAATCATTCTCCACTGAAGTACCCCAACCCCGATTACATTCAAAGTCCAAAGCGGAAAACTACCTGAAGCATTTGTCGAGAGGAAACTTGCTTCCACGTGCTCGAAAGATTTTCACGTCACGACCAACTCAATTGTACAAGCTCCATCCTTCATATCGACCCAGGTTTATTGTTCAAATACTTGGGTTGACTCCAACATCACAAAATGAACTTGGACGTCAGATATGTGGAGACAGATACGATGATATACAACAAAAGCTAGAGCAAAACCGCAATGTATTTGCTTACTGCTATGTTCCTGTCAATTTCATATTGACTCTTGTCTATTTTATGAATTACGATGGAGATATTCAGTTTGTTTCACTCACTCGAGTTCTTGCTTTCACTTGTGGCCAATATCTCACAACCAATCATTTGAGGGGCCAAGAAGGTGAGTTGGACAAACTGGCGAAGTTGGCATATGATGCATTTCTGAAAATGGAGATCGTATTCAAGGCAATTGCATTCGTGCAAGCAGGTATCAAGGAATCCACAGCCGATGCATTTACAAACACGTCAGTCACAAAGCACGGGAATCTCAAGCTGACGATATTAGATGGTCACAAAGTTCGATATTTCTCTCATCTCATCTGGCAGGAGTTTTTTGCTGGTTTCTACCTGATGATGATCATGTCCCTTGACGGATTTGAGAAAGTCCTCAAACAACTTAAATACGGCAGATGGGAAGTTGTTTCCAAGTTTGTTTTCGGGATTTGCGATCCTTCGGTTTTCCATCAACTCGAGCCACTTGTTCCTGAAAGTTCCCATCAGGATTGGAAGCAAAAGAAATCTTTGCTTTTGAAATTCATCCAGTCCAAACCGAAGCTCAGCAATAAAGAAGGCATCCCGCAAGTTTGCGGCTGGGCTCATGAGTCAAATGATCCAGAGATTGCTTCATCTGTGGCCTCCCTACTTCCTGATGAGCTCGACTTTCGTGGTTCATCTCTCCTCCCAGTTGACTACGAAAGTCTATTGTTCGTGATCCAACACAGAGCGAAACCGGTAATACTGTGTTATTGTGAAGTGTGCGTTAAAATAGTTGTTTGAAAAAAATGTTAAGTTATTCTACAAAACCCAACTTATTTTTCTATATGGTCTAAATATTTCTATATGGTCGATTTTTGAGCAATTTCAACGCAAGTTTAGTTTTTCACGTTCTTTCGTTTTAAAATTTTCTCTTAACTTAACGGGATCATTGCCTTTATACCAAGGCTGATCAGTCAATCGTGTACAATTGAGAAAAATTTTCGTCGATCTTAACGACTAACATGTTGGCCAACCCTGCACTATATTATCTCGTTTACAACCATAAAACAGTAATATCACAAAACCTTTATGGAAGGAAAGCCAATAAAACGTCACATGACAATCATCAAATCATTACCGACCACGTATATAACTTTGAATACTTGTGCACTACGCTTACCAAAATTGATGTTTACGTCGTTCCAGGCTAAAATAATAATGTTAAGTTTGATAAACACAAAGAGCAGGAACAAATTCAGTAAAATATATAAAGTGCGCAAATAAAAGTATAAAATATGTCAAGGCATGACCTAATAAAGGAGAACTGCATAAAAACAGCGTAAGAAAATGAACATATTCTTATGCGATCATTACAAATGGCGCAAAATACCAAAGTTTTAATGCAACTTTTACTGTGATGCAAAATCGCCATGCTATATGTCTGCAGAAGAAGTAGAATCGTGTTGTCTATATCTCTGTGTATTGATGGCAATATGTCTCAAAATAGTATATTAGTTATTGCATTCACATGACTAACTTACAATGTCTAATGTTTGCGTCTGCAATGTACAGACGCCTAGCCATCCTGTCGCGAAGCCAAAAAATAACATGCAACTTTTTACTCTTGTGTTAACACCAGGTCGCCCGACACACGTACAAGGTTTGACGGCAAATGTAATTTTCAAACAAGGCCAGAGTATTAACACGTCACTCCAAACAATGCAATTAATTTTCAGGTTCGGGACAGAGTTGTAAACGGGTTTCGAGTTTGGCTGAACCAGGCAGTACAAGCCCGAAATCTGACCCGAACCCGACACTTTTAACCTTGCAACAAATACATATCCTTTGAATGAATTTCATCACATCTTTAACACTTCTGTAGTTTTTAGTTGTCATACATTTTGTTGATAAAATGAAGTGTTTGTAAGCATATGAAAACGTTCACTCAGAAACGTTCATAAGACCATAGCTACACAAATGCGTCACTGTAAATCGTTTGAAAATAATTATTAAACTTACATTGAGTTAAATTAATGTTGAATTTATTTTTCTGGGTGAAACAAATGGCAACATTTACAACGTTGTTCATCACGGCCTAATCCGAAGTTGTGTTGTGTTGTTTATTTTTACTTACTTACGTATGTCACTACGTCAAATCTGATAATATTTATTGCAATGAAACCAGCTGAAGATACTCGACCTCTATCGCAACATGATCGACAACACGGGAGCAGCTTCAATTGCTCCTTGCCTTCACAACATTGAACAACTAAAACTTGAGAAATGTGAGATCGAAAGTGAAGGCGTCGAGAAACTCTGCGATGGAGTGAAAAAGCTAACAAAGCTGGTAAAATCTTGTGAAATTGAAAACATTTGCATTTGCATAAACTTATATTACCGACCCTAAATTTGCATCAACCTGTATTACTGAAAAGCAAATATTCTTCCGTGGTATATTTTATTCTGTCAACCCCCGCTTAAAAATGATTGTCTTTAAAAATGTTGAGGTAAAGAATGTCTTTTCATTTAGTAGATATACATTTGTGACGTCAGAATTTGATTTTGTCTTCACAATTGAAGGACTCTTTGAATGAACTCATATAGTGAAAGACAAACGAGAAATGCAAAGCATTATTTCGTTCCTATAGTTTACCCCCATGCCAGAATGATAATTTCGCTTCGAAAACTTAGAAACATAAATTAGATCAACGTAAAAAACAACCTTACCCATACAATGCTAAAAACTCAACATTTTAGGAAAATAAAGTTGATAATTTGGTCGCAACAACAAACACAAAAATTTCAACAACATATAAAAGTTAGAAGACACAACCATTACGGTGTTAACAGTTTTATTGTGGTGTTTTATGTCGTCATTCTGTAAAGAGAAAAACTAAACGCTTTGTACGAGCACAAACGAAAAAAGTTTCACAATAAACAAACCGAAAGTAGGCCAATGCTTAGTTTTTAGAATACACGCCAAGAAATTTTATGGAATTTTATCAATATTTATCGAAATATGAGCGTAAGAAGAGCAAATACTGAAAGTGAATATCACCTAGTAATCATGTGCAAAATACACATAAGTAACCATCTGCTTTCTGCATTATATTCCAATAAGTCCCTTTTATGGTTTTGTTGTGTTGTTTTTTGTTACAATTAGTTTGGTTGATTTTACGAAGGTTCAAGCCGTAATCCCGGCGCGAACAGGTATTTGTTGAAATAATGTCAAAGTTAGACTCAAAATTCAGATTTACCACGGCCAAATGTGATCTAATGTAGAGTCAGGCTCGAATCTAGCCTGTTTCATTGAAACTCAAATCTGGCACTATTTCCAACTGAAGGTTATAATTGCCGGTCCAAACCAAACTAACCGACTTGTCCGAAAAAACAAACAAACATGCAACCTATAGTTTAAAAAAGTATCAGGCGAAAACGACGCTAGTTTAGATTTTTTTTCTAAAACAAACAACTTTGTCACAGCCGAGTGTTGCATCCGCGATCCAAACAAAGTGCTGATAGTGGAAAGGCGGGCCCGAAAAACATACAAATTTGCGCACAACGTTAAATAGTGGAGGAACGTTGGTGGGACCAGTTGAGTGGGCACTATATGCCAGCCACCCGTATTAGGGAAAGAAGATGGGGTTCGACGGGAAAAGAAACCTTGCCGATTTATTTTAGGAAGAAATCATGTTATTAGTACACTAAGATATGAATGACAAAAGCATAAATAACAAAAGTACAAAGAAATTAAAGAAATGTAAAATAAACATAAAGATAATTAAAAAAAATGAAACACGGCGCAAGTTTTGGTTGAACAGCTTAGTTCATTGGATTTTGTCTTTGTGTCGTCTTTTATTTGTCGACAACGTAAACTTAAACCACGAATTGTAAAATGGCAAATCACAAAATTTACACAACGAATATAAATATTGCGGATGTTTGTGCTGTGGGAAATATAAGTATCGTTATAATTGAATTTAAACCGTTTCTGGGGGGAAGTTGTGTAGCAAATCTACAGGCCCGCGACTGCCGAAGCATCTTAATTGTGCCTTTCATGTTTGTCGCGCGTTGGAAATCATTCTGCTTTTGATCTTCACCAAATAAACAGCGAACACTCGCCTTAGGTGTATTTCCTTAAAAGCAATGATTCGGCGGATTTACAAATGAAAAAAATATAACAATATGCGCCAACGAAATAAGCAATGTTTGGCAAAACACAAGCATCAGAAAAAATACAAATCTGATTGCAGGTTTTCATTAAATCCGGCCATGAAAAGTCGTAGCATTTATAACCAGGCGTAATCCGAAGTTGTGTTGTGTTGTCTCTTTTGATTTACTAGCATTCGCCACTGCGATAAATGTGATAATATATTCTATTAAATGTGAAAATGTATTGAATATTTATTGCATTACAATCAGCTGAAGAAACTCGACCTCTCCTACAACAAGATAGGCAACACGGGAGCAGCTTCGCTCAGTCCTTGCCTTCACAACATGGAACAACTTATACTGGAGAGATGTGAGATCGAAAGTGAAGGTGTCGAGAAACTCTGCGATGGAGTGAAAAAGCTAACAAAGCCGGTAAAAGTTGTTGAAATATATGCTGTGTGAATTTTGAACAGCAAACATATCTATTTGAGAAACTATAAGCTAAATGCCCCAAAGCAAAATCACAAAATGCACCAAAGCAAAATAAATGTTTTGCAACTTGAGCATAAAAAAACGTTAATAGTATGGACCGATTTATTGGAAGAAGCGATGCAAGCCACACAGTGGTAACCAAATCACACCAGTACTATTCAGTAACAAACTGGTTTTGTATGTAAAGATGAGTGGTATGTGACACAATATGAAAAGTTAAATGTAACTTTACCTAACTCACATATTTAAAACTGTACAAAGCAGTAATCACTTTTTTCTACTGGATTGACAATTATAAACACTGACACAATGGCTAACAGTATATATTCACTGTCTTTGCAGCGAAAACTAGTCAGCTATATATTTAAGAATCTCAAATCAAAACAATATGACGTAAACAATATGATGTTAAAGCATATATCATACATATGTCAAGAAACAGCACCAATGTATTGTGCTTAAACACAGTCCTTGGCTGCATATCTATTCGGGCGCTGGATAAAATTCTGGCTGTCGTATCTGACGAAGTGGACGTTCACTAAGGGTGTTGTAGAATAGTAGCCGATTGTCCAGTATCTATATTAAGTGCAGATAAAAAGCCAAGATAATCTGACGCAACTGCAAACGCAGCACGATGTTTTGCAATTACTTGTTAGATTGCGTCCTTTTCCTGTTTTTGCATTGACATCTGGAAAAACGAAGTTTGCTAAGCAGCATTTGGTGTTTATCATCCCCCAAACACTGTTTGTTTGCAACTTACTGCAATATCGTTAAAACACGCTTCCATGTATCTCTCGATAACTACAGAGGAATCGGTAAAATCCATGGTTTAGGTAACAAGGGCACTGTTCCATCATTTCCGGACAGCGTCATCAACTTGTTTTTAACCACACAGTGTTAAAAAATTGCACTTCTCGACGACATCCGACCACATAAACAGAAGCAGAGGTTTTCATTCCAGCGACGCTAAAATAAACATTTATTAGCCCTTCCATTCGAATGCGGCTACCGTTGGCACCAACAAAGCGGTGAGATGGTCACACCAAGCAGGGTTTTAACTGTGAACAACCTTACACAAATATAAACAATTAAAATCAAGGCAAAACTGCGTAACTTCAACGTTTATAAACAGCACAATTGCGACACTCTATATCACCACGTTTGCATCCATTTATAAAAGGAAATTCAATAAAATGTCACATGACTAATATCCAGTTATTAACAAGCACGCATGTCGGGTAAAAACTTTATTTGTACACACACATTTTACAACATGCTGGCACACACCGTTTAGTCTTTGCTCGTATATAGCTCTTTTTGTCCTATTTCAGATGTTCGGACTTATTGCCCACGACGGTTTTCTTTGATAAATTTTGAAAGCAAATAATACTAAGAGAAGTGGGTTACGAAAAGGGGAGAAAGAGAGGAAAAGACAAAGAGGCCTGTCTCTTTCTCCCGCTCAGCAAGTAATGTCACACGGATTAAAATCTTGAGAGGTATGCGATTAACCGGGCAATTTTATCACCAAATGAGCTACCGTTTTGGATTACGATCTCTATGCAACGAAACGGATTGTGCGACTAAACAGTATTGGATTAACTGGATTCGACTGTAGCTGCGTCATAGCACGTTCAAGCATTTTTGATCTGTCATTTTATGATCTGCCATGAAGCGCAAAACTCAAAGTAACACCAACATGTTTACGCCTTTTCTTGGTTCTGCTGCCATAACGGACTGACAGTACCCAATTAAACTTGTATTAAAATATCAAAAGTGAAAAGACAAGCAGCGACAGTCGCAACACAACCCAGCTCAACTCCAACTGCCGTCTTTCAAACCTATCAGGTCCACGTCACGTTTATTATTCGCTACAGCGACGTAACATATACATAGAATGCAAATTTAAAAGTCAAAGAACTGTATCAAAGTAAATACGTAACACGTTTACCAAGCTACGGTGAGTTACAGAATAGGTATATAATTTGTGACAAAGATAACATACGGACCCATTGATACTCCGTGACAACACAACGGCAACGGTTATGCAACAGCATGTTTCACTACGTCTGTTAAGTAGCTCTTAAAAAATACACGACTCTTTGGCTGCATATTTATTCAGGCGCTCGATAAAATCTTGACTGTCGTATCTGACGACGTGGCTGTTTGATGAAGGCCACTCCTCGACGACATCCGACAACATATAAACAGATGCAGTGGTTTTGATACCAGCGACGCTAAATCAAACATATATTAGCTCTTCCCTTCGAATGCGGCTACTGTTGGCGCAAAGCGTGAATAATTCGGCAAGACTCTATCTTTTTTTTTCACGGGGTTTGTAAGTTTCTTACACTTGACACCACACTGACAGTGGCCGTAGTGCCGATTAGTGTAAACAAAGAAGTATCATTGATGTCAACATTGGCATACTGGTACAGCATGCTCTCGTTGGTGTCAAATGAGTTATTGTGCCCTGGTGCTTACCCCGGGCTCCTGATAGGAGAACGTGGTCTCCCTTGCCTGCATTTTCTTGCGAAATGTCTATCGCCATTGCAATGAAAGCACAGACGAGAGGAAAAACGTTTGCCCTCATTTCTTAAATTGTTTAGTTCCAACCGCAAATGTTTATTTTCCTTACCCAAGCGTTTCAATTCATCAGCGACCAGAGCAACTTCAGGTTTAAGCAGGGCAACATTAACACCGTGTCTTTTCACTGTTAACAACAAACTCGTTCGCGTTAATACTCAACCCGACGCATCTCTGAAGCTTGGTTCTTCCTTCGAGCAATTTTCGCGCGGTAAGGTATCTGCGAGGCGTTTTCCTTAAGGCCGGTTAGCACAGAAGGCCGGGAGGCAGAGAAGTGTACAGGATGGTGTTTCTTAGTTTATTGTCTTTTGAGATACTTGGTTTCCAAGCGATACAAGAGCGAATACGAAATCTTAGTTGGTTTCATCTACTGTTTTAAATGCGTCTCGCCAGTCGGAGCCTTACCCTTCTCTTCGTATAATTGCATTCAACTATGGCGGTGGCTCGTTTCTTGATCTCCTCATAAGCCACAGTTTTCATTTTCAGTTTTCTAGAATGTCAAACTTGTTCAATATTGTGGACGATACGAATTGAGATTTATTCTTTTGACAACAGCAGTCCTGTCGTGCTCGCCAATTTTTATAACGCACTTTTTAGGTTCTGTAGCGACACAACCACCTCTCGACTCCAACTCCAACTGCCGGCTTCTAAGCCCCTTGGCCCATGTCTCTTCGGCAATTCGCTACAGCAGTGGTTCTCAAACTTTTTTTTGCTGCGACGCTTCTGGAAAAGTTTTCTGGACTTGGCACGCACCAGCAAATAAAAGTTAATGAGAAACGTTTTATTAAAGTTGCGTTTATTGATAGAACAACAAAAATCCACGAAACGAAACTATTCTGCGACCCCTTGGAAAATTGAAACGACGCACCAGAGCGTCGCGACGCACAGTTTGAAAACTTCTGCGCTACAGCGACACAGCATAGAAATGCATTAATGATATCATAGGACGGTGCCAGAATAAAAACGTAAATTTTTGGTCCTGACTCCATGGTCGCTATGAAATACGAATCCAGAGCAGAGCAAAAAAGGTGAATACCTAGCTTGAATATACCTAGCTTTCTTAGAAGATTAACTGGATTATGCGATAATCTGAATGCAACACACGTTGTTAACAGAAGTGCTACTTTCCACTTCCATAGCTGAAATTACGTTAGGGCGCTCGTATACGTCGACAGAGATGCTTACTTTTTCTTTTTTGTAGCATAGAACAGATGAAAATTTTTTTTCAGAGCCAGATCAACTGTTAAATCACAGAGCAAAATGCAGATTAAATTTTGAATAGATCTTGGGATGGTGCAAATGTTGCGTTTAAGGAATAGCAATCTACTTTATAAAATCATTTGAAAGCCACACTGTCCCTGATACACACATTTTGTTTCTAACAAACAACTTTGTCACAGCTTATTTTGTATTCAGCATGACGTACAACAACGTATAGTGAAACAAACGTGCAGCGCATACTTTTTACTCGTGTGTTGCTATAACACCACATCATCCGACACACGGATGTGAAATTTAATCGAAGAAGCAAGGCCAGGGCGCTTAAACACGGAATTTCAACAACGCAATTAACCTAAATAAATTTCTTACATTCAGCTAGAAAAGCCAGGATTGGTTTGTAAATTCTCTTTAACAAAAATAGTGTGAACATTCTACAGCTAAATTTTCATGTTTTCATGTCTTACTTTATCTTTAATTGATGAAATGCCAAATTTAAAGTTTAACAGAAAATATGTGTTAAAAAGTCGTAGCATTTATAACAAGGCGTAATCCTAAGTTGTGTTGTTTAGTTCTAGTTACTTAAATTTGTCACTATGATAAATGTGATAATATTTGTTGCATTAAAATAAGCTGAAGAGACTCGACCTCTCCCACAACAAGATCGGCAACACGGGAGCAGCTTCACTGGCTCCTTGCCTTCACAACATGGAAGAGCTTATACTGGATGGATGTGAGATCGGAAGTGAAGGTGTCAAGAAACTCTGCGATGGAGTAAAAAAGCTAACAAAGCCGGTAAATATTGTTGAATTCTATCTTGCGAAAAATATTTGTTTTACATTAAAGCAAAGATTTACTATTTGTTTTGGAAACGATAAACTAATAATTAGTGATGTACCGATTCGTTTAAATTTCGGTTCGCCGAAACCCAATATTCGGCGTTTGCCAAATAAGTTCGGCCGAATCAACCGAATCATTAATGACGTCACGCAAAGTCGTACGCTAAGCGTTTAAATGAAAAATTGTTGATCTACCAGGCAATTAGTACAGAATGGTTGTGTTTCGTCGTCATTTCAGTCATATGGGGTTGAAAAAGGCATGATTGGCAACCTGCCGAAGAATTACTAATTTTTTACTACAGTGGCAAAAACAATAATGTGTTGAAAAAGATAAAAATTGAAGCAATTTTGGTTATGTTTGGGCTTTTGAAAGATTGCGTGGTACCCTTAATAAGCAGAAAAGCCACGTTTAACGCTTTAAATTTGTGCTCGTAAAAGATTTGGTTTACCGAACATTTGCAAAAATGACCGATTCGGCGGAATAAATTCGGCAAACCGAATATTCGGTACATCCCTACTAATAACCATAAGACCCAAAAAAATATTTCGCATACTATAAGCACGATTAATAGTATAGAACGTTTTAATGGAAAATAATCATAACTTGATTGTTCCAAAACTTGATTGAATATTAACCACATACGAAGGCTCGAGGTCAGGGCCGCCATTTTGGTTTTGCCGGCAATCAAGGTCCACTGGCCCTCGCGCAGATTTCAAATAAAATTGACCAAGTCCGCGACCCTCAAGTTAAACTCAAACACTTTGGAATTATTTTAGCATAGCCTAAAATGACGCAGGTTAGCCTTTTCTTTAGCTCCCACCTATCCAAACTTTAACATTAAATTGACTTGTATTACTAAAATCGCGGTATGTACTGGTGTGTGTGGGGAATTTCAACCGATGTGGTGGGTCCAGGGGTAATGATTGGTCAGGGTGAACTTTGGCGCATAACGCGCTAAAGCGGTGTACAATCTATGACGACACGAAGCTATTTTTTAGCCTGAAGCACGTGCTTTGCTTGAGGAAAAAACTATACAATATGGCGGCTATTGGGCATGATGTTAAAGCAGATTGTTAACGCAGTACAAAACAATTCAATCCCTTTCTTACATTACTAAAAATATAAGCAGTACTTTTGTCATGAATTCATGATCACTATGATATATGCTGCGCATAATATCCAGTTATAGGTGTAATTAATATGCCAAGCTTTATTATGCTATTAACTGGATTGTGCGCTTAGGTGAATGCTATACACGTTGTTAACAGAAGTTCTAATTTCCACTTCCATAGCTGAAATGACGTTACTACGACGTTTGTTTACACCAACAGAGATGCTTCCTTATTCTTTTGTAACATAGAGCTTTACTATCAGCAGACAAGCATGATGTTGCTGCATAAGAATAGTTGCCAGTCTGCTGATAATAAACTGACGTTTTGTATGAGTGGGTATAATGATAGGTTTTATTAGTAAGTAGTTGATGGTATGTTAGAAGATTGTGTGGTTAATTGGCACAAATCACACGTTTTACGCTTTAAAATTGTGATTGTAAAATATTCGGTTTGGGCTAAAACGCAACATATTATTCAGCTAAAACCGGATATTTGTAAAATTATTCGTTTCAGCTGAACTAGTTGGGCAAACCGAATGTTCGCTACAAAGGCTGGATGTAACGCTACAAAGGTTGGATTGTTACAAAGGCTGGATGTAACAGTTTCGTAGTGATATGTAATAATGCAATAATAATTAGGAGGTTGAAAAAGCTGAAAATCATTAAAACTATAGATGCGATCATAGGCGCCAAGTAGGCGGTGGTAGGGTGGCGCCGCCACTTTGGGTTTGTAAAGCACGGTGGGGGCCACCGTGGAAATTTTGGTTAGTTTGTGGCGGTATCGTACGAAATATCGTAAAATCTGAAGAATATTAGCAACAATTTTGCCTTTTAACAAGCGTAATGGCGATTCAACCACAAAACGTGGCTTAAAACTGCAACCTGTAGTGGTTATAGTGCCTTGTTAATGACGTCAAACACACAATTGTCTGTCAGTGAATGTTCGGCCATTGCTTTGTACAATTCAAATGTGTAGTAATAAATTGTTATCTAAGGCGATATAAAACAGCAACAACTTGACGAATCATTTTTTAAACGTTACTAAACCAATGATACAACAACATGTTGCAATTGCCAGCTGAATATTAATTCAAATATTTCGTATTTTTCTGATTTTGACGAACGTTGCATTCTATTGAAAGTTTGTTGGGCTTTTGAGTTCTTGTGGTTGCCCGCATTGGTGACGTCACACAAAGTGACGTCATATTTTAGGTCCGCCATATTGCATTTTTTTGCAAAACTCAGCGCCTATGGATGCGATGCTTATATTCTTGGAAACTTAAAAATACTTTGCGATCCAGACTGGAAGGTCTTGCGACACAAATTTGGGTCGCAACCCACTATTTGCGGACCCCGGTATTATAGAATAGGTATATAATTTGTAACAAAGATAACATACGGCCACATTCATACTCCGTGATAACACAACGGAAATTATGTGTTAAAAATTCGTTGCATTTATAACAAGGCGTAATCCAAAGTTGTGTTGTTTAGTTACTTTAATTTGTCACAACGATACATGTGATAATATTTGTTGCATTAAAATAAGCTGAAGACACTCGACCTCTCCGGCAACGAATTCGGCAACACGGGAGCGGCTTTACTGGCTCCTTGCCTTCACAACATGGAACAACTTATACTGGATTGGTGTGGGATCGAAAGTGAAGGTGTCGAGAAACTCTGCGATGGATTGAAAAAGCTAAGAAAACCGGTAAATATTGTTGAATTCTATCTTGCGAAAAATATGTTTTTGCTTCATAGCAAAGATTTACTATTTGTTTTGGAAACGATAAACTAATAACTAGTGATGTACCGATTCGTCTAAATTTCGGTTCGCCGAAACCCAATATTCGGCGTTTTGCCGAATAAATTCGGCCGAATCAACCGAATCATTCATGACGTCACGCAAAGTCGTACGCTAAGCGTTTAAATGAAAAATTGTTGATCTACCAGGCAATTAGTACAGAATGGTTGTGTTTCGTCGTCATTTTAGTCATATGGGGTTGAAAAAGGCATGATTGGCAACCTGCCGAAGAATTACTAATTTTTTACTACAGTGGCAAAAACAATAATGTGTTGAAAAAGATAAAAATTGAAGCAATTTTGGTTATGTTTGGGCTTTTGAAAGATTGCGTGGTACCCTTAATAAGCAGAAAAGCCACGTTTAACGCTTTAAATTTGTGCTCGTAAAAGATTTGGTTTACCGAACATTTGCAAAAATGACCGATTCGGCGGAATAAATTCGGCAAACCGAATATTCGGTACATCCCTACTAATAACCATAAGACCCAAAAAAATATTTCGCATACTATAAGCACGATTAATAGTATAGAACGTTTTAATGGAAAATAATCATAACTTGATTGTTCCAAAACTTGATTGAATATTAACCACATACGAAGGCTCGAGGTCAGGGCCGCCATTTTGGTTTTGCCGGCAATCAAGGTCCACTGGCCCTCGCGCAGATTTCAAATAAAATTGACCAAGTCCGCGACCCTCAAGTTAAACTCAAACACTTTGGAATTATTTTAGCATAGCCTAAAATGACGCAGGTTAGCCTTTTCTTTAGCTCCCACCTATCCAAACTTTAACATTAAATTGACTTGTATTACTAAAATCGCGGTATGTACTGGTGTGTGTGGGGAATTTCAACCGATGTGGTGGGTCCAGGGGTAATGATTGGTCAGGGTGAACTTTGGCGCATAACGCGCTAAAGCGGTGTACAATCTATGACGACACGAAGCTATTTTTTAGCCTGAAGCACGTGCTTTGCTTGAGGAAAAAACTATACAATATGGCGGCTATTGGGCATGATGCTAAAGCAGATTGTTAACGCAGTACAAAACAATTCAATCCCTTTCTTACATTACTAAAAATATAAGCAGTACTTTTGTCATGAATTCATGATCACTATGATATATGCTGCGCATAATATCCAGTTATAGGTGTAATTAATATGCCAAGCTTTATTATGCTATTAACTGGATTGTGCGCTTAGGTGAATGCAATACACGTTGTTAACAGAAGTTCTAATTTCCACCTTCATAGCTGAAATGACGTTACTACGACGTTTGTTTACACCAGCAGAGATGCTTCCTTATTCTTTTGTAACATAGAACTTTACTATCAGCAGACAAGCATGGTGTTGCTGCATAAGAATAGTTGCCAGTCTGCTGATAATAAACTGACGTTTTGTATGAGTGGGTATAATGATAGGTTTTATTAGTAAGTAGTTGATGGTATGTTAGAAGATTGTGTGGTTAATTGGCACAAATCACACGTTTTACGCTTTAAAATTGTGATTGTAAAATATTCGGTTTGGGCTAAAACGCAACATATTATTCAGCTAAAACCGGATATTTGTAAAATTATTCGTTTCAGCTGAACTAGTTGGGCAAACCGAATGTTCGCTACAAAGGCTGGATGTAACGCTACAAAGGTTGGATTGTTACAAAGGCTGGATGTAACAGTTTCGTAGTGATATGTAATAATGCAATAATAATTAGGAGGTTGAAAAAGCTGAAAATCATTAAAACTATAGATGCGATCATAGGCGCCAAGTAGGCGGTGGTAGGGTGGCGCCGCCACTTTGGGTTTGTAAAGCACGGTGGGGGCCACCGTGGAAATTTTGGTTAGTTTGTGGCGGTATCGTACGAAATATCGTAAAATCTGAAGAATATTAGCAACAATTTTGCCTTTTAACAAGCGTAATGGCGATTCAACCACAAAACGTGGCTTAAAACTGCAACCTGTAGTGGTTATAGTGCCTTGTTAATGACGTCAAACACACAATTGTCTGTCAGTGAATGTTCGGCCATTGCTTTGTACAATTCAAATGTGTAGTAATAAATTGTTATCTAAGGCGATATAAAACAGCAACAACTTGACGAATCATTTTTTAAACGTTACTAAACCAATGATAAACGCTACAACAACATGTTGCAATTGCCAGCTGAATATTAATTCAAATATTTCGTATTTTTCTGATTTTGACGAACGTTGCATTCTATTGAAAGTTTGTTGGGCTTTTGAGTTCTTGTGGTTGCCCGCATTGGTGACGTCACACAAAGTGACGTCATATTTTAGGTCCGCCATATTGCATTTTTTTGCAAAACTCAGCGCCTATGGATGCGATGCTTATATTCTTGGAAACTTAAAAATACTTTGCGATCCAGACTGGAAGGTCTTGCGACACAAATTTGGGTCGCAACCCACTATTTGCGGACCCCGGTATTATAGAATAGGTATATAATTTGTAACAAAGATAACATACGGCCCCATTCATACTCCGTGATAACACAACGGAAATTATGTGTTAAAAATTCGTTGCATTTATAACAAGGCGTAATCCAAAGTTGTGTTGTTTAGTTACTTTAATTTGTCACAACGATAAATGTGATAATATTTGTTGCATTAAAATAAGCTGAAGACACTCGACCTCTCCGGCAACGAATTCGGCAACACGGGAGCGGCTTTACTGGCTCCTTGCCTTCACAACATGGAACAACTTATACTGGATTGGTGTGGGATCGAAAGTGAAGGTGTCGAGAAACTCTGCGATGGATTGAAAAAGCTAAGAAAACCGGTAAATATTGTTGAATTCTATCTTGCGAAAAATATGTTTTTGCTTCATAGCAAAGATTTACTATTTGTTTTGGAAACGATAAACTAATAACTAGTGATGTACCGATTCGTCTAAATTTCGGTTCGCCGAAACCCAATATTCGGCGTTTTGCCGAATAAATTCGGCCGAATCAACCGAATCATTCATGACGTCACGCAAAGTGGTACGCTAAGCGTTTAAATCAGGGGTGCCCAACCTTTTTTGATTCGAGATCGACTTTTGAGGTAGTTCAATTCTCTGCCATTCCAATACAAGATAGCAAAGTCATAGCTAGCACCAGAACAAAGTAACAGTTACTACTTCAACTATTGCTTTTGGAACGCGTACTTATGAACTTATTAATATATCCTTATGATAAATTCATCCAACAAAGTCACCTATCTACAGCAACGCGTTACAAAGCAACTGTTTCAAATAATTTTTTGCAACCCTCGCTTCGACTTGAGATCAAGTCGTTGGAGATGGCGATCGACTGGTCGGGCACCCCTGATTTAAATGAAAAAAATGTTTATCTACCAGGCAATTCGTACAGAATGATTGTGTTTTGTCGTCATTTTAGTCATACGGGGTTGAAAAAAGCATGATTGGCAACCTGCCGAAGAATTACTAATTTCTTTACTACAGTGGGAAAAACAATAATGTGTTGAAAAAGATAAAAATTTAAGCGATTTTGGTGATGTTTGGGCTTTTGAAAGATTGCGTGGTACCCTTAATAAGCAGAAAAGACATGTTTAACGCTTTAAATTTGTGCTCTTTGGAATCTTTGCAAAAATGACCGATTCGGCTGAATAAATTCGGCAAACCGAATATTCGGTACATCCCTACTAATAATCATAAGACCCTAAAAAATATTTCGCATACTACAAGCACGATTAATAGTATGGAACGTTTTAATGGAAAATAATCGTAACATGATTGTTCCAAAACTTTATTAAATATTTTAAGATATGTGGTTGTGTTTCACAAAAACGGTTATGTATCACCTTGCAACTCCATGTCTCAGCTCTAATGAACCGATTTATATTTGCCGGCTAATAAATTATTTCTACCCGGCCTAGCATGCCTAATGACCACATACGGAGGCTCGAGGTCAGGGTCGCCATTTTGGTTTGGCCGGCAATCAAGGTCCGCTGGCCCTCGCGCAGATTTT
This sequence comes from Phallusia mammillata, assembly GCF_965637545.1. Classification (NCBI taxonomy): domain Eukaryota; kingdom Metazoa; phylum Chordata; class Ascidiacea; order Phlebobranchia; family Ascidiidae; genus Phallusia; species Phallusia mammillata. The sequence goes on from NC_137255.1 coordinate 30,137,073, forward strand.
AATTAAAATTGGCCAAGTCCGCTACCCTCAAGTTAAACTTAAACACTTTGGAATTATTTTAGCATAGCCTAAACTGACGCAGGTTAGCCTTTTCTTTAGCTCCCACCTATCCAAACTTTAACATTAAATTGACTTGTTTTATTAAAATCGCGGTATATACTGGTGTGTGTGGGGAATTTCAACCGATGTGGTCGGTCCAAAGGGTAATGATTGGTCAGGATGGATTTTGGCGCATAACGCGCGAGAGCGGTGTACAATCTATGACGACACGAAGCTATTTTTTAGCCTGCAGCACGTGCTTTCCTTGAGGAAAAAACTATACAATATGGTGGCTATTGGGCATGTTGCTGAGGCAGATATTTATTGTAGTGCAAAACAATTCAATCACATTCTTACATTACTCATAATGTAAGCAGTACTTTTATCCTGAATTCATGGTCACTATGATATATGCTGCACATAATAACCAGTTAATGGTGTAATCAATATGCCAAGCTTTATTATGCGATTAACTGGATTGTGCGCTTAGCTGAATGCAATACACGTTGTTAACAGAAGTTCTAATTTCCACTTCCATAGCTGAAATTACGTTACTACGACGTTTGTTTACACCGACAGAGATGCTTCCTTATTCTTTTGTAAATAGAGCTTTACTATCAGCAGGCAAGCATGATGTTGCTGCATAAGAATAGTTGCCAGTCTTTTGATAATATAACTGACGTTTTGTACGAGTGGAAAAATGATAGGTTTCATTAGTAGTTGATAATATTTTAGAAGATTGTGTGGTGATCAGGCACAATAGACACGGTTTACGCTTTAAAATTTTGATTGTAAAATATTCGTTTTGGGCTGAAACGCAACACATTATTTAGCCAAAACCGGATATTAGTAAAATTATTCGTTTCGGCTGAATTAGTTCGGCAAACCAAATTCTCGGTACATAGGTTTAGTTAAAACTAATACTAATATGCAGTAGACACAGTGGTTACCAACTGCTATTTGCATTGTAGGCTAACAACTAGTTTTCTAATATTGGGTGATATCTGACGCAACAAGACACGTAGGTGGTAATAAAATCCTGCAATTACGTCACGTAGGATGTCAACGATATGTTTTCAACTTCCGCTAATCTTCCGCACAAGGCACATCCCGGGTTTGAACTTCTTAAAACCAAAACAAGTTTGTGTCGATCTACAAGTTTCAACCTGTGCGTCTTTTTGTTCGTTTTCTGCCTCATCAAATCGCATTTTACTGACATTTTGCTTCACTCCATGATAGGGTTGGACAATTTGTTTGCAATAAACGTCGCTCCAAACAACACAAATCACTAATGACAAAAAGTGTCACATACAGATAGAAAGTCTTAAGTTTAAACGCCACAGCAGGGGTGCATAACCTTTATGCAATGGTGCCGTATCACAGGTTCTTATTTCACCAAGGACCGCCGAATATTTGGGTATTTTCATTTATATTTTGCTGATGCAAAGAAACGTGAATTATCTCTTTATATCTTATCTACTGGTTGCTTAAGTCCAATTTAATTTTTTTTTTTTTTTAATTTAATCTGAACGATTTAGTTATCAGTAATAAATTTTTATGACGTCACAATCTGTATCGAAACGTTCTTAGAAAAATCCGGTTAAAATGGCTACTGGGCTTGTAGTATCTATTCATTCACACAAAGTCCATTTAGACCAGTTTTTAAGGCCGTATGTCTAGGAAACGAGTTTTAATCAATTTACGGTCACCAGCAGGGGCGTATCCAGAAAGTTTTTTTGGGGGGGCGTCCAACATTTTCTTTTGGGAATTTCCCTAATGACGTCATATACGTCCTAAGATCGCTTTGAAAAATTTCCCACACAAATGTCCGCACGATGCGTAACTAGACCGCACGAGACTGAATACGTAATTTACCCGTCAAAATGCCACTAAATTGCCCCGTTGCCTATTTAGTTTTCTGGTTCAGCTCTCAAAAAATACACGGCTCTTTGGCTGCATATTTATTCAGGCGCTCGATAAAATCTTGACTGTCGTATCTGACGACGTGGCCGTTTGATGAAGGCCACTCCTCGACGACATCCGACAACATATAAACAGATGCAGTGGGTTTGATACATGCGACACTAAATCAAACATATATTAGCTCTTAAATTATTCGGCAAGACTCCATCTTGACATATGTAAGTTTCTTACACTTGACACTACACTGATAGTGGGCGTAGTGCCGATTAGTGAAAACAAAGAAATATCATTGATGTTAACATTGGCATACTTGTACAGCATGCTCTCGTTGGTGTTAAATGAGTTATTGTGTCCTGGTGCTTAACCCGGGTCCCTAATAGGAAAACGTGGTCTCCCTTGCCTGCATTTTCTTGCGAAATGTCCATCGCCATTTCAATGAAAGCACAGACGAGAGTAAAAACGTTTGCTCTCATTTCTCAAATCGTTTAGTTCGAGACGCAAATGTTCAACTTCCTCAGCCAAGCATTTCAATTCTTCAGTTATTGAATCAACTTCAGGCTTTAGCAGGGCAACATTAATTTCACGCGGCTTTTCACTGTTAACAACAAACTCGTTCGCGTTAATTGCTCGACCCGACGCATCTCTGAAGCTTGGTTCTTCCTTCAAACAATTTTCGCGCGGTAAGGTATCTGCAAGGCGTTTGTCCTTAAGGCCGGTTAGCACAGAAGGCCAGGAGGCAGAGAAGTGTACAGGAGGGTGTTTCTTAGTTTGTTATCTTTTGAGATACTTAGTATCCAAGCGTTACAAGAGCTAATACGAAATCTCGGTTGGTTTCATCTACTGTTTGAGTGCGTCTCGCCAGTCGGAGCCTTACCCTTCTCTTCGTATAGTTGCATGCCACTATGGCGGTGGCTCGTTTCTTGAACTCCTCATAAGCCACAGTTTTCATTTTCAGTTTTCTATAATTTCAAACACAATATTGTGTACGATACGAATTGAGATTTATTCTTCTGACAACAGCAGTCCTGTCGTGCTCGCCAATTTTTATAACGGCTTTTTTAGGTTCTGCAGCGATAACGGGCTGTCAGTACTCAATTCGAACTGTATTAAAATGATAAAAGTCTAAAAACGATAAAAAGCAAGCAGCACATATATAACAGTCCCGACACAACCACCTCTTGACTCCAACTCCAACTGCCGGCTTCTAAGCCCCTTGGCCTATGTCTCTTCGGCAATTCGCTACAGCAGTGGTTCTCAAACTTTTTTTGCTGCGAAGCTTCTCGAAAAGATTTCTGGACTTGCGACGCACCAGCAAATAATAATTAACGGGGAAACTTTTATTAAAGTTGCGTTTATTGATACAACAAAAAAATCCACGAAACGGAATTATTCTGCGACCCGCGTGGAAAATTGAAACGACGAACCAAAGCATTTCGACGCACAGTTTGAAAACTACTGCGCTACAGCGACACAGCATAGAAATGCATTAATGATGTCATAGGACGGTGCCAGAATAAAAACGTATTTTTTTTATCCTGACTCCATGGTTGCTATGAAATATGAATCCTACGCATATTAATCCAGAGCAGAGCAAAAAAGGCTGCCGAGCCCTGGCATAATGAATATACCTAGCTTTATTAGAAGATTAACTGGATTATGCGTTAATCTGAATGCAACACACGTTGTTAACAGAAGTGCTACTTTCCACTTCCATAGCTGAAATTACGTTACGGCGCTCGTATACTCCGACAGAGATGCTTCGTTTCTTTTTTGTAGCATAGAACAGATGAAAATTTTCTTTCAGAGCCAGATTAACTCTTAAATCACAGAGCAAAATGTAGATTAAATTTTCAATAGATCTTGGGATGGTGCAAATGTAAAGATTAGCAAACTTTGGAAAATCTTTTGAAGACGACACTGTCCCTTATACACACATTTTGTTTCTAACAAACAACTTTGTCACAGCTTTTTTGTATTCAGCATGACGTACAACAACGTATAGTGAAACAAACGTGCAGCGCATACTTTTTACTCGTGTGTTGCTATAACACCACATCACCCGACACACGGATGTGAAATTTAATCGAAGAAGCAAGACCAGGGCGCTTAAACACGGAATTTAAACAACGCAATTAACCTAAATAAATTTCTTACATTAAGCTAGAAAAGCCAGGATTGGTTTGTAAATTCTCTTTAACAAAAATAGTGTGAACATTCTACAGCTTCTATTTCGTGTTTTCATGTCATACTTTATCTTTAACTGCTTAAATGCCAAATTTAAAGTTTAACAGAAATTATGTGTTAAAAAGTCGTTGCATTTATAACAAGGCGTAATCCTACGTTGTGTTTGTTTAGTTCTAGTTACTTAAATTTGTCACTACGATAAATGTGATAATATTTGTTGCATTAAAATCAGCTGAAGATACTTAACCTCTCCCGCAACGAGATCGGCAACACGGGAGCAGCTTCAATGGCTCCTTGCCTTCACAACATGGAACAACTTATACTGTTTCGATGTGAGATCGGAAGTGAAGGTGTCGAGAAACTCTGCGATGGAGTGAAAAAGCTAACAAAACCGGTGAATATTGTTGAATTCTATCTTGCAAAAAATATATTTTTTGCTTTATAGCAAAGATTTACTATTTGTTTTGGAAACGATCAACTAATAACTAGTGATGTACCGATTCGTTTAGGTTTCGGTTCGCCGAAACCCAATATTCGGCGTTTTGCAAAATAAATTCGGCCGAATCAACCGAATCATTCATGACGTCACGCAATGTGGTACGCAAAGCGTTTGAATGAAAAAATGTTTATCTACCAGGCAATTAGTACAGAATGGTTGTGTTTTGTCCTCATTTTAGACATATGGGACCTGCCGAAGAATTATTAATTTCTTTACTACAGTGGGAAAAACAATAATGTGTTGAAAAAGATAAAAATGGAAGCAATTTTGGTTATGTTTTGGCTTTTGAAAGATTGCGTGGTACCCTTAATAAGCAGAAAAGACACGTTTTACGCTTTAAATTGTGCTCGTAAAATAATTTGATTTTATCCCCAAATGAGCTACCGTTTTGGATTACGGTCGTTATGCAACTAAACGGATGGTGCGACTAAACAGTATTGGATTAACTGGATTCGTCTGTAGCTGCGTCACAGCATGCTAAAGCATTTTTGATCTGTTATTTTATCATCTGCTATGATGCGCAAAACTCATAGTAACACAAACAGATCTCAAAAAATACACGGCTCTTTGGCTTCATATTTATTCGGCCGCTGGATAAAATCTTGACCGTCGTATCTAAAGACGTGGTCGTTTGATGAAGGCCACTCCTCGACGACATCCGACAACATATAAGCAGATGCAGTGATTTTGAAACCTTCCATTCGAATGCGGCTACTGTTGGGGCAAAGCGCGAATTATTCGGCAAGACTGCACTGCACATATGTAAGTTTCTTACACTAGACACCACACTGACAGTGGGCGTAGTGCCGATTAGTGTAAACAAAGAAATATCATTAATGTTAACATTGGCATACTTGTACAGCATGCTCTCGTTGGTGTTAAATGAGTTGTTCTGTCCTGGTGCTTAACCCGGGTCCCTGATAGAAGAACGTGGTCTCTCTTGCCGGCAATTTCTTTCGAAATGTCCATCGAAATTGCAGTTAAAGCACAGACGAGAGGATAAACGTTTGGTCTCATTTCCCAAACCATTTAGTTCCAGCCGCAATTGTTTAATTTCCTCTCCCAAGCATTTCAACTCTTCAGGTATTAAATCAACTTCAGGCTTTAGCAGGGCAACATTAACTTCACGCGGCGTTTCACTGTTAACAACAAAAACGTTCTCGTTACTTGCTCGACGCGACGCATCTCTGAAGCTTGGTTCTTCCTTCGAGCAATTTTCGCGCGGTAAGGTATCTGCGAGGCGTTTGTTCTCAAGGCCGGTTAGCACAGAAGGACGGGAGGCAGAGAAACGTACAGGATGGTGTTTCTTAGTTTGTTGTCTTTTAAGATAGTTGGTATCCAAGCGTTACAAGAGCTAATACGAAATCTCGGTTGGTTTCATCCACTGTTTGAGTGCGTCTCGCCAGTCGGAGCCTTACCCATCACTTCGGACAATTGCATTCAACTTCGGCGGTCTCTCGTTTCTTGAACTCCTCATAAGCAACAGTTTTTATTTTCAGTTTTCTAGAATGTCAAACTAGTGTAATATTGTGGTCGATACGAATTGAAATTTATTCTTCTCACAACAGCAGTCCTGGCGTGCTCGCCAATTTTTATAACGGCCTTTTTAGGTTCTGTAGCAATAATGGGCTGTCAGTATTCAAATCGAACTGTATTAAAATGATAAAGTCCAAAAACCATAAAAAGCAAGCAGCACATATATAACAGTCCCGACACAACCACCTCTCGACTCCTACTCCAACTGCCGGCTTCTAAGCACCTTGGCCCATGTCTCTTCGGCAATTCGCTACAGCAGTGGTTCTCAAACTTTTTTTGCTGCGACGATTTTTGAAAAGTTTTCTGGACTTGGGACGCACCAACAAATAAAAGTTAATGAGGAAACTTTTTATTAAAGTTGCGTTTATTGATAAAACAACAAAAATCCACGAAACGGAACTATTCTGCGACCCCCTTGGAAAATTAAAACGTCGCACCAGAGCGTCGCGACGCACAGTTTGAAAACTACTGCGCTACAGCGACACAGCATAGAAATGCATTAATGATGTCATAGGACGGTGACAGAATAAAAACTAAAATTTTTATCCTGACTCCATGGTCGCCATGAAATGTGAATCCTACGCATATGAATCCAGAACAGAGCAAAAAAAGGTTGCCGAGTCCTGGTATAATGAATATACCTAGCTTTCTTAGAAGATTAACTGGATTATGCGATAATCTGAATTTTGAAGGCGACACTGTCCCTTATACACACATTTGGTTTCTAACAAACAACTTTGTCACAGCCTATTTTTGCATCCAGCATGACGTACAACAACGCATAGTGAAACAAACGTGCAGCGAATACTTTTTACTCGTGTGTTGCTATAACACCACATCACCCGACATACGGATGTGAAATTTAATCGAAGAAGCAAGGCCAGGGCGCTTAAACACGGGATTTAAACAACGCAATTAACCTAAACACATATTTCTTACATTAAGCTAGAAAAGCCAGGATTGGTTTGTAAATTCTCTTTAACAAAAATAGTGTGAACATTCTACAGCTTAATTTTCATGTTTTCATGTCTTACTTTATTTTTAATTTACAAAATGCCAAATTTAAAGTTTAACAGAAATTATGTGTTAAAAAGTCGTTGCATATATAACAAGGCGTAATCCTAAGTTGTGTTGTTTAGTTCTAGTTACTTAAATTTGTCACTATGATAAATGTGATAATATTTGTTGCATTAAAATCAGCTGAAGATACTCAACCTCACCGACAACAAGATCGGCAACACGGGAGCAGCTTTACTGGCTCCTTGCCTTCACAACATGGAGGAACTTATACTGATTAGATGTTGGATCGGTAGTGAAGGCGTCAAGAAACTCTGCGATGGTGTGAAAAAGCTAACAAAGCCGGTAAATATTGTTGAATTCTATCTTGCGGAAAATATTTTTTTTCTGCTTTATAGCAAAGATTTACTACTTGTTTTGGAAACGATTAACTAATAACTAGTGATGTACCGATTCGTCTAAATCTCGGTTCGCCGAATAAATTCGGCCGAATCAACCGAATCATTAATGACGTCACGCAAGGTGGTACGCTAAGCGTTTAAATGAAAAAATGTTTATCTACCAGGCAACTAGTACAGAATGGTTGTATTTTGTCGTCATTTTAGTCATATGGGGTTGAAAAAAGCATGATTGGCAACCTGCCGAAGAATTACTAATTTCTTTACTACAGTGGGAAAAACAATAATGTGTTGAAAAAGATAAAAATTGAAGCGATTTTGGTTATGTTTGGGCTTTTGAAAGATTGCGTGGACCTTAATAAGCAGAAAAGACAAGTTTAACGCTTTAAATTTGTGCTCGTAAAAGATTTGGTTTACCGAACCTTTGCAAAAATGACCGATTCGGCCGAATAAATTCGGCAAACCGAATATTCGGTACATCCCTACTAATGACCATAAGACCCAAAAAAATATTTCGCATACTATAAGCACGATTAATAGTATAGAACGTTTTAATGGAAAATAATCAGAACATGATTGTTCCAAAACTTGATTGAATATTAACCACATACGAAAGCTCGAGGTCAGGGCCGCCATTTTGGTTTTGCCGGCAATCAAGGTCCACTGGCCCTCGCGCTGATTTCAAATAAAATTGACCAAGTCCGCGACCCTCAAGTTAAACTCAAACACTTTGGAATTATTTTAGCATAGCCTAAACTGACGCAGGTTAGCCTTTTCTTTAGCTCCCACCTATCCAAACTTTAACATTAAATTGACTTGTATTACTAAAATCGCGGTATATACTGGTGTGTGTTGGGAATTTCAACCGATGTGGTCGGTCCAGGGGTAATGATTGGTCAGGGTGGACTTTGGCGCATAACGCGCGGGAGCGGTGTACAATCTATGACGACACGAAGCTATTTTTTAGCCTGAAGCACGTGCTTTGCTTGAGGAAAAAACTATACAATATGGTGGCTATTGGGCATGATGCTAAAGCAGATTGTTAACGCAGTACAAAACAATTCAATCCCTTTCTTACATTACTAAAAATATAAGCAGTACTTTTGTCCTGAATTCATGATCACTATGATATATGCTGCGCATAATATCCAGTTATAGGTGTAATTAATATGCCAAGCTTTATTATGCTATTAACTGGATTGTGCGCTTAGCTGAATGCAATACACGTTGTTAGCAGAAGTTCTAATTTCCATCACCTTCATAGCTGAAATTACGTTACTACGACGTTTGTTTACACCAACAGAGATGCTTCCTTATTCTTTTGTAACATAGAGCTTTACTATCAGCAGGCAAGCATGATGTTGCTGCATAGGAATAGTTGCCAGTCTGCTGATAATAAACTGACGTTTTGTATGAGTGGGCGTAATGATAGGTTTTATTAGTAAGTAGTTGATAGCATTTTAGAAGATTGTGTGGTTATTTGGCACAAATGACTCGTTTTACGCTTTAAAATTGTGATTGTAAAATATTCGGTTTGGGCTAAAACGCAACATATTATTCAGCTAAAACCGGATATTTGTAAAATTATTCGTTTCAGCTGAATTAGTTGGGCAAACCGAATGTTCGCTACAAAGGCTGGATGTAACGCTACAAAGGTTGGATTGTTACAAAGGCTGGATGTAACAGTTTCGTAGTGATATGTAATAATGCAATAATAATTAGGAGGTTGAAAAAGCTGAAAATCATTAAAACTATAGATGCGATCATAGGCGCCAAGTAGGCGGTGGTAGGGTGGCGCCGCCACCTGGGGTTTGTAAAGCACGGTGGTGGCCACCGTGGAAATTTTGGTTAGTTTGTGGCGGTATCGTACGAAATATCGTAAAATCTGAAGAATATTAGCAACAATTTTGCCTTTTAACAAGCGTAATGGCGATTCAACCACAAAACGTGGCTTAAAACTGCAACCTGTAGTGGTTATAGTGCCTTGTTAATGACGTCAAACACACAATTGTCTGTCAGTGAATGTTCGGCCATTGCTTTGTACAATTCAAATGTGTAGTAATAAATTGTTATATAAGGCGATATAAAACAGCAACAACTTGACGAATCATTTTTTAAACGTTACTAAACCAATGATAAACGCTACAACAACATGTTGCAATTGCCAGCTGAATATTAATTCAAATATTTCGTATTTTTCTGATTTTGACGAACGTTGCATTCTATTGAAAGTTTGTTGGGCTTTTGAGTTCTTGTGGTTGCCCGCATTGGTGACGTCACACAAAGTGACGTCATATTTTAGGTCCGCCATATTGCATTTTTTTGCAAAACTCAGCGCCTATGGATGCGATGCTTATATTCTTGGAAACTTAAAAATACTTTGCGATCCAGACTGGAAGGTCTTGCGACACAAATTTGGGTCGCAACCCACTATTTGCGGACCCCTGTATTATAGAATAGGTATATAATTTGTAACAAAGATAACATACGGCCCCATTGATACTCCGTGATAACACAACGGCAACGGTTACGCAACAGCATGTATCACTACGTGTGTTAAGTAGCTCTCAAAAAATACACGGCTCTTTGGCTGCATATTAATTCAAGCGAGCAAAAAAAAATCTTGACTGTTGTATCTGACGACGTGGCCGTTTGATGAAGGTCACTCCTCGACGACATCCGACAACATATAAACAGATACAGTGGTTTTGATACAAGCGACGCTAAATCAAACATATATTAGCTCTTGAATTATTCGGCAAGACTCCATCTTGATATATGTAAGTTTCTTACACTTGACACCACACTGACAGTGGGCGTAGTGCCAATTAGTGTAAACAAAGAAATATCATTTTGGCATACTTGTACAGCATGCTCTCGTTGGTGTCAAACGAGTTTTTGTGTCCTGGTTCTTTACCCCAGACTCCTGATAGGACAACCTTGTCTCCCTTGCCTGCATTTTCTTGCAAAATGTCTATCGCCATTGCCATGAAAGCACAGACGAGAGGAAAAACGTTTGCTCTCATTTCTCAAATCGTTTAGTTCCAGCCGCAATTGTTTATTTTCCTCAGCCAAGCGTTTCAATTCTTCAGCGACCAGGTTAACTTCAGGTTTAAGCCGGGCATCATCAACACTGCGTCACTGTTAACAACAAACTCGTTCGAGTTAATTGCTCAACCCGGCGCATCTCTGAAGCTTGGTTCTTCCTTCGAGCAATTTTAGCGCGGTAAAGTCTCTGCGAGGCGTTTGTCCGGTTAGCATAAGAGGCAGAGAAGTGTACAGGATGGTATTTCTTAGTTTGTTGTCTTGGTATCCAAGCGTTACAAGAGCTAATACGAAACCTCGGTTGGTTTCATCTACTGTTTGAGTGCGTCTCGCCAGTCGGAGCCTTACCCTTCTCTTCGTTTAATTGCATGCAACTACGGCGGTGGCTCGTTTCTTGAACTCCTCATAAGCCACAGTTTTCATTTTCAGTTTTCTAGAATGTCAAACTTGTGTAATATTTTGGACGATACGAATTGAGATTTATTCTTCTGACAACAGCAGTCCTGTCGTGCTCGCCAATTTCTATAACGGCCTTTTTAGGTTCTGTAGCAATAAGGGGCTGTCAGTACTCAAATCGAACTGTATTAAAGTGATAAAGTCTAAAAACGATAAATAGCAAGCGGTACATATACAACAGTCCCGACAATACCAACTTTCGACTTAAGCCCCTTGGCCCATGTCTCTTCGGCAATTCGCTACAGCAGTGGTTCTCAAACTTTTTTGCTGCGAAGCTTCTCGAAAAGTTTTCTGGACTTGCGACGCACCAGCAAATAAAAGTTAATGGGAAAACTTTTTATTAAAATTGCGTTTATTGATACAACAACAAAAATCCACGAAACGGAACTTTTCGGCGACCCCCTTGGAAAGTTAAAACGACGCACCAGAGCGTTGCGACGCACAGTTTGGAAACTACTGCGCTACAGCGACACAGCATAGAAATGCATTAATGATGTCATAGGACGGTGCCAGAATAAAAACGTAAAATTTTTATCCTGACTCCATGGTCGCTATGAAATATGACTCCTACGCATATGAATCCAGAGGAGAGCAAAAAAGGTTGCCGAGCCGTGGTATAATGAATATACCTAGCTTTCTAAGACCCTTAATCTAAGACCCTAATATACCTAGCTGGTACCCTTAATAAGCAGAAAAGACAAGTTTAACGCTTTAAATTTGTGCTCGTAAAAGATTTGGTTTACCGAATCTTTGCAAAAATGACCGATTTGGCCGAATAAATTCGGCAAACCGAATATTCGGTACATCCCTATTAATAATCATAAGACTCAAAAAAATATTTCGCATAATACATGCACTATTAATAGTATAGAACGTTTTAATGGAAAATAATCGTAACATGATTGTTCCAAAACTTGATTAAATATATTAAGTTATGTGGTTATGTTTCACAAAAACGGTTATGTATCACCTTGCAACTCCATGTCTCAGCTCTAATGAATCCGATTTATATTTGCCGGCTAATAAATTATTTCTACCCGGCCTAGCATGCCGAATGACCCAACGAAGGCTCGAGGTCAGGGTCGCCATTTTGGTTTGGCCGGGAATCAAGGATGGCTGGCCCTCGCGCAGATTTCAAATAAAATTGACCAAGTCCGCAACCCTCAAGTTAAACTCAAACACTTTGGAACTATTTGAGCATAGCCTAAACTGACACAAGTTTTTCTTTAGCTCCCACCTATCCTAACTTTAATTGTAGTCAAAACAATTCAATCCCTTTCTTACATTACTAAAAATATAAGCAGTACTTTTATCCTGAATTCATGATCACTATGATATATGCTGCACATAATATCCAGTTAATGGTGGAATCAATATGCCAAGCTTTATTATGCGATTAACTGGATTGTGCGCTTAGCTGAATGCAATACACATTGTGAACACAAGTTCTAATTTCCACTTCCATAGCTGAAATTACGTTACTACGACGTTTGTTTACACCGACAGAGATTCTTCCTTTTTCTTTTGTAACATAGAGCTTTACTATCAGCTGGCAAGCATGGTGTTGCTGCATAAGAATAGTTTCCAGTCTGCTGATAACATAACTGACGTTTTGTATGAGTGGGCGTAATGATAGGTTTTATTAGTAAGTAGTTGATAGTATTTTAGAAGATTGTGTGGTTATTTGGCACAAATGACACGTTTTACGCTTAAAAATTGTGATTGTAAAATATTCGGTTTGGGCTGAAACGCAACGTATTATTCAGCCAAAACCGGATCTTTGTAAAATTATCCGTTTCGGTTGAATTAGTTCGGCAAACCGAATATTCGGTGCATAGTTTTAGTTAAAACTAGTAATAATATGCAGACGACACAGTGCTTCACAAGTTCTGTTTGCATTGTAGGCTAACAACTAGTTTTCTATGTAATATTGGGTGATATCTAACGCAACAGGACACGTAGGTGATAATGAAATCCTGCAATTACGTCATGTAGGATGTCAACGATATGTTTTCATCTTCCGCTAAACTTCCGCACAAGGCGCATCCCGGGTTCAAACTTCTTCAAAATAAAACATGAAAGTTTGTGCTGATCTATAAGTTTAACCTGTGCGTCTTTCTGTTCGTTTTCTGCCTCATAAAATCACATTTTACTGAAATTTTGCTTCACTCCATGATGGGGTTGGACAATTTTTTCCCAATACACGTCACTCCACACAACACAATTAACTAATGACAAAAAGTGTCACATACAGATAGAAAGTCTTCAGTTTAAACGCCACAGCAGGGGTGCATAACCTTTACGCAATGGTGCCCGTATCACAGGTTCTTATTATCACCGTTTACGTCGACAGAGATGACGCCCATTCACATCGACAGAAATGCTTCTTCTCCGTTTACTGTAGCATGACGTAAACAAAATTATTTTCTCAGAACCAGATCAACTCTCACAAAACAGCGCAAAGTCGTGATTTAGCAATGTACACACACATTCTACAACAAGGCACAAACCGTTTAGTCTTTGTTTTTTTTATAGTTGTTTTTGTCCTAATTCAGATGTTCGGACTTATTGCCCACGACAGTTTTCTTTGATAAATTTTAAAAGCAAAAATGTGTGTTACGAAAATGGAGAAAAAGAGGAAAAGATAAAGAGGCCTGTCTCTTCTCCCGCTTAGCAAGTCACACTTTCAAACTATGGCCGATGAGTTACGTTTACTGTGTTTTGAGAAATCATTTACATAGAAATCCACTTTCCAGTTAGTCACATATTTTGTTCAAAATCTATCTGATTATATAGATTGTGAATGAAGAGGTGTGCGATTAACCGGGCGATTTTATCATCAAATGAGCTACCGTTTTGGATTACGGTGTTTATGCAACTAAACAGATTGTGCGACTAAACAGTATTGGATTCGTCTGTACCTGCGTCATAGCATGTTCCAGCATTTTTGACCTGTCACTTTATGATCTACCATCAAGTGCAAAACTCGTAGTGAAACAAACATGTTTTACGCCTTTTCTTGGTTCTGCTGCAATAACGGGCTGACAGCACCCAATTCAAACTCTTAAAAGTAAAATATAAAGCGATGAAAGACAAGCAGTGACAGTTATGAAGCCGCGACACAACCCCAGCTCATATCCAACTGCCGTCTTTCAAACCTCGTGGGGCCACAAATTTTGACGTCAAAGAACGGTATCAAAGTAAATACGTAACACGTTTACCCAGTTACAGTGTGTTATAGCAGGGGTCCGCAAATACTTTTTGGCGCGACCCTAAGAAAGCTCTACATTCTTGCGACCCAAGCATTTTGTTAGCATGTAAGTTTGTGGACAATACTAACCAACTAGATATCAATACTAAGACTGTTATTATGCTTTTGTTAGTTGCTGTTTTTTTTGCACAAAATTAACCGAAACTCACCACATAAAACAATAGGTAAACGAACGTATTTATTCAGCAAAATGGTAACAGAAAGGCATGACTGCTAGCACAGGTACGCTTAACTTTTTGCATTGTTACAAAAGCTGGATGTAACAGTTACGTAGTCATATGTAACAATGCAAAAATAATTAGGAGGTTGAAAAAGCTGAAAATCATTAAAACTATAGATGCGATTATAGGCGCCAAGTAGGTGGTGGCCTTTTGGCGCCGCCACCTTGGGTTTGTAAAGCACGGTGGCGATCACCGTGCAAATTTTGGTTAGTTCGTGGCGGTATTGTACGAAATATCGTAAAATCTGAAGAATATTAGCAACAATTTTGCTATTTAACAAGCGTAATGGCGATTCAACCACAAAACGGCTGAAAACTGCAACCTGTAGTGGTTAGTGCCTTGTTTATGACGTCAAACACACAATTGTCTGTCAGTGAATGTTCGGCCATTGCTTTGTACAACGCAAATGTGTAGTAATAAATTGTTATCTAAGGCGATATAAAGCAGCAACAACTTGACAAAACATTTTTTAAACGTTACTAAACCAATGACAAACGCTACAGCAACATGTTGCAATTGCCAGCTGAATATTATTTCAAACATTTCGTATTTTTCTGAGTTTGACGGACGTTGCATTGTATTGAAAGTTTGTTGGCCTTTTGAGTTCTTGTGGTTGCCCGCATTGGTGACGTCACACAAAGTGACGACATATTTTTTGTCCGCCACATTGCATTTTTGCAAAACTCGGCGCCTATGGATGCGATGCTTATATTCTTGGAAACTTAAAAATATTTTGCGACCCAGACTGGAAGGTCTTGCGAATTTGGGTCGCAACCCACTATTTGCGGACCCCTGTGTTATAGAAAGGTATATAATTTGCAACAAAGATAACATACTGCCCCATTGATACTCCGTGATAACAGAACTGCAACGGTTACGCAACAGCATGTATCACTATGTGTGTTAAGTAGCTCTCAAAAAACACACGGCTCTTTGGCTGCATATTTATCTGGGCGCTGGAGAAAATTGTGGCCGTCGTATCTGACGACGTGGCCGTTTGATAAAGGCCACTCCTCGACGACATCTGACGACATATAAACAGATGCAGTGGTTTTGATACTAGCGACACTAAAACAGATATGTATTACCTTTTGCATTTGAATGCGGCTACTGTTGGCGCAAAGCGCACAATACTTTTGCAAGACTTGAACTTGACATATGTAAGTTTCTCACACTTGACACCACACTGACAGTGACGCAGTGCCAATTAGTGTAAACAAAGAAATGTCATTGATGTTAACATTGGCATACTTGTACAGCATGCTCTCGTTGGTGTCAAATGAGTTTTTGTGCCCTGGTGCTTACCCCATGCTCCTGATAGAACGTGGTCTCCCTTGCCTGCATTTTCTTGCGAAATGTCTATCGATATTGCATTGAAAGCACAGACGAGAGGAAAAACGTTTGGTCTCATTTCTCAAATCGTTTAGTTCCAGCCGCAATTGTTTAATTTCCTCTCCCAAGCATTTCAACTCTTCAGGGATCAGGTTAACTTTAGGTTTTAGCAGGGCAACATTAACTTCACGCGGCTTTTCATTGTTAACAACAAACTCGTTCGCGTTAATTGCTCGACCCGACGCAACTCTGAAGCTTGGTTTTTCCTTCGAGCAATTTTCGCGTGGTAAGGTCTCTGTGAGGCGTTTGCTCTCAAGGCCGGTTAGCACATATGGCCAGGAGGCAGAGAAGTGTACAGGATGGTGTTTCTTAGTTTGTTGTCTTTTTAGATACTTGGTATCCAAGCGTTACAAGAGCTAATACGAAACTTTGGTTGGTTTCATCTACTGTTTGAGTGCGTCTCGCCAGTCGGAGCCTTACCCTTATTTTCGTATACTTGCATGCGACTACGGCGGTGGCTCGTTTCTTGAACTCCTCATCGGCCACAGTTTTCATTTTCAGTTTTCTAGAATGTCAAACTAGTGTAATATTGTGGACGATACGAATTGAGATTTATTCTTCTCACAACAGCAGTCCTGGCGTGCTCGCCAATTTTTATAACGGCCTTTTTAGGTTCTGCAGCAATAACGGGCTGTCAGTACTCAAATCAAACTGTATAAAAATAAAAGTCTAAAAACGATGCAAAGCAAGCAGCACATATATAACAGTCCCGACACAACCACCTCTCGACTCTAACTCCAACTGCCGGCTTCTTAGCCCCTTGGCCCTCGCACCAGCAAATAAAAGGTAATGAGGAAACTTTTTATTAAAGTTGCGTTTATTGATACAACAACAAAAATCCACGAAACGGGACTATTCTGCGACTCTCTTGGAAAATTGAAACGACGCACCAGAGCGTTGCGGCGCACAGTTTGGAAACTATTGCGCTACAGCGACACAGCATAGAAATGCATTAATGATGTCATGGGACCGTGCCAGAATAAAAACGTAAAATTTTTTATCCTGACTCCATGGTCGCTATGAAATATGAATCCTACGCATATGAATCCAGAGCAGAGCAAAAAAGATTGTCGAGCCCTGGTATAATGAATATACCAAGCTTTCTTAGAAGATTAACTGCATGGATTATGCGATAATCTGAATGCAACGCACGTTGTTAACAGAAGTGCTACTTTCCACTTCCATAGCAGAAATTACGTTACGGCGCTCGTATACGTCGACAGAGATGCTTCCTTTCTTTTTTTCTGTAGCATAGAACAGATGAAAATTTTCTTTCAGAGCCAGATCAACTCTTAAATTACAGAGCTAAATGTAGATTAAATTTTCAACAGATCTTGAGATGGTGCAAATGTTGTGTTTAAAGATTAGCAATCTACTTTAGAAAATCTTTTGAAGGCGACACTGTCCCTTATACACACATTTTGTTTCTAACAAACAACTTTGGCACAGCTTTTTTTGTATTCAGCATGACGTACAACAACGTATAGTGAAACAAACGTGCAGCGCATACTTTTTACTCGTGTGTTGCTATAACACCACATCACCCGACACAAGGATGTTAAATTTAATCGAAGAAGCAAGGCCAGGGCGCTTAAACGCGGAATTTAAACAAGTCAATTAACCTAAATAAATTTCTTCCATCAAGCTAGAAAAGCCAGGATTGGTTTGTAAATTCTCTTTAACAAAAATAGTGTGAACATTCTACAGCTTAATTTTCATGTTGAAAGGCATGACTGCTAGCATAGGTACGCTTGACTTTTTGCATTGTTACAAAGGCTGGATGTAACAGTTACGTAGTCATATGTAACAATGCAAAAATAATTAGGAGGTTAAAATAGCTGAAAATTATTAAAACTATAGATGCGATCATAGGCGCCAAGTAGGCGGTGGCGGGGTGGCGCCACCACCTGTTGTTTAGTTCTAGTTACTTAAATTTGTCACTACGATAAATGTGATAATATTTGTTGCATTAAAATCAGCTGAAGATACTCGACCTCTCCCACAACAAGATCGGCAACACGGAAGCAGCTTCACTGGCTCCTTGCCTTCACAACATGGAGGAACTTATACTGAGGGAATGTGGGATCGGAAGTGAAGGTGTCGAGAAACTCTGTGATGGAGTGAAAAAGCTAACAAAGCCGGTAAAAGTTGTTGAATTCTATCTTGCGAAACATATTTTTTTGCTTTATAGCACAGATTTACTATTTGTTTTGGAAACGATAAACTAATACCTAGTGATGTACTGATTCGTTTAAATTTCGGTTCGCCGAAACCCAATATTCGGCGTTTTGCTGAATAAATTCGGCCGAATCAACCGAATCATTCATGACGTCACGCAAAGTGGTACGCTAAGAGTTTAAATGAAAAAATGTTTATCTTCCAGGCAATTAGTACAGAATGGTTGTGTTTTGTCGTCATTTTAGTCAAATGGGGTTGAAAAAAGCATGATTGGGAACCTGCCGAAAAATTACTAATTTCTTTACTACATTGGGAAAAACAATAATGTGTTGAAAATGACAAAAATTGAAGCGATTTTGGTGATGTTTGTGCTTTTGAAAGATAGCGTGGTACCCTTAATAAGCAGAAATGACACGTTTAATGCTTTAAATTTGTGCTCGTTGGTTTACCGAATCTTTGCAAAAATGAACGATATGATTGGTCAGGGTTGACTTTGGCGCATAACGCGCGAGAGCGGTGTACAATCTATGCCAACAAGTAGCTATTTTTCTAGCCAGAAGCACGTGCTTTCGTTGAGGAAAAAACTATACAATATGGCGGCTATTAGGCATGTTGCCGAGGCAGATATTTATATCAGTACAAAACAATTCATTCCCTTTCTTACATTACTAAAAATATTAGCAGTACTTTTATCCTGAATTCATGATCACTATGATATATGCTGCACATAATATCCAGTTAATGGTGGAATCAATATGCCAAGCTTTATTATGCGATTAACTGGATTGTGCGCTTAGCTGAATGCAATACACGTTGTTAGCAGAAGTTCTAATTTCCATCACCTTCATAGCTGAAATTACGTTACTACGACGTTTGTTTACACCGACAGAGATGCTTCCTGATTCTTTTGTAACATAGAGCATTACTATCAGCAGGCAAGCATGATGTTGTTGCAAAAGAATAGTTGCCAGTCTGTTCGTAACATAACTGACGTTTTGTACGAGTGGGAAAAACGATAGGTTTCATTAGTAGTTGATAATATTTTAGAAGATTCTGTGGTGATTAGGCACAATAGACACGTTAAAATTTTGATTTTAAAATATTCGTTTTGGGCTGAAACGCAACATATTATTTAGCCAAATCCGTATATTAGTAAAATTATCCGTTTCAGCTGAATCAGTTGGGCAAACCGAATATTCGGTACTCAGTTTTAGTTAAAACTAATAATAATATGCAGAAGACACAGTGCTTAACAAGTTCCATTTGCATTGTAGGCTAACAACTAGTTTTCTAATATTGGGTGATATCTGACGCAACAAGACACGTAGGTGGTAATGAAATCCTGCAATTACGTCACGTAGGATGTCAACGATGTGTCTTCATCTTCCGCTAAACTTCCGCACACAAGGAGCATCCCGGGTTCGAACTTCTTAAAACTAAAACATGAAAGTTTGTGCCGATCTACAACTTTCAACCTGTGCGTCTTTCTGTTCGTTTTCTGCCTCATAAAATCACATTTCACTGACATTTTGCTTTACTCCATGATAGGGTTGGACAATTTTTTCCCAATACACGTCACTCCGCACAACACACATAACTAATGACAAAACTGTCACATACAGATGGGAAAGTCTTCAGTTTAAACGCCACAGCAGGGGTGCATAACCTTTACGCCATGGTGGCCGTATCACAGGTTCTTATTTCACCAAGGACCGCCAAATATTTGGGTATTTTTATTTACATTTTGCTGATGCAAAGAAACGTGAATTATCTCATTATATCTTATCTACTGGTTGCTTAAGTCCAATTTAATTTTTTTTATCAATTTAATTTGAACGATTTAGTTATCAGTAATAACTTTTTATGACGTCACCCTCTGTATCGAAACGTTCTTAGAAAAATCCGGTTAAAATGGCTACTGGGCTTGTAGTATCTATTCATTCACACAAAGTCCATTTAGACCAGTTTTTAAGGCCGTATGTCTAGGAAACGAGTTTTAATCAATTTACGGTCACCAGCAGGGGCGTATCCAGAAATTTTTTTGGGGGCGTCCAACATTTTCTTTTGGGAATTTCCCTAATGACGTCATATACGTCCTAAGATCGCTTTGAAAAATTTCCCACACAAATGTCCACACGATACGTAACTAGACCGCACGAGACTAAATACGTAATTTACACGTCAAAATGCCACAAAAATTGCCCCGTTGCCTATTTAGTTTTCTGGTTCAAAACGACGTGTAAGCGGCAAAGCGCTTCGTTCAAAATTCTAAGCAGGCTCAAACCAAAAAGTACCAAAACCGAAACACGGCCTATCTTTCGATATTGACGCTTTCTCTACCTGTCCAATTGACAGAAAGAACAAATAATTCTCGCGAAAGCTTTACAGTTTCCTGATTTCGCCGCTGCTATCTAGCTTACTCAGCAAAACTGCAGCTGAAAGATAAGCGTGACTGTCAGGGGAAAATAACATAAAAGATTTGGTGACTTTGTTCAAGTTGCACAAAAAGACAAAGTCACGAGCCAAAAAATGCACACTAAGTTAACTGATTTTGTGATTGTTGATGTAATGAAGTGGTGTGATTTTATTAGTTACTGACGCATATTATACGCATTCTAAACGACAATTGAAAAATGGTACTTGGGTCCAAGGGTCGTATTGAGGCAACTTTATGCTATTCGGTGATTTTCATGTGATTACAAACAACCCGAGCAAATCTACACATCAGTAGTTGTTTGTTTGTTGATCTTATCTTATATTGTTAATTATTTTTCACACCTCACAATATGTGACATCCGTTTTTCACTCAAAAACATTTTGCACTATGACGTCATACTGCATTATTTATTACAACATACTTGAGTGTTACTTGTGTTTAACTTATTCTTGTTTCAGATGGAACTTCTTGATCTATCTTTCAACGACTTGACAGATGAAAGTACTGAGTCATTGGCAGGATGCGTCCACAACCTCAATTTGTTGAAGGTTGGGGGCAATAACTTCACAGAAGCAGGGATGAATCTCATCAGATCAAAGCGGCGAGGAAAAGTCGCGAAATAAAACCTGAACACTTGTTTCCATAACAATCTTAAACAAACTTAATCTGTGCAACAATCCTTACAATAAATGCTTGACCAGACAGTGACTCAATGTGACATTATTTCATCACTAATGATGGCATTGGTCATTGCCTGAACGTCCGATGGAATAAGTCATTATTGTCCACTTTCTGGGTCAGTGTTTTTTCGTGACGATTATCAACTGTCATGTTTGTTTCAAACATTATTATTTGCGCTTAACACTGACAAGCATAGGCGCCGAACATGAGTGTGTGCAAGGTATTTTGCATCAACGTTAAAATCATAAAACTAACTGACGTTTGGTGTCAAAGCGATTTTATACATAAACCGATGCAAAACGCTCACTGCATTTGGTTTTATTAAGGAATTCAAACTTTAAAAAGAAATACAAATTTTTGTTACAAACTACATCCAAATACAAGTAAGTTTGTTTTTCTATACAATACATGAACGTAAACCATCTTTGTACAACCGCTTTTTCATCTCAAAATTCGACTGTTAAACACCGTACTTTTACGACGCATTTTTACTGCTTTATGTTTGTGATGTTTATAAAAGTGGCTTTTGTGCTGTAAAGATTTTTTATTTAGGCTTAAGTTGGCAACATAAGTGTTGGTTTGTTTCTCTTTATGGCGAATTTTGTGCCTCATCAGTTTGTTGTTTAAAAATCGTGACGTTCGTTATCTGACGTCAAAAACTCTTATCAAATTCACATCGTTTGGATAACCTGGCATAAAGTTCGGTGTCTATGCTCACCACTTATTGTGATTATAACCTTATGAATCTAATTAGGAAATCCTACAGAGTTTAACCTGAAAATAATTGTTTCTATGCTTATGTAATGAGAATTAATTGGACTTAACATACTTGAAGTGTTTTGTCGGGCAAATAATCGGTTATTTTCAAATGTAAATAAGCGTAAGCACTGGTGATAAACGTAAGTTGTTATTTTAGTGCGTGACAACCCTATGATTTGTGTTCTGTAAAATCCAGTGTCGTTTAATGTTGTAACCGATTGTGCTTTTGTCGTCGTTCGCCATGCTGTTGTTTAGTGACGTCACTAGGGGTTGTCCCCCTAATTTCCACGTAACAATACGTTTTCGTTGTTTCGTTTAAAAGTTTTGTTGCAAATGTCAAATTTTGGTTTGAGGTAAAACTTTAAACCCAACTTACTTGTCTGAGACCAAAACCATGAAACTTGTTTCTAACTTTTCAACCGAAGCCAAACTTGGTGACACGTTAAAAAACAAATTTCAACTTTTATTAGTCGTCGTTTTTCGTCATAAAAAGTCTAAATTTGTCACTTATCTTGCACACCATCTAGTGGCGTCTCTATCTTTAGGTTTCTTAAATTGTTTTCAACAAATTATGTCGGTAATATATAACGTATATTTTGTGCAGCCTTTCTGCATTGTATATCTGTACATATTGTGTTAAAATGTTTCCTTTATTCTGTAAGTATTGTCTTGTTTTATAAAATGGGACGCCACCCTATCTAGTTCTCTATACCGTCTCAACTCTCCACTTGTAGTGTTTATCTGTACAACCTAATTTAACTGTAAACATTTATTACTCCCGTTAATTTATGGGACAATTTTATTTGACTACTTTGCGTAAAATTTTTGTGTTCCTGCCTTTTGTTTTGTTGTTTTGTAACTATTTTTTTTATCAACGGAGACGACATGATAATTTGTTTTATCGCCGGTTGTCACATGTTGAGGCGAGGAGGGGCCTCTGCAAATAAAATAAACTATATTCTGATGCATATTTTATTCGTTGGTTGCATTATTATTACAAGCTCAAATTAAATCAATATTTTGTGACGTTTCGACAAACCATTCATCAGGGAACACGTGACCAAGCAGTAATTTACACGATTACATGGAAGCACAAAATAGTGGGCATGACGTGATAAACAGGAAATGTAGAAATACCTGGCTGTGCAATACTGATAAGCCAAACCAACAGTTGTGTGTATGGCGGGTTCAACAACAATCGGTTCAGGAGCGCGAGAAACGAAGTTTTGTGTTTATAGTGTTGCGCAGATCGACATAAGAGGCTGCAGCTGGTTTGCTGACAAATGCAGGTCCCGTGAAAGTCTGAATATCAAAGTACAATGACTCGTAAATATCCAAGTTTTAAACTGAAATGAAACTTTTCACAAGTTAACGGTTAGGACTATTCTGGTCAGTGTTAGGGTTTGTCACCACAACAACATTTTAATACAATCTCAGATACCTCTTTGTTGCGGCGTTTGACGATATTTTCAGTCTCAAGGCAAACTCGCTTATGGTTTCGATTCCTAAGCAAAACCAAACTACACAGCCGTCAAAATATTTGTGTTGTGCTAATCTATGTTGCCAAAGAATCTGCCCAAAGCAAAAAATCTTTTAGGGTCGTAGAACATTCTCTCGGGCGCTGTAAACAATGAACTTTAAAACCGATTTTCTAATTTCGATTAGCTATCGGTCGCTTTTACACCACTGAAGTATAGTTTTGTCAACGTGGCATCACTGCTTTTGTGCCAGTTATGTTTGATGCCATGAGGACAAATGGGTTGTGGAGTGTACCCTATAGAAGACACTCCAGAGGCTGAAACGTCAGATAAGTTGTATGTTGCCTGTTAAACAAAAGCTAAAATTCTTCAATTTGAACTGTGAGTTTAGTTATTTGAGTTTTCTAGATTGCAGAGGGTACTTTCTCCACACTGCAAATAATAAACATAAGTCTAGCGCTCCTTGGTGTTGGTAAAGTAAGTCGGCTGGTATGTAAGCAGTGGTGGGATTCAGCCGGTTCGCACCGGTTCTATAGAACCGTCTCACAACTTTATGGCGATCAGCGAACCGGTTAGCAATACTGGTTACTGTCAATGGACTTTTTAGAACAGAACTGGCTGAAACATATGACTTCTGTGATAGAACCTGCCGACAAAAACAAATTGAATACCACCACTGTATGTAAGACTTGAGAGAAAACATCGGATTTACGTTCACGTCGAAAAATTATTTTAAAACAAATTACGCGAAATAGGCGTTCAAAAGTTCGAGATTCCTGGAATAGTAGCCTAGGTCATAAATTGTTTCTAATATTTTTACTTCGTTCAGAAGCTGAAAACGTTGCAAGAGTCAAGCATCAGTATACGTGGTAGCAAATGCTTTGTACTTCCATGTGATTTTTGGCCGAAAATTATTCAATTTAAAATACGCGATCCAAGTACAAAAAGTCGTCACGCTTTAATGAGATCCATTTTTCGCATCAATGAACAGCGATACGCATGATTAATCCCAGGTTTTCTTTCAAATAATGTTTTGAAGTTAATAATTATTGTTTACTGTTCATGTTTTAACAAAACCTTTAGTTATCAGCAAACGTGTTAAGTGGTGTAACGTTACAGTAATAAAACAACAAATTGTAATTGATGAGTCTGTTGCTGTCTATGTTTATCAACACAACGGTATTGTGGTGGCTGTAAAAATACATATTTTTAATTTTAAAAGAAAATGATAAAACTGTAGTTTTTAATCCAGTTTTTTCTTTAAGTTTGATGTAAGTAAAGTTTTAATTATTGACTTCAGCCCAATACTCACTAAGATTTTAACAGGACCTTTATGGTCATGACACAGGGAAACATACAAAAGTGCTAAGCACAACAGCTGGGCTGGCCTAATATTTTCATAAATATGTACTACTGTCTGCAGGGCGCATATGTTATGAGAACAAATCATGTCAGGTACATCGTACACACACATATCATTGAATATATTTTGTTAAAAAATGTTTATTTCCATGCATAAGTCAGTACGTTAAAAATGCAGACAGACAGATAATAGTTTTGCAACAAACCAGTTTTATTCAGAGAATTTCATTAACTGCTTTGTTTTGTTAGGTTCAACTATTTTCCTACATATTTGAACTGCTTTGATCTGGTATAATGCCAATCATTAACATTCAACATATTGTTTCATTCAGTAGTGAGGACAAGGTGAGATATTTCCTACTACTCAATTTATCATAATTTGTATATCCTAAATCCATGGGACCATGTATATTTATTGTTCCCCTATTTTGTTGTACATATATTTGATGATTTTATTTGGTTTATGTTATTTTATGCATATAAAAATAAAAAATAGAAGTAAGTTTGCACACAAGAAAAAATGTGATAATATTTGATTCTTCCTAACATAAACTTTGGAAGTGTTTGTAGATTCACAAAGCTGAAAACCTGCTGAGAAAAAACTCGCAGGGAAAATGGAGGTGTGCAAAAAGTGGAGAGTCACAAGCTGTTGTTGTCATGCAACTTGAAAAAGCTACGAGAATCAACAGTATTGATATCGGCAATGATGGATCAGCATTTGTGGAAGTTCTTGTATCAAGATCGAGCAATGACCAAGAATATCAGGTATGTTATTTGGGAATCTGCAATCAACCAGGTATTTTTGGATGATAAACTAAGGAAAGGCCACAGTTTGGAATTCAGTGTGCAATGGGAATTTGATATTACAGAATTGAGTTTGGAAAAGTTATATAAACTGTAATTTGACTTTTTTCATTCCTATACTGTACTGTCTAATTTTTGTTTTTTGGTGCATAACACAGATGATTCCGAACATCAACATATTTCAATTTATTACATGGCTCTATAAGTTTATTTTATTTTTGTCAAGAAAACGTTACAGTTATTAACACAGTTTGTTAAATGTCATGTAAAAGTATAACAAATCTGACATGTAAAGGGTGATTAAATCAACCTGTTGCTGCCAGGCATAATTTTGACAAATGTATACCTCTTCCATCACTGGATTTTTTGTGTGTTCTATCGCTTTGGTTTCTTTACAACAAAGATGATAAAATACCGCTAGTATCCAAACAGTTTTAGTTTTCACTCTGTGCTAGATTTCCAGTGGTTTTGTTGCAGGTGTTGTTGGTTGCTTCATCTTTTATGACGCCCAGTGAAGCTCGAAGTGGAAATGGAAGCAACAAAGTTCGGATGTTTTCCGAAGATCAACTGTCGTCTGAAATTGCCAAGCAATCATGGGACAGAGTGAAACTGGTTTGCACTCAACCATTTAACAAGGTTGGCAGACTTCTACTGTATGTAGTTAAAAATAAAATGTTTGTTGTGTAAAAGTAAATCAGCAATTACAGCTAATGTCTTCTTACCAGCTACACTTTATACATTGAATTAGCATACACTGTCTGCAGCATATCACTATCACATACAAAAGACCAGAGGTTGTGTAATTGTGTTTACTCTATTTGTGTCAATTTATTTATAGTACAGGATCACAAAAAAAGAAACTACAAGTTTATGTAGTTTTACCTTAAATCACTGGTTTTGTATCAATTGTTTTTACTTTATCACCAGCACACAACTTATGGACTAAGCTTCATAAATCTGCACTCCAAAGAAAATGAGGAAAAGTCACAAAGTCCAGAAACTACTTCTTCTCAAGTAAGTTTGCTGGCTCAGATTGATAATGAATGTTGTGGAAATACAAAGATATGTAGTTTATTTGAAGAATGTGGCTGTTTTGGCGTAAGTGTTTGTCTATCTACTTTGTTGGTCATGGGTAACAATTATTTAGAAAGCATTTACAGGCAGTAGGGTTAATTGAACATATTGTGATATGGAACACTGTGCTTGGATCTGCTCAGATTTAATGATGAATATAATGGCATATTTTCAATCTTTTAGGTGACTTAAGTGTTTTTGAACTAGTGTAAGTGATGTTGCCCCACATCACTGATGATGGCATGGGAATTTGCCAAAACATTTAACCAACAAAATATGTCACTCTCACTTTTTACATTAATTTTGGTTATTATTTTCATCATCAGATTGCATTTTTACATTTCTATTTGTTTTTCTCACTGTTAAAACATTTTTAAATGTTTTTCATAGTTTGCAGATTGAGTTTTTGTTTATATAAGCTTCATTAAAGATTTTTTAGTGCAAACTGTGATGATGTTAGGAGGTAGGTTTTAAATAATGCATGTTACCCGATATTTTATAATACCACATGATGTTGCATGGTACACTGCTTGATGCCACATGGTGTGTGGTATGCAAACTAAAAGCCCCAACAAGGTAAATGTGGCCAAATTCTCGTGATATTTCAATTACAAACCCTCATCCCAACCCAAATAGCTTTATTTGTCAGTGCTTAAAAACAAAAATTATAACTTGCACAAAGTATATTTGTGTTGGCTTAAACTGCTTTCCATGTAATAACATGCAATATAGCCGCATCTTTTTTGCACCATGGACCGTTTTCAGCCTTTACAAACTACAAATATTTAGCAACAAAAATGCCCAAATTAGTTTATCATCCCTGGATATTTGGGGGAAATGTTTCAAAGCATTTAACCTGAAATTTATACAACCTGGTAACAAACTCGCCATGGACCTGCGGTTGCCAACCACTGCATATACCAAGCGGTATCATGTTGTATTTAGCCACTGGTGTTTGGTTATTACTCTGACAGCATTAATTCCTTGATATTCCACCTATATAATGAGAAATGCACATTGTGTTTTGTTTTTGACATTTCCAGCTTCAATCAGCCTCATCAAGTCGAACGTCATTCGGAAAATTTAAACTCAAAGCAAATGATCCTGTTGCCCCACCAAGTGTTCGGAATGTTGCAATGAAAGTTGACACACAAACATTTAATCAAGGTAGTCAGTGTTCAATTATTGATGACACTACTGTCTCTCATTCAACTACCCAGGTTTAAGTCATGTGATATGGTTAATTACTGCTGTCACCTTGTGGACAAAATAATTTTGTTATATTTTAGCAGTGATTTAAAAAAATCTGCTAGTGCACCATTAGGTGTTTTTGTATAGCATTCTCATGTCACTAATATCTAGAAAATTGACTACAGTACAGCAGCTACTGTTAGTCTGCTGGTGTTTGTTGCACTTTAAATATATAAAATGGAAATAAAAGTAATTGTGGAAATGGATGTGCTTTGCATTATTCGAAAATATTTAAATTTTGAATGTACACCTGTCTAACAACTAAGCTTGCTGACCAAAGTGCAACAGACTAAGCTTGCTGACCACACCATTGGTGGTGTGCGAACCACAGTTTGATATTGCATTATCAATCAATTTTGGTTGCTTTTTTATCTTTTTTAATTCGTTAAATCACTGTCTAAACCTTTTGCTACCGAACTTATTGATGTATGTCACATTTTTACTTGCATAACATTATCATCTAATGCAGTGATTTTCAACTGTTTTACCTTCGCGGACCCTTTTCGGTGTTGTAATATAATTGCGGACCCCTCAGAAGTTTTAGGTAATTATGTCCTTTTTTATTAACAAGCAACCAAAACATGGTGCATAAAGTTACAGCCACATTCGGTCCAGGACCAAATTTTTTTCCCTTTTTCTGGGTTTTTAATCTCTTTTTCTGGGTTGCGACATCGGAAATCAACAAGGAAGAGCTATTACAGCAGTGTAATGTGACGTTGTTTTTCACTGACAATTTACGTCTGTTGTATTACAATGGGGTTTAGATGTTATAATGCACTGTGGTTTGTCGCCTACGAAGCATGGTTTCAAACAAATTACATGCTATTTTTTAAACGCCAAAGCGTTTTATTCAATTCGCGATTTATTTATCTCGTTTTGCGGGAATTAAGAAGATGTCGCGGACCCCCTGAAAACGCTTGGCGGACCCCCGGTTGAGAACCGCTGATCTAACGCATGTTTCTGTTTAATTTACAGCAAAACTTGGACCAAAAATAAAAGTTGAAGAAAAAACAAAACCTGGAAAAGTTTCTGAACCTCAAGTAAGACCACTTGTTGGCGCTATAGTGTCATGTGTTTAATGTCAATCAAAACTTATAATTGCAAAATGTTAAAACTAATGTTTTGTTTAACTTTGATAACTCTTTATTTATTGAGCTGTGCTTTTACATATGTTTATTGTTATTGTAGCTTAGGTTCAAAAATGTTAGTTTGTTTTCATTTAACTTCATTTCCAGAAGCGAAAAATGTTGAGTGAAACCTCAACGAAACCAAAACACCAAAAGACAAGCCGAGCTGCAACAGGTGAAACATATGAGTAATTATTTCTATGTTACATTTTATCATTAGCTTTAATAAGTAAAAAACTGCACTACATTGTCACAAAGTTGGTGGTTTAAATCCAAGTAGTTTTCAAACAACAAACTTATCATCGCATTTACCCATTGTTCATCCTTAGTGATGTCACAAAGAAACAAAAAGCTTAGTTTGTAATTCCTTTAATTGTGAGGGAATTAACCCGAGAAATCCTGAGGTTGTGAGTTCAAACCTCACTACCGAACATAATTTATGCATTGGCAGTTGCGAATTTAAAGCCTCTTAAACCAACCGATTTTGTTTTGTAACTTGCGTGAGTCTTTGCGGTTCTGCTGAGGTTGCAGGTTCGAATCCCACCACTGATCCGCCATCTACTTTCATGCAAATCTCATAGTTTTCATTCGTTATGTCCTCAACAATTTGCATTACTAACAAATCCGACTTATTATCAATATCCTTACATGAAAGTTTTTTGCAGATGTTGCTTTCAACAAACTGTTGAGTGATGTTGTGTTCGTGATAAGTGGATTCCAAAACCCGAGAAGGTCAGATTTAAGGGACAAAGCTTTGTCTATGGGAGCAAGATACAGAAGAGATTGGGAGACTGGATGTACACATCTCATGTAAGTGAAGTTTTTAGCATGTTTTAATTGCTCAACCTCTATCTGATTTTTTATGATCTGATTATCTATCTATACAAAGTATACTGACAACAAAAATGTTCTGCATCACACAATTCTCTGTGATTTATTCGATGAGCTTCACTTTATTGTTTCAGATGCGCTTTCGCAAACACCCCAAAGTTTCGACAGGTCATGGGCGACCCACGTGGTCGAATCGTGCGCGCTGATTGGATAATCGACTGCGCCGCACAGAAGAAGCGGTTGCCGTGGAAACCATACAGCATGGATCCGAATACGTCAGATGATGATGACGTCGACGGTTAGTGACGTTTCGTTCCAACTTTGCTCGCTCAGTTCCAAATTAAAACTCGCAGAAATTCACAAATGGTTGAGTTGGGATTTGAACCAACAACTGTGCGAGGTTGCACTTACCTTTGCTGCTTGGATTATCCCTCTGTCTTAAATTAATTCGTGGTTTATATTTGCTCACTGCCCAAATAAAATAAATATATTGCGTCACCAACACGCAACATATGACGTAGTTGCCGAAATCAACCAGACAAAGTGAGATGTCAGTAATCCTGATCCGGTTTCCAATTTGTTGTCAACTCGTTTAACCGCTGTCCTGGTTTATAGATGGGAAACCACCGGATGACGTCGACGACCCGTTTGAAGCGAGCACTGACGAAGAAGATGACGTCATAGATACTGATGACGAAATAGAGAGGTGACGACAGTACTGATGAGTTTGTTATCGCACATTTAATGTCACCGATCAACGTATTCTTGTGCTCAGGGTGAAACAAGACATCAAGGTTGAAAGCCCAGGGGTGCCACCTGTTGACCCGTATGACGTCAGCACTGATGACGAAGAGCCACCTCTGACGTCATCGGGTACGTCATCAGTTATTTTTGGGGGCTAATTTGCATGTAATGAGCATTTCGTGTCGCGTGATCTGACCAGCTGTTTTTTCCATAAAAAGCGATTATGTATGACGTCACAATGATGCATCAAATGTTTTTTTTATTGTTTCTATTTTTTCCACAGACGGAATTCCCGAACTTCCCGATTATTTCAAGGGTAAAACATTTTTCCTTTACGGGGATTTCCCTCCAGTAATCGAGCGAATGTTGAAACGTCACATTATCACGTGCGACGGGTAAGCAGTGAAGCGGAACGTTCTAATAATGCGCAGCCCATTATGACATCACACATGTTGACTTTTCAACATAAAGTTTAACCGTTTAAACTTGCTTTTTTGTTATTTTTGTGATGAAACTTTGTTGTTCGCAGCACGTTGGAGGAATATATGAGTGATGACGTCAGATATGTGGTGACGCAGCGCTCATGGGATTCAAGTTTTGATGACGCACTGACATCGAATAGTTCGCTGGTGTTTGTGAAACCGAGCTGGGTTTTCGAATGTGGTCATTCAAAGTCATTGTTACCTCACAATCGACATATTGTGCATTCGAATTAGTTGATTGTTATTAAACGCGATTTTTGTAATCTGGTTATGCAGGGAAAATGTAAAAACATTGCAACAAAATTTAGTCTGGACACAAATTCATAATTGGTCCAGTTCGTCAAAATCATATCCTGTTTAGATTGCACGAAAAAATTAATTACCACTGAATATAAACCATCGCCCACACAGACAACAGTGTTAACATGTTTGTGATGTCACAAGTAACTTGCGATTGTGACGCAGGTGTAGAACTGATCAGTGATTGGACGACGTATTATGTGCGCGTTGTCCGACGCCTGTACACCGCCCCAGGTGAAAAGATGAAAGATAACTTGTCTGACAACTTCTCTGTCAGTTACGAAAACTTTCGCATCGACCAAACTGTCGGTTCTTATAGGAAGTTCAAGTTTAAACTGATTCAGGTTTAATATGAGATATTTAAGGCACCAGGTTAAGTATAGGGCTAAAGTTTAGCTGTTTGGAATTTTATAGGGAACAACAATATATATTCGTATGTTTAGAGCAGTTTTTAGTGTAGACAAGTACGGGAAAAACTGCAATCAAGGGTAAAAACAACGTAGTTTCGTTTTGGCAAATGTATTCACGTATTTTTTACGCAATTGTTGACTCAATGCGACGCATAAGCTAAGTTGTTGTGACGTAACAAATGAAACGCTGTTATATGTTTGGATCGGCAAAGTTTATTTGTATTTCAACGTAGTACTGAGATACGTATGATCTTAGTGGTAAAGATTGATGTATTAGTGTAAAGTCCTTGTATATACGAAACCGATTTATCATAAACTAAAGGCGGTGTTGGTGCTTTAAACCAGGGATCGGCAATCTTTTTGTTACTGGGGACTGTTTTCGAAACTGAACTTTATCGCGGACCGGCCTTCATAAAACTACAAATATTCAGCAATGAAAACGCTTAAATTAGTTTATCATTCCCGGGATGCATGAGAAAAATGTTTCAAAAGATTCAACCTGAAAACTATACGGGCTGGCACTGGGCCGCGGACCGGCGTTTGCCGACCACTGCTTTAAACAATAATTGTCACAGCAAATATCAATAAATAATAAACAGAAATATTTACTTAAAAGCTCTATAGACAATGCTTGTCATATGGGACGTTTTTCGATTCATGTGTATTCAACTTTGCTGCGAGAATGGTTGAATTCAAGAAACTTATTGGAATGTTTCTACACCACATTTTAGGACCTCTCTGTCAGGGGCGCCTCGTTTTGATATTTAAGAGAAAGTGTTAGGTAAAGGTCACAGGTGGTGTACAAAGTGGCTTGTCAGCGATAACTTAGTCAAGGGTCCCAATAAAAGTCGCCGTGTGAAATTTACGAGCCGGGGAATATCGTGTGCGATATTTCAACGTCGTTGTCTATAAACTGCTCAGCTCGTATGGCGCAAAAGGAATTTAGGGCAGAAAGGTTATTACTAGCTTCCTAATAACTGTGCCTACTGAGATATCACGTATATTATTATACTGTATCTTACTTACCTATGTTATACTATACAAACTAAACCCTATATCTAATTACATACTATAGGCGAACGTTAAGATAATATTAAATTGTCACGTGAAAATTCAGTTTCGTTTTATCGTTTAAAGCCGTTTTTCTGCTATGGCTTTGGAAAAGCTGTTTCGAAAGTACAATGTCAAGCGATAATATAATAACTGCACACGAAATTGGGTACTGTGGCGCAAAGCAAAAGAGCAACCTTCAACAGCTAGTAACAATGTTGGAGTTAAGTCGGGGCTCAGACGCACGTTATAGCGAACGGGCTTGGTCTGGCTTCAAGTTCACCACAATTGTGTCGCAAATTAAACTTTAGAAATTTTTTTTAAAGTCTGGGCCAGGTTTTTAGTCAAATTTTAGCTTATATTGCTACACTAAGAAATTTAAAGATTTTAGTAGCAGATTGTATTGTGTGGTTTAACCTGGAGGCATTAGACATTTTTCTTTGTCGTTATTGAGATCTATTTTTACAATACGGACAAGTTAAGAAGCCTTTTAAGTAATTTAAAATCGTTTGTTTTCAGGTGAAATAAGAAAAAAACAAACCTAAAGGCCAGAGCTTGCTGATCAAGCAACTGCCTTTCCCAACCCAAATCAAACTGATTCACTTTCCGAAAAAGACGATTCGGTCATCAGCAGCTGAAAACCACAAACAACCACAATCTACCACTGAACTGCAGTTATGGGGGGTTTGTCTATGAACCCCGAAAACCATGGGGTCGAGGGGGCGCCCCGTTTGGCGGCTCAGATTGCGCGTGAAGAGGAGGAAATGGGAATGAATAAGAGCACGAAGAGCCAACCGGTGTCGGAGGAGAAGACGAAAGTAGAGAAAGATAAATTTAAGATCATGGGATTCCAGCTTGACACGACTTACCCTAGAACCGTTCCTGGCTTCATCCGAATCTGTCAAGTGGTGAGTGAACACTTAATTTAAGTAAAAAAACACACAAATGCACTAATTTAATCACCGATTTGGAAAAAGCCATAAAATGTTATTAAGCGCAAAACAGTGGAGGGGCACAATTGGTGAGTGAGGGCTAAACCGCACTGTAGTTACACCTCGCACATTCTTAAAATGTATTTCAATTCCAATAAAGTAAGCGCCAGAGTGAAGGCTTCAGGTCAAGTTTTTTTTCACTTGGTGTATGCTGTACTGAAACTACAGCCTTATTTTTATTTTATAGTTGATGTTGATTGTGGCTTTCATCTGTTTGCTCCTTTCCCCTTGGCCCGACCAGGGCAGCTACACATTCTATTGTCTCTTCCTCGTGTTCGGAGCGCTCATTAGTTTGTATCTGCTCTTCACAGTTGTAGCTGGAACCAGGGAAAAGGCAATTTTCGGTAAGAAATTTGAATTACTAGCAAACATTCAGATAACTTCCTATAGGATAATTACGTGTCTTTCTACACATTTGTATTGCTTAATGAACCAAATTATATCAATATGTTGACTCTATGCCATTATTATACGATTCGTTACCAAGTAGTATAATTTTTCAGGTTAAATGCTTTGAAACATTTTGCCCGTGTCCCCCGAGGATGATAAACAAATTAATGCGTTTTTTTTGCTAAATATTTATAGTTTTAGAAGGCCGGTCCGCGATAGAATTTCAGTTTCAAAAACGGTCTGCAGTAAAATAAAGGTTGCCCACCCAAGCTATACTAATAGCAAACCGAAAGCATATAAGAATAATTGTATTTTCCATCATTTTTTTTTTGTTCGCTTAACACACTTCGAGAGACAAAATCTTTGTTTAATCTACGGTGACCAGGAATTTTGGTTTCATTACACCATATAAGTTTGCAAAGTTGTCAATATAATTGTGTGTTTCAAGCCGTTCTTCCGCCTATTCAACAAGCGTATATATTTCTTAAAAACGGTTTTAACCGGATTTTATTCATCTAATACTTTGTCTTTGGTCGAAATAGCCCATAATCTGGGGGATCAGTTGAAATCAAAACAATCTCATGTTTACCTTCAAAACTAATCCGAAAAAGTGCTTTATTAGGCAATGATAAAAATCAACTATAACGTTTTATTCCTTGAGTTATTTTAACTTTTTTATCATGTTTTTGTCTTTTACAGGAATTTCGTGGAGAACAGTGGTAAGTATTTAAATATGTTTATGTTATGGCGCAAATGTGGTTCAAATATAACTGAACTGTCACCAAAGCTTAAAGCAACATGTTACTTTGAAAGCGTTCAGTAAACACTGCTATTCACAAATCGAATGCTTGCTTTCCACAACATTTTTATGATAACTATATTTTTGATTTGATGTAAGAAATAAATAATTTATAATCATGTTTGTTAATTTGGCAATAATCAGACCAATCCACATCGCATTGCAAAATTAAATGTTTTTTTTTATTTCACAAACATTTCATTTCAAAACATTATTTTGTTGTGAAGGTTAAAGTCTTTAGGCTGTTACCTGGCGTTCAGTGTCAATTTTTCCTATTTTATCTTTTTTAAATGCTCAAAATTTGCGATTTTATTTTAATTTTAATGCAAAGTATGAATTCACTTTTATTGTTTTCAAAGGAACTCGTTTATTTCGGTGTTTTTGGTCTTCTCATTTTCATCGGAGCTTGTCTTGCTGCCAACAAGTCTGGGGGGGCAGCTGCCCTCAACGCCGCTGCGGTAATTATTACGTCACAATCACATTTTTTTTCATATTCATATATATAAGTTTTTACCACTAAACATTACACAAGGATCTGGTACAAATAATATTATGCGGAAATATTTTCTTGAATATTATGCGGAATATACGGCACAAATAGACAGAATTACGCCATTAATAGCGCAAAAACTAATAACGCTACGATCCTGAATTCGGATTCCAACTTTTTTTGCATTTAATATTAAACACACATTTACGCACATTTTTTAAAGAAATATTCTTAATAATTAATGTGCTTATGTTCAGTGTTTTTTTACAGTCAAATTTCTCCAGCGGTTTCCCAAATAAGCAAATA
Source organism: Phallusia mammillata (assembly GCF_965637545.1). Taxonomy (NCBI): domain Eukaryota; kingdom Metazoa; phylum Chordata; class Ascidiacea; order Phlebobranchia; family Ascidiidae; genus Phallusia; species Phallusia mammillata. The sequence continues at coordinate 30,172,999 of NC_137255.1, forward strand.
TGGCTATTTTTTGGTATTTAAATGAAACACTTGCGGTCTCTTAAAACTACTTAGCGGTCACCCAAACCAAACCATAAAAAAAACCTGCTTATGTTTATACATCGATATAATCGTTATTCTATCGGTTGTGTTCCATCTAACTTAACATACAGGGATTTATATTCTTCCACGTTCTAGCAAGTCGATATATCCTGAAAACAAACTCATCAAAACGCGTTAATATTTTCTAGCATTTCATTATCGATTACTTAATTGTGACGTGGCGATTATCTTAGGTAATTGTTTGTCAGTATTGTTTGCTACTGAATTCGTTTGGTTTACTAGAATTGAAAGTTCCTTAAACACTTTGTAGGAAAACAACCCTTAATTTGTACACAATTTTGTAATTAAAGTTAATAATGGACGATTGTCCAGTAAGCAATCGCTAACGCCAAAACAATATTTAACTACCACGTAATAATAAACACTATGACATCATACATAAGACAATTAATTGTGACATCACTGACAAACACCTACTGTGAAGAACCCGTGTTTTGTTTACCAAATCACAAATATGGAAACTAGCGTTGCAAGTAAATTGAAACGGTTTGTAACCGACTTGAACCGGAGCTGCTGTTCACTGCGCGATAATACAACAACGCGACGCACTGCCTCGGGGCTGATCGCTATTCCACTGCCTGTTCGGCGCGACGACTCACCAAACTTGTGGAACGGCTTTAAACCCGATCAGCTGTTGTGTGAAAGAATGCGCGTAGTTGAATGATAAATGATGGGTGGATAGTATAAAAGTTTTTTTTTTAAATCACAATATATAAGTGTTGGAACAAAAGCATGTCGCTTTTTACGTCTATTTGGGCCGTTATTTTCACCATTAAACAATATAAAAAATTTATTCATTTATGCAGGAATAATTTTGAATCCTATTTGTGATTTAACTTATTTCATATTTTAACGAATGTGAACTTTTAAAAAGTGGTTTTCAATTCTTTACATCCCAAGTTATTTTAAACAAACAAAAGTAATTTCCACATCATGCGCGCAATGAAAGGTGGCTAATGTGAAAAAAGTTTTACGATTAGTGATTCAAACAGTTTTAAACTAGCTGCATACTCACACAGTCTTTCTACGAGGTATTTCACATTCCTCGACTTCAATTAACAAATACCAAACAGGGTTATTTCAGGGTTGCATATGACTCAAAGCCCTGTTCAAACCTGCACACATGCAGGATTCAATTTCACCCAAGCTGACTTACGCCATCCAGCAGCATAAAGTAGCCCGTGCTCGGTTTAACATATTCACACCGTTTCATGCAGGTTTTCGGATTTTTTGCCATCGTGACGTTCGGATATTATTTCTACGTCACATGGAAGTCAAATGGCCAGGAGGATGACGACGCAGCGGAAAAGGCGGGCTCGGCGGCTGAGGGGGAGGGCGTTGCTAAGGAAACCCAGTCACAAAGCCCTGCAGATGATTATCGACTGGAAATGTTAGACGAAATCAACGCGAAAGATGAACAATCGCAGTAAGTGACATCACAATAAGTTGTTTGTTTGTGTTCGAGTTTACTTATTTCGCCTAAAAAAGAAACGTTTTAGAACATTTTACAAAGTTGCATGGCAAACATTGAAATAAGATTTTAATATAGACTTCGTGGACATATAACTATGGCGAAAAACCTGTCACTTAGTTCGTAGTGTTATATCGCGGTGGTGGTTTTTTAATTACTAATGATTATCTAGTTAGGATGTTTAAAATACTTGTTGTTGTGCCACTAAATTGGCGGATGACTTCTTGATAGATTCAAGTTTACAGACTCCCAAGTCACGAAATACTGCGGTTTATACCAGAAAGAGTCATTCTGCATTAGGGTTCATCTATAATGAAACGTGGTTTGTAAAAATGCACCTCCCCATACGGTCTTCTGAACGTCTTTTTTGTTGATCTGAGTTCGAATTCTTCTGTTTTATTTTTGTAAAGTCATTTAAAACAAAAGTCATAAACATGAAAACTGACTTGGTTGTACAAAAACACATATGATGTAGTGAACACTTATTGGTCCAGACGTTTTTTACAATCGCTGTTTTGTTTTGTCACTATTGTTTAGACACTGAAACGTTAAAGTTCCAAAACGAGGGACAGGAAACTACCCCTTATTTGTAAAGAATGTTGTAATTTAACTTAATAATCGATGATTGTTAACAATTGCTTTTGTCATAATCAGTGCGAAGCGTCTTCTAGAACATGCACGCTTTTGTTTTGAACAGAGGCGGTCCAGCCAGCGGATTCCGACGAAATTCTTTTCCGGCCAGTTTGAACGATGAGCTTTATGAAAACGGAAAGGTTGCAGGTGATGGGTTCAACTCCCAGCGCAGGAGGCCAAGGTAAGCGGGAATCAGAGCAGTGTACAACGTTGTTTGTTGTATTTTCACTTCTATCGACCAGTTCATACGGATATAATAAAAACGACTTTAATAAAGACTTTATAGAGCATTTCTGGCAAACGTATTTTATACCGACGTTTCGACGTCCTATAGGCGCCTTCATCTGGGTAAATAACAATGAGTGCGTAGTTTATCGTCCACTGCGCTACGCGCACCACTCTTATGAGTTGATATTAAGTCTGGCAACAACAGCATACAAATATTCTTTAATAAAGGTTCACAAAAGGTATTTTTGACGATTAATTTTAAAAGGCTATTTGCCGACCACTTTGCGTCGACTGAAAGCCCAACAAACTCTTTTCCTGCCTATTAACTTAAAAGCTATTAGCTTTAGTTTTTGTTATCAACACGAAATCCTCAAGACACGTTTCTTGGCGTGACTTTTTATTACGTCCGGGGTCGGCAACCCTTTTTACATTACGGATTGCTGGTCTACAGAAATTTTGTCGCAGACAGGCCGTAAAAATAGCAACAAATGTTTAACAATGAAAATTTATTAGACCCCATTTAAGTTGTATCTTTGCACTTAACAGCGCGGCCGTATACAAAAACTGCTACAAAACGGATTTAGTGCGTTTATCTTGAAAAATTATGCGGCCGGTAACGAACTCCTCACGGACCGGCACTGCATTAGGGAGTTGAATTTAAACACAATGCCGTATACCAGTAGTTCTCAAACTGTGCGTCGCGACGCCCTGGTGCGTCGTTTCAATTTTGTTGTTGTATCAATAAACACAACTTTAATAATAAGTTTCCTCATTAATTATTATTTGCTGGTGCGTCGTAAGCAGTGGCGGCTCGTGCCTAAAATTTGTGGGGGTGCTGCTCCAAATTTTAGCCTTTATTGAACAAATATTGGTTGGCAATATATAGAAAAGCCACATTTCTAGTTTTCTAGCCATTGTTTTGTGTACAAAAACAAGTAATACAAATCTTAATCGGCAACTCCATTGTTACGTAAAGTTTGTTACGCAATAATGTACACGAGTGTAAACAGCAGACGGTATCATTGGGGAATTTTGTTTACTTGCACAGCGACGGACTAAACTTAATAACATGCAGGAAAAAAGTGGCACAAAAACACACGTGACACAGACTCGAAACGAAGCGGTTGTAAATACGGTAAAACACAATAACAGTACATGGAAAAAAATATTAATAAATGAGTCGAAAAAGATCGAAGTATTTCAGTTGGACAACATTAAAGTAAAACTGGTTATAACAATGACTACTAACTAACACACTTGCTATTCAGTCATTAATATGGTCATGTATCATTTAGGTAACTTATAGCCACAGTCAGCATTTTCAACATATTCTATGACACTTCACAGATTATAATTGCCACAAAAAAACTAGCCATAAAGCTTTCAATTTGCATCATAACTGATAAATTTAACGACCACATTACATTTGTGTCAGAACTTGTTTATTTTATGTAACATCTTTACTTAGCTTTTGTGTACAACTATTAATTGTTTTTAAGGCTCTTAACTGCTAAACTTGCTGCTTTATTTGGTGGCAAATAGATTATAATTCCTTTTTTTGAAGTGCAAAACTCTCCAAGCTTTGAAAATTACAACACTCTCACTTAAATTTAAAACATATTATTGAACCTTGTGCTTCTATTTTACAACTTAAATGAATCATAAAGTTATAGTTTGAGCAAAATAATGGATAGCTTCTTCCTTGATTTCCAAATGACATCTAAGAAACTGTTTGTTTTTTTTCTATTTAGTGCTATCACTGCAAGTGCAAGTCTTTTTGGAAATAATGGTGTTCCTTAGAAAAGTTTGCATCCTTTTTAGTGTTGACAAGAACCGTTTTGCCTTTGAGAGACTCATGGAAATTGCTGGCTAACTGACTTTTCTTTTTAAAAGTTTCAGTAGCTTTTCTAATAACAGGATATGCTTGGTGGTAACTACTATCTCCCCTGTAGAATGTTCATTCTTGAGAAACATTTCCTGTGAAGCAATTTAGCAGCTACTGTTTAGAGAAACAGTACATGTCCATTATATCAATACACAAGATTGCACTTGGCTGCAAATACTGTCCACATGGTGTGTTAAGAAACCAAACTTGAAATTGTCATCACTAAGATATTTCAAAATTCCTGTTGCTTGTGCAATTGTTTGTTCTGCATTTAATATTGCCTAAATTTCAGTAAGGCATTTAACTTCACAGTCACAAAGCTATTTTTTCTTTGTTAGCATTCAAAACTAAAACTGAGTAGTTCTTGTGGTTGCTTATTCCTGCATGACATATTAGGAAAAGCGGATGTTTTATCCCAGTTTTCTTAACTTTTTATTCAGGTTTTTATTATAAAGGTTAATCGTGACTTTTCAAACGGTTAGATGACCTTTTTTTCTTTTTCAAGGTGGTAGATACACTTTTTAAGTAGATACACTTTTTTGGGTATAGATACACTTTTTTTCACCCTTTTAAATTCAATGATCACTGCAAAAACTAAAGCCCACTTACAGTCATCTTAAAAAAACCACGACTAACCTTCAAAGAATAAATCAAAAGATGACAAAATAATTATTGATAAAAATTATACTTTAGAATAAAAAAATAAGTATCATGAAAGTTATCTGTAATGTTGTGGTGGGAATATTAAGTAAAAATCTCTAGGGGGTGCTGCAGCTCCGCAGCACCCTAGCACGAGCCGCCCCTGGTCGTAAGTCCAGAAAAACTTGTCCAGGGGCGTCGCAACAAAGAAAAGTTTGAGAACCACTGCCGTGTACGATTGTTTTTTACCCTACTCTTTGTGCGGCTTACATTTTAAATATCATACCGATATTGTTTCTACACCCCTACTTTTTGTGTTATTCTGCGTTTCAAAATTCATGTTGGCTTATTTGCGTGACCAACAATTGCTGAAAAATATTTGTACTGTGTAGCAACATAAAAAAGTGTTAATAAACAATAGTGCCTGACATCACAAAATGCGGCTTTTATTCGAAGGTGGCTAATAATCGAGTAAATACGACATGTTAAATAAATCTTCTCAATTTTCAGCAATTCGGAGAAGGACTCGGCCTACAGCGAGGGAACCTCGACACCGACCCGTGGGAAAGTTTTGCCCCAAAAGATGCGCAGAACCGGAAGTGGCTTCAACTTGGGGGGTCATCAGATGAGGGGGGATTACGACCACGTGATGGACAGACAACCTCTGTCGCATATGACCCACAGGGGGCGCCAAGGAGGTTCTTTCAGAGGAAGGTCTCTACACCAGGAAAGGTAGGTCATAATTTCAGTAAATACTTTTGTCAAAGCACGAATCAACCAAAGCCCTGAGTATGTCTAACAAGAAATAAACAAGCCAGTATATTTGTATAAAACATGACGTTTCGACAGTAAAAGTAAAGCAGCAATTGGTTTTACGCGCTGCTTGGTTTTACATTCATTTATTTGAGAATGACACAAGTTGCTGTCGAAACGAAATGTTTTATGCAAATATACTGACTTGTTTGTTTCTTGGTAGAATCTTCAAAACCGTGAGTTGTGTACTTAAGTAAACTGATTATGTTTTTTGTATTGTGGAGTGTAAGCTTTTTGTGAGACAAAGTAAACACGGCTTCCCACATTAAAAAAGTATATAGAACTCTTTGCTAAAATTGTATGTCCTTTCAAATCATTGAATAAAAATTATTTTAGCAAAAGTAAATTATTTTGCCAAAGCACTTTGTGAAAAAATAGGTGTTAAAAATTCACTATTTTTGATTTTTCAATACACTGTACCTAAGACAAAATCGCCAGTGTTGTAGAACAAAAGTAATTATTTCATTCTACAAAACACTTTGCCATACCAATCCAAATTCACATTGATAAGTTTGTGTTTATGCTGTGTATATTTTAAATATATTACAAAATTTATTTTGGTGTATTACGTTTTTGCTATGTTTTATCTTTTTTGTGGATTTTCGTTCAGAGCCGTCGGTTATCCACAAGAGCTCAACCCTCAGTCGCTAGGCAACGTCGGATTCGAGGCGGATGATCTCCACAGGAGCATTGGGAGGAGGAAGTCGATGCCGGAGTGGTTGAGAGCGGCTCTGGGAGAAGATGTTGCTCATGACGACATGGTGGATGATGAGAGCGAACCGGATCACCACATGAACCGGATCCAGACTCTTCCAACCGGGAGGAACCACGAGTTCCCGCTTCTCAATGAATCAGATGAGGAGTCGATTAATTATCCGTCGGTGTCGCAGAATGGCTTGCCTCCTGGAGCGAGATTGTTCTCTCAATCTCTTCCGCATCACAAGAGGAGGAGCACTGGAGGTCATTTGAAACACGGTCATCAACATCATCATGCTGGGACGACAGGAAGACGCAGGTTTGGGAGCAGGAGACATCATCATCATCACCGACATCATCACGGAAGAAGAAGTCAACATCACCACCACAGAGGACCTAAGAGCCATCACGCGTCAAGAGGAGGAAGACGGCCGGTGAACGATGCTCACGAGGATTACTTGAGGAGGATGGTGGAGAACGATGAGCTGGTGATGCGGGATGAGAGGAAGGATGGGATCCAGGGATTTCAACCACTAGAGGGCAGACCTATTGAGACAGGAAAGAGGAGGGTCATCCCGGAACAGCCGATCTCCATCCACTTCCCGGAGCAATCAAGATGGGACGACGACAACCTGGAGAATCCGCTCATGATGAAATATTTCGCGGATGCGCAGCAGATGAGAGCGTGAGTCCTTCGAAAGGATGAGGACTTTAAGTCTTCAGGAAGAAGATGAAGATCACGTGCTTTGGTGGATTTTTGATATTATTAAGCCGTCGATTGAAATCCTCGCCCAAATTTTTGTTGCTATTTTGTTTTATTGATGACCAGATCGTATAGTTAAGACTTGGTCGCCTCAAGTTTGCTTTAAGCAGGGGGAAGCAGAGTGTAAGTGTGGACGGGCTTTTTGGGTTCAGGCCAAATTTTAGCGCTTGCTCACAGCTCTATACAGGAAAACATTTTACCCGTTCTTGCTACTGCAGGTAACACAACCCATTTTTCTTTCATACTTTTCATACCACTTTTCTTACAAATGTATAATTCTTCTTGTTTGTCACCCAATTTCTCTGCCTGGCATTATCATAGTTCAATTCCAGAACGATAATAAAGTAGGAATAAATCTTGAAATGGAAACGTTTCAAATGTTTAGGCCCATTCGTCAAAACAAACACAGCTGCCAATTTTGCCAACAATGATATATGACATAAAAATCATGATCACAAGTAGGGGAACCACCTTTAATTTACGTAATCAAGATCAACTTCCGCTTTGAGCGTGGGAATTTTTTTTTGCTTATTGAACTTTGCTTTTTCTTGATTGTTTAAAAAGTTTCACTCGTGTTTTTGATTGTGGTGTCGAATTCTTTGCCGGAAGTAATTGCTCATGTCGGATGAGGGAAAGGAATAAACTGCAAAGTTTAAAATAATTTACGCTTTTCTGCAAAACCGCCTTTCCGCTTGTTGTTTCGATGTCAATACAGTTAGAAAGAAATGCTGCAAAATAAAATATGTTGCACATAAGTCAACCAAATTTGTTGAAAAAACGAGAATCGTTTCAAGTTGTACAAAAAAGCGTGACACAAAAGTTGCAACGAAGCCAAGTTAGAAGAGTTATAAAGATGAGGAGGCAAAAAAAAAAACGGTTTAAAACTAAAAAATTCCAAAAAAGCACAAGATTGAGTTGAGAATCATGGAATCAATTGCTTTCCAATAAATTCGAGGCCAGAGTTTTCAGGTTCTTGACAGCCTGATCGTCAAGGAATTATCAATTTGTATTGCTAACTGTAGTTTTATATGCAAGCACTAATCTCCGATTAATTAAACCCACTACTCAACATAAAGTGGAATCAATATTATTGTCGTTCCCCTTTCAAAATTAATCATAAAAATTTTTACTTCCCAAGTTTTTTTTCCCCGCGCCAAATCATCGAACTTTAACACGCTTGAGTGGGCGCAGCCAATCAGCGCTTAGGGAGTTTTTGGCGTGCCAAAGTCATTCGTCTCGTGGTGTTTGTGGCGTGCGGAGGTGGAATCATCAAGAAGCTGCAAGGTAAATCCAAGCTCTGTGTTTAACTATGCTACCATATAGACAATACCTTGACTATATTGTGACTTATGCGGGCATTTCAGGCAAAACGTAAACATTTCATATCCGTATTTGTTTTTTAATATGGTTATACATGGCCTTGTATTTAACATTGAAGAAGAGCAGTGGTTTATTGTAAAAACTTTAGCTAACTGGCATTAAAGGCGAATTGTTCTATTAAAAGTATTAGATCAGATTAGTGAATAATCGATCTATGTGTACCTGTTGCACTATACCGAATCATAATGATGTACCTGACTAATTTTGGTGAATTAACATTGTTTATTGTCACAATTTAATCTTAAGCTGGCATTACAAAACTAACTTAAACAGCGGCTATTTAAGTCATTGAAACAATTCATGAGGTCGTTGTTGCAACGCATCGCGCTTTAGGCATAGTGACGTCACACAAGCGGCCGCGTTTTTTTTAAATCGGCGTGGCTTTTAAAATCTGTAACGCGCGTTGTGTAGTTTTAAGCCTCATCGATCTAGATTTACTATTGCAACTTACTCAGCCCAGTCTGTTATTCGTTACTTAATATGTTATTTTATTTACAGAATCAGATGTTCTTCTACTTGACAATCTCTTTCAACCTTCATACTTCATCATCAAACAACTTCAAATATTTACTTGTATGTAAACATAAGAGTCTGTCGTGGGTCAACCGGGTTGCGGAACTGTTAGGCCTAACTTAGGTTAACTGGCGCTAGGGTTGAGTGACCTATTCTTTGCCGAGGTTGACTCGTAAAAGGAAGTCTTCCTTGGTCAAAGAAGGGTCCAAGTCTATAGGAGTGCTACAATGTCAGCAAGTTGGCGCTAGGGCTACAAATAGAGTGGCACTCGTTAACTAAGGTTAGGTTATAGTTAACATAGGTGGGGTACGTTTGGGATTCGCGCGCCACGTAGGGATTTAGCTTAGAACGATTTTTAGCTAGGTGTGGCGCGTTACTAAATGGCTTTAGCTAAAATAAGGTGCGCATAGAAACATGGCCTTGGCATGGCCTCCACCGCATTGCATTGGCCGCGGTGTAGACGGGACCGAGTACCGGACACCGCTATTTCCAATGAACGCCCAGGCTCGTGGGCATGAGGAGAACGGCTTTGCATTTTGCCAGAAAAGTCCCGTGATCCACCCTGGTAGGGCGCAAACTGTTGTTAAACTTTTTCCCCAGCCCTGCGTTTGCGTAATTCATTTGGGTCCTTGCGGGGGGGGACTCTGAGGGCAAGGGGCAGTGACACGATGTTGTTGAGTTTTACGCTTTAAACGTCACTGTTCCTTTCAAACAAACGATTGCGCCTATGCTAACTGTAAAATTAGAGACGTGGTGGATTTTTTTCGGGTTTTGACCAGCTTGTTTTATCCATGCTTGTATATGCGGCTCAAGGTTTTCTTTCCTAAAAAGAGGCCGCGAATTGGATATCAAGCATGTGATGTAATAACTCATGTTAATTGCATTATAATTTCATGCTTTAAATTTCGCTAAATCAAATGCCCCAAATTTTCCATTTTGCTGGTTAAACCCATTTTTATTTGTGGATTTAGGCTAACTTATTTAACTAACTTCAGTTTCGTATGCCTGCTTGACCCGGCCACTCTGTCATTATGGGGCAGTGACAATTTGGGTGGTTGAAAACACGACAGACTCACCTTTTACTTTTCTAGGCTAATTTGCGACGGTTATGCAGGGCAGTTAGTTGAGGCAAGCTTGTGTACTTTTACGTCGGCCGCGCAGAGACGACGGCGGTTCCAACGTTTTTTCAGAAACTTAACAAACGAAGTAGACAAACAACCAACTCGTTTTCTAATGCAGCGACTCTGTTTTTCTGTCAAATTATAATTTAATTTGAGTAGTATTATAACTTTAAGCGAAATTGTGATATTTATCTGACGTTTTCCCTCTTTCATTAACAAAAATGTGTGCGGAGTCAACTTTTTCTATCCTTTTATTTCTTTTTAAGTAGACCAGTTCTTGGGGGGTGTTGTGCCTTTTTACATCAGCCGACAGGTTCTTCATTATGCTGTTATTGTGTATTTTTTATCGCCCGTCGCTCGCTCTAACCATGCGAACCGCCATCGTCAAGTATGCGAACGCAAAAAGTTTAGTTGTGACAGAAGTCAGATTTTGCTGTTGTCCAATTCCAAGTCGACTTGCCAAATTGTAAGTTTCTTGTTGTTCATCCAATTTATTGTTGAAAACTAATCTTGTTTCGTTTTGCAGGTTTTATGTAAAATTATTGGTGTTTTTTGAAAATGCAAGATGGAATGTGCAACAAAATGCGCAAAACTAAAAAAACGTAAAACCATGCCACGCAACACATGCATTTCAGGTATATTTGACAATGACGTTTTTGAATCATCATGTTGTTTTCCTTTTTTTACAGGTTTAATCTTCTGTTTTGTTTTTCAGATTTTAATATTATTTTCCGCAGGACTAACAAATAATTTTGTTTTTCAGATTCCAAAAGCATTTTGTAATAACTAAATTTGTAACAATTTGTTTTGTTTTTAAGGTTTTAGGTTTTTGAAATAATTAAATTGATAACAATTTGTTTTGTTTTTCAGGTTTAAGGTTTTTGAAATAATTAAATTTATAACAATTTGTTGTTTTTCAGATTTTAGGATTTTGAAATAATTAGATTGATAACAATTTGTTTTTCAGATTTTAGGATTTTGAAATTTGTTTTGTTTTTCAGAATAGTAATGAGATATAATTAGGTGTTAAAGTAAAACTTATGTTTCAAACGAATATTTCTTTTCCTTTTTTTTAGGGTTTACCAAACATTTTGCTTCGTTTCCAGGTGTTTGGGGATTTTTAATTTGTGAAAATAATTTGTTTTCTAATATTTTTGCTGTTTAATATCAACCGTCGTTTGTTTATTGGTTTAAGAAAATGGATATTTTAATTATTTAAAGATTAACCTTCTTTTTGCAGGTTTAACAAACTGTGTTTTGTTTTTCAGATTTTTAAGGTTTAAACAATTTAGAAATTTAGGTTTTATGTTTCAACAGGTTACCTAATTGCCATTTCACTGCTTCTAAAGAGAAGAAATTCCATTCCAAAATCCAACGTAAGTATTGCAAAACTTTCTGTTTTTTATCAGATAGTTTTTTTACATGTAAGTGGTATCAGAATCAGAATTTCAGATGCTTCATTTCATTTTTCAGATACTTCATGGAAGAATGACGCCACAGTCCACTCCAGCAAACGACGGCAACAGCGATGATTTCAACCATAAAGAAAAAAAGGTGAGAAAACTTTAGATACCGATGAATTATGTACATAAAACCTATGATTTAAATTGCATGCCTTAAACTGCTGTGTTCATGTTTAGGCAAATTTTGAGTTTCAACTTAACCGATTTTTTTCTCTATTTCAGACGTCGTCCTCACTAAACTGGTTTGCAACGTACAGCTGCCTTCAGCGAGGGAGTTCCCCCTGACATCATCGTCAATGACGTCAGACATTCCGTCAGATGAGGTCATCACCTGAAGCTTAACACCATCGTCGCGTTTTCTACGCCACAGTGACAAAACACCGTGCAACGTATTCATACGGTGCCCCATACGATGACGTCATGACATTCCGTCCGATGTCAACGCTCTATGTTGCCATCGCAACTTTATTCGTCACAGTGACGTAAACGACATTATGCTTGGTTTGATTCTGGGGAGAACTGGTTCCATAGTCAGTCCTGACGACGGCACCCTAGATTCTCCACCACGTGGCGGACATATCGTTCGGAGATGTACGGTTTTGACTGGGCTTTTGTCGGCCTCTATTGCTGTTGTAAACAAGAACACCCGCACACACCAACAAACAACGGCATGTCGGGCAAGTTTAGTTTTAACAACAGCGCGATGTGTAGAACGCACAGTGATGCCATTTATAATTCCGCACTGGTAGCATATTAAATTAGAAATTGTTAATAATATCGCATTAATTCATAGTAACTGAAACATTTCGCTTCTCCGAGATTTAACATGCATTGCAACATGCTTTAAACAGCCTGTGAAGTTTTTTTGTGATTATATACCGATGATGCTTTGCTCACAACATTGCTGTTTGTATTTGGCAGCCATTGTCTCAAACTTGCTTCATTTCCTCCGCTGTTTTTCACTTTCATGCCATCTGCTGGCAAACTTTACAAATCTTATCATAGATTTTAAGCCGAAACCACAATCTGTTGTTTATGGTAAGAGTTTTGATCAAATTTCTTTGCAACCTAGCAGTATTTAACTTTATAACTTGCATTGATGACTTCTTCACACTAAACAGAATTGCTTTTGTGGGTTATTTATGTAATTGTGTTTTGATTTAAAGTGTTTGTTTATGTGCTTGGGCAAATATTGCTTTGGACGTACTTGATTATTTTGTCGCCAGCGAACGAGGCTTGAAAACTGTTTTTCCATTATTTCCTATCGAACTCAATTATGAATGACAGTCGTATATTTTGTGTTGTATTGTTGTATTATTTATCTGGCATACTGGTCTTGTGCTTCTGTTATTACCTTCTTCCACTAGATGCGTTAAAAACTTGCTTTTCATTAATACCAAAAATAGTTGCTTGTTATGATAGTTACATGTCTTGTATACACTTGTGTTATTTGCCATATACTGGACTTGTGATGTTATATTCTACTAGAAGCGGCTATATTTGAGTTTTAATGCAGAACATGCACCAATGGACACGCTTACTTATTATTACGCATACAAGTAAAGTGTTTAAAAAATGCTATTAATGGTTCTTGGAAGTGTTCAAAAACGAAATTTTTCATCCGTGCCCTCTGATAAATTTCCCTGTCCTGCTGAGCATTGGCCTTTCCTCAATAAATTCATTGTAGTTTGCCAAACTATGCTAACCTCACAACTCATTTAAATAAACAAAATATATGTGACAGTTTTACCGTTACTAGTAAAGTGTGTGTATGTGCTTGCCACCGCTAATGACATGTTTACATCTGCTTTATGGCGTAATATTTACTGTCTTCTGTTCAATATTCTTTTGTATTGTTGTTTTCGCGAAAAATGGAATACAGTTGTAATTGTTGATGGTTTGTTGTGTAATATAGAAGATTGCGGAGACTCTAAACAAGGTTTCACCCTGTATTTAACCACTATGATTGCTGATGCTGACTTAAAATAACAACAGCAAATACGTTTAAATTAAAAAGGAACCCTGTCAGCATTTCAGCACTGTTAGATCTGTTGGTAACAATTACTTTTAGTGATAAGAAAAAGACTGTTTTTAGCAGTGCTAGATTAGTTGGTAAGACACTATTTTTCTGTTATCATTAAATAAACTAATGGCTTAGGCATGTTTAAGAAAAATTGTTCGTTTTATTTTGAGGCCGAAAACCATCATCTCTCCCGGTCGTTCGCATATTTAGCTTTAGGTAGATGTGAACTTTATTTAAAAGAGTCAACAGCAACGAATTTAGCTATGTCAAGATAATAATTTTTAAATACGTCGACAAAATATCACCAAATGACCAGCAGCATTCTCTGCATGGAAACTGAATAAGTTTAATCAAAATTACTTTTCAGACTGTTACTCCCAACAAACCGGAGTACCTCAGAAATCTATCTACGGCGTAGATGGCTGCAATTGTCAATATGGCCGACGTCTTGACACCAGCTGCACTGATGAGACTTCACACGTGGAAAAAATGCATGCACTTCGTAATAGCTATGTGCTTTCATATTCTTGAGTTCTGTTTTCTCAATCCGTTGGTTGTTAATTAGGTTACGAGAATTGCATACATCAGATTGGGAAAATAAACGATAAATATAATGAAAATCGAAAAAAGATTTTTTGACCCCCAAAAATCGAAAAAACGGAAAGGTTATAGCCTTAGGGTTTTGTCAAAAATGGGGTGAAAAATTTCGATTTTAAAAACCGGTTCAAACCGCTTTGGAGGTTCGGTAGGAAGCTGAAACCGGTCAAAACCGGTTTGAAACTGGAATATTCCCACAAAAACCCACCGAAAACCGGATTTTTCTTAGATTTTTGACCCCCAAAAATCGAAAAAACGGAAAGGCTATAGCCTCAGGGTATTTTCCAAAATCAGGTCAAAATTTTCGATTTGAAAAACCGGTTGAAATCGGTTTGGAGGTTCGGTAGCAAGCAGAAACCGGTCAAAACCGGTTTGAAACTGGAATATTCCCACGAAAACCCACCGAAAACCGGATTTTTCTTAGATTTTTGACCCCCAAAAATCGGAAAAAGGGAAAGGCTATAGCCTTAGGGATTTTTGAAAAATCGGGTCAAAATTTTTGATTTTAAAAACCGGTAGAAATCGGTTTGGAGGTTCGGTAGGAAGCAGAAACCGGTCAAAACCGGTTTGAAACTGGAATATTCCCACAAAAACCACCGAAAACCGGATTTTTCTAAGATTTTTTGACAACTAAATATCGAAAAAACGGAAAGGCTATAGCCTTAGGGTTTTGTCAAAAATCGGGTCAAAATTTTCGATTTTAAACACCGGTTCAAACCGCTTTGGAGGTTCGGTAGGAGGCAGAAACCGGTCAAAACCGGTTTGAAACTGGAATATTCCCACGAAAACCCACCGAAAACCGGATTTTTCTTTGATTTTAGACCCCCAAAAATCAAAAAACGGAAAAGGCTATAGCCTTAGGTTTTTTTCCAAAATCGGGTCAAAAATTTTGATTTTTAAAACCGCTTGAAACCGGTTTGGAGGTTCGGTAGGAAGCAGAAACCGGTAAAAACCGGTTTGAAACTGGAATATTCCCACAAAAACCCACCGAAAACCGGATTTGTCTTAGATTTTTGACCCACAAAAATCGAAAGAACGGAAAGACTATAGCCTTAGGGTATTTTCCAAAATCAGGTCAAAATTTTCGATTTTAAAAACCGGTTGAAACCGGTTTCGAAGTTCTGTAGGAAGAAGAAACCGGTCAAAACCGGTTTGCAACTGGAATTGTCCAACAAAAACCCACCGAAAACCGGGTTTTTCTTAGATTTTTTGACCACCAAAAATCGAAAAAACGGAAAGGCTATAGTCTTAGGCCGCGTTCACACAGAGGCACCGTGGTTTCGTACCTGGTGTTCATGCCCCGCGCGTTCACACTGAGCAAAAAACGTCGTTCATACTAGACGGTTTTCGCGACTAGGCATCGCGTTTTTTGCTGGTGTGGACGACAGGTTTTGACGTCTGAAGAGAGGTTTCGCGATGAGACAAAAGTGTGGTTTCAAACCTGATGTTGTTGAAAAAACTCACTACTATCGCCAGTTTTATTTGATTTTCGGCAATGGCAGATTAGAGTTGAAATGAACTGTGCAGTTCCTGCTTGAAAAAGTTCGTAGACTTTATTTAAATGCATTTCATTTTCATAAAAAGGAATAAACATGGATTTAAGTGGAAGGTTTTCAAGTGTAAATTTATTTTGGATTCTTACTAAACAAAAACGAAGACGTGTACAGCTCAATCAAGACTTCCTTTTTAACTCATTGAGTTACACACATGTAGACCCAATGCAATTTTTTGAAACACCTTCTTATGGCCCTTTGCCGTTGAAATCATGAGATGAACCTCCTCCGCACTCCAAACAATTAATTTTGTGACTTCTTCTTCAGACCATAGTATTCCTCGTTCACTCATTTTAGGCACGCAAACGTACACTTCAGTAACGAAATAGACAGCACTTATTACAAACCGCAGCATTCGGTTTCACGCCTTGCTTCGTTCAGTCACGGTTTTCGAACCTTGCGTCGTTCAGACACGGGTTTCACGACCACGTTTAGGTGCGAAACCACCTCTTTTCGTACCAGGTTTCGGGAGGTGACGTTTCGTTCATACTACCAAAAAGTTTCATTCCTAGTAGCGAAAACCTACCGCGGTGCCCGAGTGTGAACGCAGCCTTAGGGCAGGGGTGTCCAAACTTTTTTTGATGGGGGCCAATTTTTACCAGGTGAAGTCGACCGCGGGCCAACGTTTTTTAGAATTAGAACACAAATATACGGGATTTAAGGAAATTGTGGGATTATATTGCCTCAGCACCATGTACACTTCCTTTTTTGCCGTCAAATAAAGTTCCATAGACGGCTTTTGCGTGAAGTGACGAGTCGCCGAAACCCCACAACGTAATCCAAACTATACCGGTACTCGGTACATACGCAACACATAAATTTGAAAAAAACAGCAGCGGGCCACGTAAAATGCCGCAACGGGGCGCATTTGGCCCGCGGGCCGCACTTTGGACACCCCTGTCTTAGGGTTTTGTCAAAAATCGGGTTAAAATTTTTGATTTTAAAAACCGGTTCAAACCGGTTTGGAGGTTCGGTAGGAAACAGAAACCGGTCAAAACCGGTTCAAAACTGGAATATTCCCACAAAAACCCACCGAAAACCGGATTTTTCTTAGATTTTTTGACCCCCAAAAATCGAAAAAACGGAAAGGCTATAACCTTACTGTATTTTCCAAAATCAGGTCAAAATTTTCGATTTTAAAAAGCGGTTGAAACCGGTTTCGAAGTTCGGTAGGAAGCAGAAACCGGTCAAAACCGGTTTGAAACTGGAATATTCCCACGAAAACCACCGAAAACCGGATTTTTCTTTGAATTTTTGACCCCCAAAAATCGAAAAAGCGGAAAGGCCTTAAGGTTTTTTTCCAAAATCGGGTCAAAATTTTTGATTTTATAAACCAGTTAAAACCGGTTTGGAGGTTCGGTAGGAAGCAGAAACCGGTCAAAACCGGTTTGAAACCGGAATATTCTCACGAAAACCGGATTTTTCTTAGATATTTTGACCCTCATAAATCGGAAAAACGGAAAGGTTAAAATAGATTTTGATTTAAATGAATGATATTCCTGACATTATGTGTGTCTACCATGCTTTTAAATCAAAACCTCGGCGCACAGCTGTCCGATGTAAGACGAAGTGCTAATAAGGAGACATGGAGCTGTAAGCTTGTCTGTTTCTGTGGCAGTCAAGTTGTTAACCATTCTATTGACGACAGGGTAGTATTGATACATAACGTGTATGTTGTTTAGCAAGTACGTGTGGTTTTGCGTTAAGTGGTTTGAGAAAGGTTCGCTTGTAGGGAATGCATAAAGGTATGCGCAATGCCTACAAACGTTGAAATTGGAACCAAACATTATTTTGAACAGAAAAGTGTTTAATAATCTTCAAATAATGTTTGGTTAACTTTGTAGGTATTGTGCAAATAAACTGTCATAACGTCTGACGCGTCTAAATGTTTTATCTTGCAACAAACACTGGAAACTTATTGCACAACAGCTATTGCAAATGTCGAAAATTGACTGGCTAAAGAATGTTGGTGGGCAATTACAAGAAATCAAAACACAACAACAAGGTGGTTTAATTCTTTTGCGTTTAGAGTTCATATAGCGCCATAAAGCAAAACTTAAACGGTAAAATCAAACGTTGTGTTGCGTAATCAAATTTGCTTGGTGTGCTAAAGTTATAACTTATGTTTCACGTTATTGATCTCTGATTCTATTCGAAAAGGGATTTGATAAAAAGTGAGTTAGAAAGTGTTATGGAAGCCACAGTGGCAGACGCATCACACATTTGCTCAAGAAAACAGACACTTTGAAACGAAGGCGGTTTTACATAACTTGCTAAAATGGAATTATTTTGCAAGTAGTAGACACACAGTTGCAGGATATTTACAATGTTTATGTATATTCAGCTGTACATAAGCTGTGGCTGCCAGGCATAATATCAAGTTCATAGAGCTCTTCTGGCAAATGTAATTTTATTCTTTTCTCCTTTGTTTGTCGTGCACTGTACTAGTTGTCATCAGTGTTATTTACCCTGATAAAGGCGACCTGTATTGGACGTCGAAACGTCGGAATAAAATTTCAAATGCCAGAAGAGCTCTATGAACTTGATCTTCAGCTGTTTTAAGCTTTATTACATCACTTTTAAAAAGTAAAACCAACTTATAAATCAGTTACATTGCAGAATAAACGTTTTCCTTATACTTTGCAGACAACATGATCAGGAACAACAGAGTAGGCGTCGACAATTCCGCAGTTCAGAGTGACGTAAACATGACGTCACGCTATGACATCATAAGTCCTGTTCTGTCGGAAGAAAACGACCTCGTGAGGGAGCTGCTGAGCGCTCGAAGGTTGATTGACAGTTCGCCGGATAATTTGAACTTCTCTCGCGAACGAGAGAGGCGAGAGAAAAGGGGAGTGACGTCACATGTTCGAAGTCCGATGATGACGAGTTATTCTGAAGGTGACTTTCGTTTGGCCGGAGAAGTTTACGGCGGCGAGGCTTTAAGAAAGTTGAGCAGACCAAAGTTGGACGAAGGCTCGTCAGTTTGGACGATATCATCGCGGAGAAGCAGTTTACCTGTGTTACCACAACTCAACAACGGGATGAGAGGATTGAATCAATCTCTGCGTGAAGTCGACGACCGAAACTCGGCCGATGAAGTTGAATATTGTCGGGGAGATGATGAACGAAAAACTCCGTTATTTCCACCTGCCGAGAACGGCACAAAACCTGGTTTAAGCGATGATCGCAACCATGTGAAGGGTTTGCCGATGTCAGTGCAGGAATTCAAATCGAGAACAAGCAGAGATCCCCAAAATATCAACAACGAACTCAAGGTAAGTGAAAAAAATTATAAATTAGTGATATCAAGTCTGTGTGGCGAATGCGGCGAAACATTTGTAGAAACCTAAATGAAAAAATTATAAAGAAAATTGGAACATTATACACGGATCTGTTCATAAGTTTAATGGCGAATATAATGGCCCTAATAGACGTAAAAAGCGAAATGCTTTATTGTTCAAACGTTTCGGCAAATGCTCATGAAACCATCAGTGATATTAGGGGCCACATACATACCCGTTTATATCATAAAATATCTGTTGAAAATTCACAATTTAATTATTTTAGATTAGAGGCACTACTTTTGTAAAGCTTTGTAACCAAGTTTAAAACTGTTTTGCTTTATTTCGACAAATATGTATGAAATATCGTCTAACAAATTACTCCGATCATTAATTTATACTCAACGGGTTACCTCTTCTTGTTTGTTTGATTAAAAACAAATTGTTTCGTCAGATCGACTTCTGTGACGTCATAGCCGAGCCTGAGGGATTCGACACACCCAAGTTTTCGTGGCACGCCAGCAAGGAGCTGTACGGGTTCGGAAAAAGTTGCTGCTACACGATCATAAGTTTTTTATGCGGCATTCCGGCGGGGTTTTTCTGGGGTCTCTGGTTTGCCGTGCTCTCGTGCGCCACCGTGTGGTGTTTTACACCGCTCAGAAAAAGTCACATGATCCACATGTCATGCTTGGGTGCGTGCTGGCGTGACGTAATAGCCACACTTTGCGACCCGATTTGTTTGAGCTGCAGTAAGATGTTTAAAAGTGTTAACGTGGTGACAGAGAAACACGTGGTTTGACTGCCATTGCGACGTAACACATGATGATCAATCAACTCATTCGATATTTATTGCAAAGCGTTTTGTTAGAAACACGCAGAAACGCTGATCGCAAACGCGACAAATTTGTTTAAGTTTTTTTGTAACCATGGTGATAATATGACAACTGTACTTGTGTCGTACTACATGTTGTGCTTTTTATTTCTATCGTTTATGATTATTATAATACAACTCAATAATACAACAAGTGTCACATTTGTTTTATTGTTTTGCATACTTGAATTAAAAAGTAAAGGCATAAAGATCTAGGGACAGATCTTAAAAGCTTTATAAATTCAGGGGTTATTTAAGACAAAACGTTTTTAAATCTAAATCACAATGGGACGTTTGGCTAAACTGAACTGAACTTCTAAACATTCACATAAAGCAAGATGAATTAGTAGTAACAATGTTCCTAATTTTTTTGTGGTTGCGGCAAACCAAGAAACTTCTTTATGTTCGCAACCTGATTGGCTAAAGGGAAAATAATCCAATTAATTTGCAAATTCGTGAAGATGGTTGAAACTCTTTTTGGGCAACAAATAATAAGATACAAATACACATTTTTTTCACTTTTCAGGTTAAAAACACAAAGAAAGTAAAATCCACTTTAATGTGACGATTGAGAAACTGACTGTGGTACAAATGCAAATAAAATCAAATTTAGGCCAGAAAGTTAGATTTAGCATCGTGAAAATACGACAGAAATATTTGTGAAGTCAAACCAGAATCAACACCGCTTTGTTTATGGCATGAAACGCCGGAGCAAACTACAATTTTGGCGCAAACATTTGACAAACAACCTCTTACGTTGTTGTCTCTGCTAACAAAACTTCCACTGATGCAGAAGCAAACTTGTCAAAAACAACACGCCAGTTTTCACTAAATTGCAACCAGTTGTTTCATCGTCTAGCAAGTCTTGCTCACGTAATCTCAGTAAAAAGATATTTGCTACTGGCTGAGGGCAAGGAAAGACATATGTCTCAAAGCTCCATTTTTTCATGCAGCTAAAACCTTACAGAAATTTTAGGCACCGATTCTCAACCACACAATATAAGAACAGAGGTAAAAGAGTGCAAATTAGGCAAAATCACAATGCACGAGTAATCAAAACCAAGTATATTTACAGCAAAATTCGTAAATCGAAATTACACTCTAACTTACATCGTAATCAAGGGTTTCAAAACGGTCACAATTACAAAAACTAAATTGGTTACCTTCTAAAGAATACACCACAAACGTTGTTTTTTTTGTTGGTTTGTTTTCATATGAATTAGACAATGAAGTAAATTAAATCAACGGACAAAATTTCGAATATTATACAAACCAATTTCTCGTTGCGCAACATTCGAACGTTTTGTGATTTTTGTTCAGGTCCAATACTTTTTGTCAGTAAACTTCGTATTTTTCATACAAAAACACCCGTAGTTACATACATTTTACAATGGCAGGGAAATGTTGAAACGTTATAATGTTTTACAACGAAATTCTGGCTTATGTGTTTTTCCGTCGAAACCAAAAATTCTAAAAACATCCCAGCTTAAAGCTTATACAAAACACCGATTGTTAACGACAATACAAGCAGTCCATTCGGTGTTCAGTGTTGTCATAATTCAAGTTCTTATTACGTCACAGACGCTTTACTTTGCATATAGGTGACGATAATTAGGATTGAGAGCAATGTGTGAATTAAGTGGAGGCGCGAAATGCCTTTGAAGGACAAACAAGGTCACACGTGGTGAAGGAACTGTAATGGCACGAGATTTGTCTTACACTGTAGTGATGTCACAACAACAGTAGTGATGTCACAATGATGGTTATGATGTCACAATAAGTACTTATAGCATCAGGACTGCGTATGTTTACGTGTATTAGGAAAAGTTTTTACGGATTATTTTAAACTGGTCACGATTCCCAGATTAAGGATTTGATTGGTGCATTTAAAAGCACGTGACTTTAATGGTAATTAGGATATCTGCTACAATATAAACCGAGGTTTGTTTTAGTAATGTTGATACAGTGAAAATGTTAATAATTCTGTGGCGTTAGTTATTAGTCAGTGAATAGATTTGGAACAGAATTTATCGCAGTAGTTGCTGCAAAACCCAGAGAGACTGAGGTAAAATATTGCAAAGGAATAAAAGCCAGAAGAATGATATAACTTCAATCAAATTGTATTTACAAGTTTTCATTTTCTATTGAAGTTTAAATAAACAAGTAAAGCGTAATCCCTAAATTCCGCTCAGAAAGTCAAATAAGGCGCACAGATTGCGTTTTACATGTTAGTATTTTAGTAAAAAACTCCTAACTTTAATATCTAACTAAATTACAACAAACAAATGTTGCAAAGAAAAAAGCTTTGAACAGAATTATTCGTTGAAGTGAGATAGAAGAGAAAATAGAAAAAGGTTCGAACGTCACGGGCAACGCAGCCGCTGTGGAAAACTTCATTGAAGCAGTCGCGAATATCTTGTGTGGAGAGAAGGTTTAACACGCGTATATGTGGATTCAGTTTAACAAACAGAAGCAAATGTAAAGGATGTAAATGAAAGTGACGACAGTTTGCAATGAGCAGAAGTGCAGAAGTTGCAACCAGTTTTGTTTTAAGATTTAAAAAACTTCAATATGGGTTTTATAATATTTCGTGTTTGAACCTCTTTTTACCGATTCGATTTGTTACTCTGAAGTGAGGGTTCTTGTTGTTTAAACTGTTCGCGTGTTTAAGTATCATAGTACGCCAGGCTGATTCGGTATAACGCATTCAATAGGCCTGGCGTACTGTGAATATATACAGTATGTAACTCATGAGTGTGCCGTGATCGTTAGTCTGCATGCACGCTTAAGGACTAATCCTAAGTTAGTTGTGAATTTATGTTCATCTTAACATGTTCAAACATATTTTAATCTCGTTTCTGCTACACTGTATCAGTTAAGTTCTCAAATTAAATTGTTAGTGGACATTTGAAGACCAGTGGTACGGGTACAGGATAGCTTTAGCTGGAACTTGTAAGTTAAAATCGCTGCAGAATGCTATTTCTTGCAACCAAACCATAAAAATATTTTTTCGCAGAACTTTCACTAAATCAGAGTAAAGTTAGAAGTATGGCAGACTGTACTGATTGTAGTAGGAACTCATCACGAGCAAGCGGCCTTGATAAAACCGACGAATCCTGCGGGAGTCAGAGCCCCGAATTTCGGCCGAAGTCGATCACATTTTCCGAAGCGGACATTCACAGTCGGATGTCGGGTATTCGCGAATCGTTCGACGACATCGCACTGGAGGTGTCAAAGTCGCACGCGGACGTTGGCGGTTCGGAAAAAGACGCAATGGACATCAGCGGAACGGACACAGTTGAACTGGACTCGCTTCAACAAGTCAAAAAACAACAACCGGTGACGTCAAGTGAAACGTCATCAGTTGATTACGTCAATCGGGATCCAAAGAATTTACAAGATTTTGTCAAGGTAAGATGGACTTAGGTTCAAGGTCAAACTGGAAATTGTCAAGGTCAGAAATAAATGCGCATTTAGACAGTAAGATATTAACTTGTTATAAATCATCTTAAAATGGTAAAGCGGAGACTGATGTATGTCAATGAAAGATCAACGTTATTTGTAATCCGATCTCTCCAGAATTAAGTCTAATTACTCGGGTATAAAGAGAGGAACGATAATAATCATAAACAGTCATGGGTCATTGTTACTTCATAATTGCATTTGTTTGTGTTACACGATTTTACCCGTACGATAGTCGAACGGCACAGAAAAACCACAACCCAGGGAATTATCGGTTCGACATTAAAATGTAAGGCGCCTCGATTGTAAGCAGTACAAATTGTAGGGTAAAAAAACTTTACAAGCCGCGGTTTATTATCGAATATGTGCCGCTAAATGTGACGTCAAATGTTAGTGTGTACCACATATTTGAATCGTCGCTATATATTCGCCAGAAACTAAAATTAAGAAACAAAAGACCAACTAATCTATAACGAGTTTACACAAGTTCGTGTAATGAACGCATATTACCCTCACTGACGTAATAAGTAATCCATTTGTGACGCATAATCCACGGTCACGGACGCAAGTCCTTTCCAAGAACGTATTTCCAACCAACAAAACCACCTAAACATTATCCCGTATTTTAAAACCCTTTGTAAACAGCAAGACATATGCCTAAAATGTGATATCAGTAAATATTAAATACATTATAAATTTAAAGTATGTCAAACCATATTTCAAAGTATTAGGTCTGCAATTGGAATAAACCATGTTGTTACATCGGCATGACAAACAAACAACATATATTGTGCTTACATCCAGTGGTGGCATTCAAATTTTTATCAGCCGGTTCTATCACAAAAGTCATATTTTTCAGCCGGTTCTGTTACAAAAAGTCCATTGACAGTAACCAGTAATGCTAACCGGTTCGCTGATCTCATAAAATTTCGTGAGGCGGTTCTACAGGACCGGTGCGAACCGGCTAAATCCCACCACTGCTTACAATGTAAGTAAGCCTTACATCCGTATTGTGTTTTTTTTTTCAGGTTGACTTTGCAGACATTATAGCTGAACCTGAAGGCTCGCATAGTTTCAACACAATCTGGGGAACAAGTTATAAAGTATTCTCTGTCACAAAATACTGGTTCTACAAAATTATGGCTCTACTTTTCGGAATACCTTGTGCAATTATGTGGGGTGTGCATTTCGCTTGCCTAGCATTCTTCAGTATATGGTGCATAACTCCCTGCATAAAGAGCTTTAAAATCAAGGTAAGGTTATCAGCATTGGTGCATGTAGGTGGCAAGTTGTTGAAATGTGACATTTAAGGGGTCTGAGTTGTTGTAAATTATAAGTTAAATGCAATAAAACTTCCATGCACAATAGGATAGACATATTTGAGGTTAGGGTTGCTGTCAATCATATTTTAACAGTGTGATTGAAACAGTGTGGTCCAACTTTTTCTGGTTGCGGGCCAATAATAGTCGGTACGTTACTGGGCTAGTGTCTAATATGTAACGTTTCTTGACTCCAAACATTACCACATCAATATCAAAATCCAGACATCACGTCAATTATGCATAAATTGCTTATAGAAAACATCAGGATGGTTATACACCCTTTTCAACCAATAGATAATTTTGTTTCCTGTCAAAACCCTTTTATTTTTATTTTTAAATGTTATGACCTTCAGTTTCTACTCCATGGCGCAAAAATGGCAGACTGCTGGTTTGTTTACGCAGAACCCTTTATTACATGTAACGATGCCTTGTCATGCGTCACAATGGGAATTTTTTACAGTATTTTGTGTCGTTTAATCTTGTAATTAAAACGTTGGACTTTCACGGGCCTGCAATTGGACCACGCTGAATTAAATATTACACAGTTCCCATATTACCACCGCAAGCCAAAGTTGCTAATATACAAAACACAACAAACGCCACCTGTAAGATTAGGTTCATCAACTAGCATAAATTTATTTTAATGTAACGCCTGTGGTATACTTTTGTTTACACAACCCTTAATATTACAATACTATTTTGATAATTAAAGTTAAAACATATACATTAACCTATTGTCACTACTGCATATGTTTCAAAACAAAACATAGACATAACCTAAACATTAGTTTTACCAGTGTATTGTAGCTTCACTAATAAAAACACAAGCACTAAACTCAAAGTCTGACAAACTAACTTTATTTCAGATGAATTTTATCGGAAGTATTTATTCACTTTTGATCCAAACATTCGTTGATCCGGTTTTTGAATCCATTGGTCTCCTTCTCAGCCGGATTCGAATCGGATTCACACTGCACAGAGACTAGAATCTGTGATTGTGACGCGTTATGATTTGGCGCGAAACATTTTCAATCGAAATTTTACATATATCCAAGGAGTGGAAGTGTATAAATACTTATTCTTACATTTTTATTATTTCATTGCCTCATGTTGATTTCGGCTAAACTAAACTCCCAACAAAAAGTTAAGATAAGCATAAATTCACGAAGTGGTTAAAATTGTTTGAATTTTAAGTATATCTACATCTGTAGAACTTTTATAAGTTACCTTCATTTTCGTCTTGTTATTTTTACTGATTGCTTGAGGTCTTCGTTTTTGTTTATCAACCCAATAAAACTTTATCACACTTTATAGGTCAAAACAGTGTGCCTTGTCTGCAGCTTACTCATCATATGTTTGTATTAAAGCTTTAAGAGACATGTACCTAACCTTACTGAATTGGCAACCCAATGTTACAATTCTCGATTCGATCGTGATAGGAAGCATGCCAACCTGTGCAGAAACGCAAAAAAACGAATCTCAAAAGAAGATCTGGCGATAACGAAGTGATGAGGTGTAAGGTTTAAGCAATTGTAACAAGCAAAAATAATTTTCCGCAAGTGTTCGAAGATACCTCTATGCAGGTTTTTTTTAAGGTTTGGTTTGGGTGACCGCTAAGTAGTTTTAAGAGACCGCAAGTGTTTCATTTAAATACCAAAAAATAGCCGTATTTGCTTAAACGAATTATTTATTAGGCTACTGGCAAATTTTGCGAAACCGCTGGAGAAATTTGGGGAACCGTTTCGGTCCCCCAAAACACCTTAAAAAAACACTGCCTCTATGCATCCAAAACATAATGTACAAGTTGTTGCAGGAGCAGAACAACATTCATTGTCATAAAACCATTGGAAAACACCAATTTTTACGTTTATCGTTTTAGCGCAGCCGTGGATGTTCCAGGACGCTAAAAACCAATGTCGGAACTGTGAATATTTGCAGGTTAGAAAGTCAACACAAACAGTTGTTACAAGGTCAACATAACCTACGCACAAGTTATCTGGAATCTGGTTTTAATCCTTACTTGGTTATAAGGCTTTAATACTGTTACACATCAAATTTAGAGAGAAGGGAAAATGGGTTGTGTCACAAAAAACATATCAACTGGATATATGGGACACCAGAAGCGCTGTTTCAAACCATCCCTGCATTCACTGGCAACAAACTGGTTTACAAGGGCAAAGTGTTCCCAGACCGGGAATTGAACCCGGGCCGCCTGGATGAGAGCCAGGAGTCCTAACAACTAGACCATTGATTTGGGCAGGAACTTGGTCGAATGGTCCGGCGCGCCTGACCCACAAACAGACATAAAAAAACTGAACGGGATTCGTCCCCGGGAGTGTCCTGGGTTCGAACCCCGTAAAAAAAATTTGGGTTTGGTGCGTCATTGTCAAACAAGCATCAAACAAACTCGCAAAAACTAGCGGAGACAGCGCAAGACGCAAACCATTCAACAACGACTTAAATCTGTATTTTCGCTGTGGTTATAAACGAACGAAAGTTAACGGGCAAAACGAAGGGCAACCAATTAGGACGAGTTCAAACCGAAGATGCAGTTTTGCAAGAACAAGTTTAGAAAAGGAGAGAGAAAAAATTTCTGACGGTTTGCTATGGCGACACCTGCTGGTAAAATTGACAAAGGTAAAAAAGATCAGAAACATTTTTTCGTTTCAAGTTAAATTTTCATCACATTCAGAGCAATTCCGGTGTTACAGAGTTGTAAGCTGGCCAGAACCCACAATTACAAGTCAGAACATTTTTTCTTATCCAACCCGACAGTTAAATTTACAAGGTTAAAATACGACACAAAAATCAGGTCAGGGTTTTCAAATTAAAGTTCAAACCATACTTCCAAAAAACGGAATCTTTAGTGTGTTCGTCTAAAACTTCGAAGAGAAGAATTTGTCGAAATTTTCACAAAATTACAATCTTCGACAAACGTTTGAAATAAAGCCAGAAAAAATCCAAAAAAAAACAAGAACCAGCCGAAGTTACAGAAGTTACAAAACAGTTGTCTTCTTGTGAAAGATATGTATGACCTTGAATAGGCGCCAAGGTCAGAAAGCACATGACGTCACAAACAGTTTAAGGACACCAAGCATTGTAAACTATTCATGCGTGACGCCAAGCAAAAAAATCCAAAGCCGGTTTGATGTACAAAAACAATTATTTGCTACGCAGAAAAGTTGAACATTAAATAACCTTCCACGATTTAAGAATATTTTGATTCAGCTTTACAATTTTCCCCAAGCAATTTGGGCCATTCGCGGTTCAACAAACACTTCCACGTAACCAATTCGTTTCCAAACTCGAAGAAACCAATCACTTTGAACCGCTGGTTGCAAGCCAATATTTTGAAGTTGGTTAAATTCAGTCTTGGTAGTTTCGTGTACGAAAAGTTGCCGTTCCTCCTTACCACGTGGTTTCAGTTGTTAGCAGCATTTGAAGCGCAAACAAAAATGAACAAAACATTTCGATACCAACGAGCAAAAAACATTTCCAGCAGAAGTTCAAAGGTTAATAATGACGTCATCTACTGTTATTTTGCAGCCTGGTTAAAAATTTGAACTTGCATTGCGACGTCATCAAAGCTATTGTCAAGTTGCTGTGACGTAACAATACGAAAATACTGAGGTGCAACAAGAGAAATGACGTCAGAACGAACAATAAACATCTCAACACGCGGTGGCGCACTACTCTTTATATACACCCTCATTGTGACGTCACAATCTTGTCCAGGTACTTCCCCAACGTGGGAAATCCCCTAAGTGCATTACACTAAAGTGACGTTGATTTTTCGTTGATTTCCGGCGACTCGTTTACGAATGTTTCACAGGTGTTGATGTGAGCGGTCCGCTAGTGGGCGTGCTGGGCAGGAAGGTGGAAACTTGTCGTGATGACGTAGGTTTTAGGGGGGTGTTGTGTCCCACACTGCCGGGGTAGTGGGCGTGGAATCTGCTTAATTTGATGAATTTCACCGTCACAAGTCTTCCATCGAACCAGGAGCCGTGCAACGAGCGATAAACCTTCCCAGCTGCGGCACACGACAAACACTTCACGTACACCAGACCCTGCAAAGTACAAAGGTACACGGTTCAAATCCCGATCAAGGTGGGGCCTTGCACACTCTGGAACAGGGGTGCCAAAATGCGGCCCATTGATTTAAGGTTGTGGGGCCCGCAAAGACATTTTGATTTCATATGTACAGACAAACGAGTCCAACTATTATATTTTTTGGGGCAGATTAATGCGCCAGATGGTATTTTTCTATGACCTGGCATATGTGGCTAGAATCAAATACGAATTTTACTTGTAGTAAGGCATTTTTGGTATCAAATGCAAATTTTACTTGTAGTAAGGCATTTTGGTGCGGTCCGCGATGTAATTTGGGCAATTGTATGTGGTCCCACAGTGACAAAGGCTGCATCTCCCTGTTCCAGAACATGGTGGTACAATCAAGCCTAACCCCACCCATTGGCGTGAAAAGTTGCCGAGATAATTGAGTTATTAGACATATATGAAGTGTGGATAGCTTGTGTGAAATGAAATGAAGGGAATAATTGAAAACTCCCGAGTGGGCGCTCAAGAACGAAAACCTCAAGACATCGATTTAATTGCGTTGGGCCACGAATAACGTCATAATTGGTTGGGAATCCGGTGATAACGGTTTTAAATACAATAATAGAAGCATTTAAAAGTCTTACACCAATGAGTTTATCGGCAAAAAAATATATGACCTCCCATCACCTTGCACCACCTAGTGGATATTAAGTAAGAGTGAGTCAGACAATATCAGATATTTTTGTCTTCAATCAAACTAATGCTGAGATTTTAACTAGAAATTTTGAACCCACCACCTAAGCACTGGTGAGATTCAAACCCACCACCTCAGCACTTACCTCGGTTGATTTTTTCTCCACAATAACGCTGGCGATCTCATTGTTGTCCGAGCATTTCTCCAATATCGAGTCTTGTATTTGAATGTGCCAGTCATCAGCCTTTTCACTGCAGGAAACCAATGCTTTTTAGTTAGTTTTACCAAACGTTTTTATGCACACAAATTAACACATTATATTTTTTTAAAGTAAAAATAAGTAGAGGAGTAAAGAAATGATAAGTAAGCTGCAGACTGTGCACACTGTTTCAACCTATAAGATCTCATCAATGCAGCTGGTGACGAGAGATCTGTCGCATTGGCTAGTGTAGCTATCCAACGGCACTCAAAGTTGGCTTTTCACCGTGTTTCACCAAGTTACTCATCTACCTAACTACATTAGCCCATGTCGTGTCACCAGCTGCACTGATGAGATCTTATAGGTTGAAACAGTGTGCACTGTCTGCAGGTTTCTTACACATCTTATGTGTTTTTGTCTTCATAATATCACACATCGAAACAACCACAGACAAAGCTTTATCAAATGGAAAATTCAAGTTAAACGCAAGCCAAATACATTATACAGCAGAATACTTACACATCTGGATGAAACATGTTTCTGATTTTCAAACAAGGTGTAGGGCTGATAGCTGGAGTGTTGATCGACTTGTTTGTGTCGAAAGCTTCACCCTGCCAAACACGTCCAGGTGGATGCTGTCTCTTGCAAGGCGATGTGACCTACAAACAATTTCATCAACACTTTGTTGTTTCGAAAACACAGTAAACATCGGTTAATCCGTTTCCCCTTTGGCCAAATATTCTGTTTGGTCGAGCACCGAACATCTCACGTTAGAGCTCGGTGCTCGGCCGAGCGCGCTCGCTGCTTTGTGACGTCACAAACATTCACAGTTCCACCCTAGCTTTATACGATCCCTTTACGACACTAGTGGTGTATTAAGCTGTACAGGCCTCAGAAATACGCATTTCCACCACCTAACGCATTTAAATCAACAGTCATTTTTGTTCTTGGATACCTTTACAAAACTAGTTAGATTAATTGGTTGCGGAGCAAAAGAGCCCTAAGGCCCTCATGAACCCAACTGGCACAGTTATTTGAATTGGTTGAGTCATACCCCAGGTAGGCACCAGTTGAGTTTTCAACCCCAACAGTGGGCAAGAAATTTCTAGTCAATGCCTTGCTTTCATGGGATGATGGGATGCTTGCCACATTTTACACTTACTTGTATCCATCTCCACACGAGGAAATCTTCTCCACTGACTCGTTGTGTCTCGACTCTGATCCGGGATTCACTCGCTGATATAAAGTGGACGGCCTTCTCCCAAACTTTCTTCAACTTTCTCCTGTTTGAAACACATCAACAGTTTAAACCAGGGGTTTGCAACCTGCGGCCCATGGGGCAAATGGGTCTAATTGCTTAAAGGTTGTGCGGCCCGCAGAGGTGTTGAAATTTTGAATGTATTGTAAAACGAGTAAAATTATTACAAATTTTGGAGCAGAGGATTAAAATTTATCCCCAGCTGAATTTAAAAGTTGTTATTTTATTTATGCCTCACTGAGTTTGATGCATGACAGATTTTGCCATGTGGCAGTGTGCCAAGGTGTCAGTTAAGTTATTGACCTTGTGTTAGTGTTTAGTTGCAGTTGGTGCAGTGGTAGTTGACTTGATTTACTTTGAATGTGTTTATATGTTAACTGTTATGTGTTTGTTCTACAAATATGTTTATTAATGTTCTATTTTCATTCTATTTGAATAAGCAATAAAATTAGGTTTAACATTGGTAGCAGAGGATGGTTGAGTGTTCACGTATACACCCTGGGTGATATTTTTCTGAGACCTATAATCAAATGCAAATTTGACTTGTTAACTCAATATGGGCATTTTTGGTATGCAACATAGTAAAATCATCTTGTGCTGTATAAAGATGCGGCCCGCAATCTAATCATGGTAATTGTATTTGGCCCCACAGTGACAAAGGTTGAACACCCCTGGTTTAAAGTACAACCCAAAGGTCACTTAGATTTTCAAACACAAACGCCAAGCTCATCTTAAAGAAAAGGAATACAGCCAGGGTGTGCATCGTTTAATTCCCGAATCAATTCCAAAAACAGTTTTTTTCATACAAAACTTCCACTAATGGCATCAGAAAACACTTCATGTAATGGCTTATAGACGTTCTCAACTAGTTCATGAGAGTGTTGGGAAAACCAAAGGGCTCCTTATGTAAACTGCTGATTGTTATGCTATAATCATGCACAATGCAAGTGTAGTTAGATAAGAAGCATGCTGAACTCTGCCTAACCTTTCTTGTGGCTGAATGATCATATCCCTGGCATGAAGTATGGGAAGATAGGGTTTAATTGTTTCATCATTTTCACTGCTTTCGTGGTGGCTCTTTAGTATGTCTGGAAATATATTAAAAATTTGAATCAGTCGCCAGCAATAAAGACTCAGGCATTATTTTTCTAAAGCTTGTTTTTTTATAATTTTCCGATCACATATTTGTATTATGGTCACAAAAAATATTTATTTTCAAATATTTCGCCTATGTGGCATCATCAGTTCCTGGAAATCGAAATACAAATCGACATAAAAATGAGTGCTAAAACAAACATGCTAAAATAAATAAAAGCAGTAAAACAGTGTAACAATAAAACAAGGGATTGCTGTTACTAACTGCCCTCAAGGTTGGTTCAAGTAGCAAAAAAAAATCAAAAAAAAATCATAATAACAACAAATTAAAAGCAGTTTAGCTTTTACATAATGCTTACCGAGTATTTTTTCAACCAAAACAAACATGGTTTGACGCTCCTCTGCAAGTTTTCGTGTTCTATATTGTCGGTACATAATCACCAGCCACAACATCAGGCCAACTGCAAACAATAAGTTGCACAAAATTATTCATAAACTTTTCACAAACCTTGCTAAAATATACACATCCTTTTGAGTGTTACAACCCAACTTGTACAAGGTGCAAACAATACAAAACTAGTAATACTCGTAATTGAAACTTAAAACTGGAATCACCCAGTCCGTTGCTTGGTGGATGAAGACTAATGAGGCTTATAGCAATAGATGTAAGTTCAGAAAAAAAACACTTAGTCGTTCAGCCTTTGGTTTTAAAGATATACATATCTCGCTATTACAGCATCGTCAGTATCTACGAATAAGCAGAAAGATTCTGTAAAGTAACATTTTTAACATTCTATTTTATACTTTTATTAGTAGATTTTTTATGCATACTGCTTTCATTTATTTTTTACCAATCTTTCTGCTTGTTCGTAGATACTGACGATGCTGTAATAGCGATATATGTATATCTTTAAAACCAAAGGCTGAACGACTAAGTGTTTTTCTGAACTTACATCTAATACAAAACTAGTTCATAGCTAAACAGTTTGTTTTGGGACGGAGGCAATTAATTTCTAATTGATTATGTAAAAGTTGGTTAAACTTAAAGGTCTGTGATAAATGTCTGTTCAATAATAAAGGGAAAAGATCAATGTAAAGTAAATGATAAACCTATTGCTTCACACCAGGGGTCCTTAACCAGGAGAACTGTTCCTAGGGGGTGCGGGGATGCTGAATCATTAAGGTTGGTTAGGTCAATTCTATACAAATACAAAAACCCAGGGGGTGCGAAAATTGGCTGGTGATTTGAAAGGGGTGCAGCAAGGAAAAAAGGTGAAGAACCACTGGTTTACACCAAGGGAAAACACAAGTACACTGTTGCATATCTTAACATTTTTAACATAACAAGTTAGCAACCATAGTGATAAAGCGTCAAAACCAAATAGTCAGAAATAATATTATTACCAGCAAGCACAGCCCCGACACGAACAACAACTTTTTCGACGGCTCGTCGGAATCTGCAAAACGTTGGTAGAATGGGAAGATCAGATGACATGTGTGTCACTTCTGTCAAGCTGAAATATTAACAGCAAAATATTTGGTTGAAAACACTTTTGATTCCTTGCTGCAGAATTAAAAACTTTAAAGTTAGCTGCCACAAAGTTTACCACAACATTATGTTAGATTGCAACATTTTTAAGTATTATATTAAGGTACTTTAACATTACAGGTTGGTATTGCTCATGCAGTTATGACTGGGTCAATTTCAATGCTATTTCACTTTTACTTCTGTTGCTTTTGATACTTTGCTATTAAGAAAACAAATTGGCCACCATATTATTATCACATGACACTTTATAATGATGATTTACAACTGTCATAAAACAGCCTACTGAGCTATAAGCCTAAAGTTAACGTGTAAAAATCAAGAGTTATGCATCAAAAGTAGGGATGTGCCAAAACTGCCAATGTTCTGTTTGGTCGAGCACCGAGCATCTCACTTTAATGCTCGGTGCTCGGCCGAGCACGCTCGGTGCATTATGACGTCACAAAAAATCTCCTTTCTATGTTTTAGCTCTACAAGGTCTCTTACGTCACCGGCGGTGTTTTATTAAGCTGTGTATGCCCTTTAAGTACGCGTTTTTTCACTATCTAATGCATTTGAATAATCATTCGTTTTTGTTCATAGACACCCTTTTTTAGAACACTAGTTTCGTATGTTAGCAGGGCATGAATATGCAAATTTAACGCTCGGGTCAGTTTGTGCAACTGCTCGGCCGAGCACCGAGCATTAAAAACAGCGATGCTCGGTACCGAGTACTCGGGTTCTGGCTCGGCTCGGCCCATCCCTAATCAAAAGTATGATAGTTTGAACAGAAGTGATTTATGTTAATCTTTAGAAATAGAGACATGATATGCAAGATACAAAGCAGTTTCAAACTTGCCAAAAGTGGAAACCAGCGTCTTACCTTATCCCATTAGCCGAGCGTCCTTTTTCATCTATGTACATATTCAATCTCCATTCAGGGTTATCCTGTATTAACTGAAGAGCTTTCAAAAATTCCAAATCATCAAGCTAAACATAAAACCTTTTGCTGTAAATAATAATCCAACCAATTTACCATTAATAATTGATAATCTTTCAATTGCATATGTGTTAGGTTTTTGCTGAACAGAACAAAAAACATATTATGTGCACTTGTTTCATTGCTTGTATTTAACTATTTCGGTAACAAGCATTTATGAAAAGCATAACATAAAATTGGCTGTCACTTTGCTAAGTATTTCATTTCAGTTTAATTGTTTGTCTTAAGGCACAGAATACAAATGTCTATTTTCTGTAGTTAAAGTAAACCTCGTAGAGTCAATTTGCAATACAGAATTCACTCAGAATTATTGTTAGAATATTCAAACCTTGATCAAAGACTTCAGAGTTGAAACTGAAACCAGATCAGAAGTTACTTGGCTGTTGCATACAAATTCACCTGAGAGAAAAAAAGAAACATAAATTAAAAAAGCAAAGTCACATTTTTAAAGATTTAAACCTACACCAGTCAACATGTTTTTTATTTATTTTTTTGTAGAAACTTTATTTTAAAACCAGGTGCAAATTTTAATCTGTATAAATCGAACAAGTATTTTTCTCTACCACATTTTATATCTACCTATTTGAACAAGATCAAATAGAAAAGTTTAAGCAGGACAAAATATGAAGCGAAACTAACCAGCTTTTGAGGCAAGTTCTTGATATATTAGATGAATCACTTCCATAATGTTGTGCTGAAAAATTTAACAAGTTTCATTTAAATTTTAACATTTATTCTTTGTTAAATAATTTCACTTCAATAACTACAATTTGCGAAAGCTTTTTGGCAATTCAGCAGAATGTACCATTAACTGAAGTATATATGATTACAATTTGGGATTCAGTATGCAATAATACAGAAAGGACTCTATACAATTTGGGATTCAGTATGCAATAATAAAGAGCTTTTACTGCCAGGCATATACAGCTCTTCTGGCAATTGTATTTTGTCATGCAATTTAAAGAGCAAAGAGAGGGGCAAGATATTTTCCTTGATATACAATTGCCAGAAGAGCTATATAAATTTGACATAAGATTGGTCAAAACCCTGGCATGCATGCCCCTAGTGGCATGCCGATAGCCTTTGCACGCCCCATGAACACTTTTTATCGAGTGCATTGCAGTTGGAATTGCCCTAAAATGCTAATTATCAATTCGCAGGTCAATATGTGTCTACTGTGAAGGTGACAAGGGCTTTTGTCGCACTTTTTACGATACAATTGTGTTTTTTTAATAATATGTGGATCTGAAAACATCAGGTCAATCAGAATACCACATTCAGGGCTTTAATACAAAAGAGCTCTGCTTGCCTGCCACAAAGTAACTACCAAACCATAAAGGGACACATCATCCTAAAAGGCTTCAACCACCTTGATATAGAATATTGCAAATGATCGGAACTGTCTGTACATACAAAAACATACAAATATCAACTTACATCATCAGTTGATGTTGGATGGTGGGGCAGAGCTGGCTTTGGGATGATGGCTTCATCAGAACGCAAGGTAACATACAAGAGTCCAAGAACAACAAAAAACACAATTGTACCAATAGGTAGCAGAGCTGAACAATGAAGGTGCCACTGCTGGGACGGTCGTTCGGTCTGAACGAAACCGTTCGACTCACTGTGCTTCACTGAGTCATTGTTTTTGGATACTTTTCTCCACAAATGCAAGAAGGGATTTGAATTTTCTTGGGTAATTGTTTGTGTTTTTGATGATTGCCTTTGTGTTGTGGCATCGTAACCCAGCTTTACACGCTCCTCCGCTGAATTTTCTTCAACTTGTGATACGATGGCACTACCATTGCCAATGTCTGTTCTGTCATCATGGATGTCATGTTCGTCATCGAACTGATTTTTTCTCGCACTGCGAAGAGGAGTCGCATCCAGAGAAGCTCGGGATTTACGCAATGGACGACGTGGTGTGAGAGATGATTTTACCGGAGATGAGTTATAACTCGGTAACGGAGAAGTGCTGATGTCAGCAGTTAGAACTTCACTCCATGACGAATTTTCCTCCTCATCAGAATCATCCGAGTATCCGTTGGTAACAACTGGACTTTTCTTCACACTCCGATTTCCCGGAATTAATCCAAGTACGTTTTTATGCATGGGTTTTCTGGAGGGCGTTGATGGCAAACTTTTAGAGGTCAATAGTTTCATTGTTGGTTGGTGCGATCTTCGTCTTAACGACATTCCACTAGTTTGTCTCCTTGCCGTGTCTGCACAAAAATGCCCCGATAATGTTTATTTCACAAAATACAAATGTAAGGGTTCAGAACAGACTTTAAGCTGAATTTTGTGCAGGTATTTAAAAGCAAGCAAGCCACTTTTAGCAGTAAAAAAGCTAACATTTTTCAGCCAATACAACTGAATGAACTATAGATGTGGTGTTAAATAAACGAAAACTTTATTTTTGTTTTAGTAAAACCCTAAATTTAAAATTCATGTTCTCACTTACATTATGTACTTTACAGATAAGAAAACAAACCAATTATTTGTTGAAAAAATGTAAAACAAAAAAGGAAAAATGTTCCAACCTTCATTGTTATCACTTTCGTCTGAACTAAAACCAAATGTTTTTCTTTGTGGCTTAATTTTGGTCTGTTTCAATTTCTTCAAGTTTTGCTGGTTTCCATTTTTTGAATTGCTTTCCACTGTCAATGGGATGTCTTCATTCTAAGAAGTAAACACAAGACATCAATGAAAGAGATTAAAACAACTGGAAACCATTTCATGAACACAAAACTGACCAATTGGGCAAAATAAATCATTTTGTGTCACCATGCCAAGCTCAAATGAATAAAAAAAACTACTTTTACCAACACCATAATTCAATCCAAACATGCTTAATTATGTAACTGCTCAATTTTGGTAAACGTCTTCGCTAGAGTTCCTTCTCGAGAAATTGTAAAGAAATCTCAAAAAAATCGAATCTCGATTCTTGAAAAATAAAAAAGTAAATACGACACCTCTTATTACGTTTATTTTTTGTTCCAACTCGACCCTAGAGCGGACTGGGCACATAACTTTCTTATTTTGCTTCCGAAACAGCGATTTTTAATGTGCGTTGCCACTAAACTTTCAAATGCGACTAGAAACGAAAAAGCGTACAATCGGATTTTTTTTGTTAGAAAATCCGCCTAAATAAAAATTTTGAGACTCTAAGGAAATGAATTTTTAATTTCTCGTTTCTCAAGAAACAAAAAAGTCGAGAAATAGAGTAACCCTAGTCGTCACAATTCTACCACTAATACTAGAGTTCCTTCTCGAGAAATTCTCGAGAAATTCTCGAGAAATCTCGAAAAAATCGATTCTCGATTCTCGAGAAATAAATAAAAATTTCTCGAGAAATATTACGTCATGTATCTTAAACAAAAAGTAAATGCGACACCTCTTATTCTTGTATTTTTCATTTCAACTCGCCTCTAGAGCGGACTGGACACATAACTTTCATATTTCGCTTGCGAAACAGCAATTTTTAGCGTGCGTTGCCGCTAAACTTTCACCTTACCCAGGCAGTAGTCACGCCTGGTTGCGTAAGATCTTTTAGAATCCCTTCGTTTTTAGCTGGTTTGCTAGCGAATCACTACTTGCAATCGCTACTAGAAGCGAAAAAAAACAGACAATCGGATTTTTTTTGTTTGTTTTTGTTAGAAACTCGGCCTAAATAAAAATTTCGAGACTCTCGAGAAATGGATTTTTAATTTCTTGTTTCTCGAGAAATGAAAAAGTCGAGAAATAGAGGAACCCTAACTAATACTATACACTATGCAAAATTATTTTCTTTCAAAAAGTGATACTTATTATTGTTTGTTGCAAATCTAAAATTAAATTTCTAAAAATAAAGTAATTAATTTGTTTATTTGCAGCAAAAACTATAAGTTAACCAGTAAATACACAAAACACTGAACAAACTAACCAGTAAATTTCTTATTTTGGTGAGTCTCTTTATGTACAGATTTCTTGTGCTTGATGTTATGGGTCCAACTTTTTCACCCAAACTCAATAATTCCTGCCGAAGTTCACGGTCACTTAGATTTAGTGATGTCATAATGAGCCTTATAGCAAGAAGTTTTGTCACCACACAAACCCCATTATCGTTCCAATTCTAAAATAAATTAAACATTACAGAATTACAAGAGCTCTGTATTGTTTATTTGCCAAATTACGGGAAACAACACATTAAGCTTGAATCTGAACGCTACACAAAACACCTGCAAGTGCAAAATATATTTTTCTATTAATCTTTAAATCGGTCAACTCGAAACCATGATTGCAGCGCGACACGCGTTACGCGGAGTGTCTAATGTCGCTTGTCGCAATTACATTTTTTTAAGTGAAAGGGTCAAAACGTCAATTCATTATGCGTCTTTGATCTCTATAAAGGTCAGTGGTATATTCAAACAAAAACAATATTTTTGATGTTTTAGGGCAAAGCTTTTATTCTTAAATAATTGTTTGGCAAAATAGATTATTTTCATCGTGTTAGTTAAATTTGAATTTGTAATTGTTGCGTCATTGGATTTTGTCAATATTCTCATGGTGGCTGTCAGGGTTGGGTAACGAGTCCCATCTATCGAGTCTCAAGTCAAGTCAAGTCAGTAGGGTTTCGAGTCCCAAGTCAAGTCGAGTCACAAGGGGTTCGAGTCTCAAGTCGAGTCGAGTCATTAGCGGTTCGAGTCTCAAGTCGAGTCAAGTCATTAGCGGTTCGAGTCAAGGCAAGTCCCAAAATGTTTTTGCAAGGAAAGGTTCAAGGTTTAGATAGTTAATCTATTTGAATGGTTCATCTCGACTTTTTTACCTTAACAACGGACACCGCTTCATCACAGTGAACATATCTCATCAACGTCCCTTTCTTAAAGTAGGGTCAACTTTAACGCAACACGTTAATTGACACTCATTAAACAGCGTGGAAAAGAACGTCAATCTGTTCAAAGAAGTTTTGTTTTTCAAAACCAAAAATTCATATTTTACTGCATGCGCTAGAGCGTTTGTTCAGGAATATAAGCGCTCATAATAGCGAATACTTGGCCGTGACATGTACTGCATTCGATTACCTTAACCCAAGCAATAAGTACAACGATTATAATGTCAGCGAAAGAAAGTTTGTGCATGCAGCAGCTACTTCGTTACGTTAAAATTAATCAAAAATAATTTTTCATAGCACAGTAAATTGCTGCTGTTGTTTGGTTGAAGCCAACTGAACAGATTATATTTTTAAGAATTTTCCGTTTTGTTGGTGAAATAACGAGTCCGAGTCCGAGTCGAGTCTCTACTGAGACGAGTCCAAGTCAAGTCGAGTCTTTTTACAACTGAGACTCGAGTCAAGTCAAGCCTTTTAAAAAGGTGACTCGAGTCGGACTCGAGTCGAGTCACTGACTCGAGTCTCCCCATCACTGGTGGCTGTACACAGACTGCGTATTACGTCAACGTGCCTAAACGCATGCGAAAAACTGTCCGCAATCTGACTTGCGTAAACGAACCGAATTTACGTTCCGAAATTGGCTGCGTTTGGTGCTACACACAGGATCCAGACGATGCGACGTTTCGCGTGAACCAACTTTAAATCAGTCTTCCATCTTCTTCAGTCTTCGTATCCGACCGTCTTCTTTGTTTTGCATTCAAAGTGTTCGCCCAATAAGATCTGTAAAACACCTATCAGTGTGGACAGCTTGTTGGGGGCTTTTTGGGAATCGCTTTTCGACTCTCCCCTCGTGTGACGTTCCGCGCTATAACCGGGCTCGTTTTTATGTCTGTACGTGGATCAGGCGCAGAGAACCATTTGGCCACGTTCCTGCAAAGTTTTTAAAGATTTCTTTATCTTTATTAGTATTATTTCACGGGGTTTGAACCCAGGACACTCCTGGGGACGAATTCCGATCGGACGTTTTATGTCTGTATGTGGGTCAGGCGCTAGTAGACCATTCAGCCAAGCACATTTAAGAAAACAGACGCAAAACAACAGCGGCACTTAGCGGTGTTAACATTTTCGCACAATTGTCAACTCCATTTGCTTGAAGTTGTGGAGACAAATGTTTCAAACTTAAAGAACAAAATCCCACCAAGAGTCATACGAATGCATCAGTGTGATGGAGAACCTTACCATGCAAAAACAATAATTTGGTGTTGTTTACTCGGGTCGTCAGCGTCTAAAGCATTTGTGGACCAATGTCTTAAACAACTTTACCTTAATGCTGTTGATAACAAGTGGATTACATTTAGTGCTTGAATTTTGAACCCACGACTAGAGCTATTCGGGCCTAGCGCTGAACTAGCTAATGTTTATGAAAGTGGAATCAAAATCTGAGTAGCGAATGAACAAAAAGCACAGAATGAACACAACAACAGATAGTTGAGTCATCTCTGTTGTATTCCTCAGGAAGTATACAATCACATTTTTGTGTGAAAGACTACGTTGAAGACGCTTCTGTTCCATATCCATTGTTGCATCGATTCACGTCAAGAACAATGCAAGCGCGTCGAAATTTCACGGTGAGAAAGATTATTTCACCGAACAAAATCCACAAAACCGTGTGGAAACCGGTTTTGGTAATTGCTCTGCAACCCAACCTTAATTTGACTTTGAATGCCTAAGTCATTTCAAAGTCAAAGGTATCGGTGAAATTGCTGCTAGCAACTTGACTTGGGCTGCAGAGCAATTACCAAAAGGGATTTAAAAGCTTGAGGGGAGGAATTTACTTTAATTTTTACATGTGGTTTGTAGATAGACACTTTAGCTCTGGAAATATAACCTGTGAAGTTGACAAAATACCCAATTTTAAATGATCTCTGTATTTTTTAGCATCTTCTATGTAATATATTGGGAAGAAATTCGTTGAAAAAGGTTGGAAACCTCTGGCTGAATTGATTTGACTCTTGCATCAGGTGTAAATATTTTAACTCAAAATAAATGTGGAGATGCATATTCCTTTGCCTTTCACAGCAATCCAACTTTTTTTCAGCTTTCGTGGAATTTTCACCATATCATTGCACCTCTCCGTTGTGCGGCATCGGATTCGAACCTGTAAACTTCGGATCCGTGTGAAACTCGGGTTTTCCTCGTGCGGAGTTTCCAACTCATTTTCATCTCGGACTAATCACGTCGGCGTTCACGGTTTCCGCTACCTCGAGATGGAGAGAAAAAGAACGTCTGCTTCGGAGTTAGCATAGATAGCATATTCAGCTCTGCACTTTACTGCGGCAGAAGACTTGGTATACGGCCTGAGTTTCTAACGTCAATCCAAGTCAAGATTTAGGCGACGTATACATTAGCAATTCGAGTAAGTTTTGTCAATTCCGGTTAAACACCATAACTTTTAAAATATTTTGCTTGCCGTTTAGACAGGCTAACGTAACTTTCTTAAGTCTCAAGTTTAATTGTTTCAACGCACCGGTGTCTTGTAAATCGCTGCACGCTATACAAGTTATTGGATTACAATAAAGGAAAGTGATTAAAAACTTATACTGGGTCAAAGCTGCGGCGAAGAAGAGAAGGAGACTGTACAGGAGCGGATTAAGCGTTTAGAGCAGGGGTGTCCAACACGTGGGACGCAGAGCATTTAAATATGGCACTCGAGCTTTTGCCAGTATTCAATAGGTAAACTTTATGATTTCTCACCCAACAATTAAGCTTCTGTTTCGTCTGGGAAAACGGGCTCAGTGTTACAATAGTAGCTCATACGTGAATAGCTAGGCTACAAACTGCAGTGAAGATCTGGATGCGAACGGAATAATCGTCCAGTAAAATATCCCATTTTTACAAACAAATACCAAACGTTGGCACTCGAGTATATTTTACAACCAAAGTTGGCACTAAAGTTTTTTCGAGTGTACACCGATGGTTTAGAGCAGGGGTCACCAAACTACGGCCCGCGGGCCGGATCCGGCCCGCGAGGTCATTTAATCCGGCCCGCGACCAGCTTTTTTGGTTTGTCAAATCGTATTGATAACTTTGTAACTTTCAAAAATTAATCTACTCCTTACGAAAGTTTTCCTGTGTGAATATGTAGAATAATATTACACAGTTTTATAGGAACACAACGCCCAGGATTGATCCAAAGCCGGTGTGTTACGTCACAGACAAGACTACAAGCGTCAATTGTGCGCAAACAATTGCCTTCTTTTGTTACTTGTAACATAATATGCAAGTATTGCTTGTGATGTGAGGCGACCTATGCAATTTAACAGTCGCATCACCAGGTTTAAATGGGATTAGAAATATCGCCTTGCGCTTGCAGCTAAGTTAAAGGAAAGACGGCGCTAGGACATGAAAACTACTTGGCCCGCGCGAATCATTTTCAAACTAATCCGGCCCGCAGCGAAAAAAGTTTGGTGACCCCTGGTTTAGAGAGTTAAAGCAGGGGTCGGCAACCGCCGGTACCGGTCCGCGAGGAGTTGTTCGTTACCGGCCCGTATACGTTTTCAGGTTAATGCTATACAACATTTTGCCCAGGTATCCCGGGGGGTAAATTAACTTTGGCGTTTTCATTGCTAAATATTTGTATTTTTTTAAGACCGGTCCGCGATAAAATTTTAGTTTCATAAACGGTCTGCAGTGCAAAAAAGGTTGCCGAACCCTGTGTTAAAGTAAAAGAACACATTTATGATTTCTCTGTCTGTTCTACAAAGCAAGAACGTTTTACTCTGTTAACATTTTTACACGAATCTGTCAATTATATTGCTAATCAGGCTGTTCTATTTTGCCATAACAAACATCAGGTTTTGTTATTTTGTTATCATTAAGGAATAAAGCGCATAAGTCTTGCCTTCATCACTAAATAAAAAGGAAAGAAGCTTTTGACGTGACGTCACCACAAACACAAAGCATCAAAAGAAGCAGCGTGAGACGATGCTGTTTAAAAAGGTAATTAATTGGACGGGATCTTAAACGTGTTAATACGCCTAACCAAAATCGTTACTGAAAATCGTTATTGTTTCTGACAAATACAATGAACAACGCTTTATATTATTTGTTACCTCTTTGAAATAAATTTCGAAATTGATAAATAATTTTGCACTACTTTTTGTCCTTTATATGCGACTCACAAATTATATGATTTTCTGTTGGGTTTTATCAAACTGACAATGGTAAATATCTAGAAATTGATTTGTACACTTTTGATTAAGGAATTCGTTCCTAATGAAGCCAATTATTATCAACATTACATTACACTGTTTTTATTTTTTTTCTACATGCAAAACAGAAGTTCGTACAATATTTTAATTGTTTTATTAACCATTGGCTTGTACTTTTCCGAAAATGTAAAACCATGTTTCGTGTATCACACAATGTTTTTTATTTCTAACCATTGTTTATCATACATAAGCTATTGCTGTCAGGCATAATATCATTGTCTATCGTCTGATTCCGGTGGTTAATTCGCGCAATACGCTTCTTAGTAGAAAGCGATACTAATTAATCACTAGGTTCGCTTTAAATCGGTAACATCCGGTTTCTACGGGGTCTCGTTTCATAAAACGTCTTTCCGTTGCTATTCTGTGTCAAATTCTGTTGTGAGTCGGTTTCGTAAAATTATTCGTCTGTTATTTTGTTACCAAGTAGCTGACCAATGTGAAACTGTGTCTAACTAATATTGTTTGAGCAAAACATCAGAGCCAGTATATGTGTGTAAAACTGCGATTCTCAAACTTTTTTAGCATGCAGCGCATTAAAGGACTGAAAATTGCTTCGGCGGCACACTTCGCACGTAAACTAACAATAGTTGTTCAAAGAATGTTAGTTTTCAACTTTATTGTGGTGGGTAAGGATGCTTTCATTACCAATAGCAAAAATAACAGCTTTCAAACGTTGTCAAGCACACCAATCTTTCGCGGCACACTATTTTGCCACAGCACACAGTTTGAGTATCACTGGTGCAAAACATGACTACGTTTCGACAAGTGTTATTGTCATCATCAGGCCAAAAGAGTTAAAAGCATTACAAGACATACAATTAGGTTATAATGTAAAAAAGGTCGACACAAAGTAAAAGTTAAAAGCAATTAAACTGAGATAAAATAAAACGCACACGGAGAGGTTGCAAACGGGTAATATTGTTTGAATCATGCAGTTATTCAGTCATTCGTTTCTGTGATTTATTTTGCGTGATATGACTAAAGAGTCCAAAAGCACTAAGGCGGTAATTTTGACGGTTTATAAACCATCGTTGGGAGTATATTCATTTTGCGTGGTATGACTAAACTTTAACGAATGAAAAAGGCGGTTACTGGGCTAGA
Organism: Phallusia mammillata; assembly: GCF_965637545.1. Lineage (NCBI taxonomy): Eukaryota > Metazoa > Chordata > Ascidiacea > Phlebobranchia > Ascidiidae > Phallusia > Phallusia mammillata. The sequence goes on from NC_137255.1 coordinate 30,217,884, forward strand.
ACACGCCGGTGCAGAAAAAAAGGAAGTTTCGCGACAATCAATCTCAGTTAACCACAACAAAAATAAACGACCGGCATATGGGGAAGTGGGTACTGCAGTTCTTCGATGCATTGCTGAGCGTTAGAACGCCCTGAAACATTGATGGTGTGTGTTTTTCGGCCAATTATAGAAACGTGACATTAGTGGTTCATGAAACTGAATCACCACAGCACAAAAACTCAGTCAGACAAAGATTGAATAAAAAGCAATCAGTCAGTTTTGAACAGCTAGATTTGTTTTGCTTTATAAATCAGAACTTTTTTGAATTGTTATAATTTGTTGAATACGAGACTAAGAACGTTTCGGCAAATGCTCATGCCATCATCAGTGATATGAGCATTTGCCGAAACGTTTGAACAAAAAAAAATATGGCTTTTTTACGTTTATTGGGTTATTTTCGTCATAAAAAGTATGGATTGATCTGTAAATAGTCGTCGAAAGAAGTTAAAACACAATTGAAGCATTTTTTTAACGTTATCATTTGATACAAGCCCGAGCAGTTAAATAATAATTGATAGCCAGCCAAGAGTTGCGAAAAACGTAATTGAAATATGATATGTACGACATGTTGAGGTCGCCTGGGGCCACAGTAAGCCGCAGTATAAGGAGGGAATTCCAGCAAATTTGCGGTAAAATCGCCGGCAAGTCAATTTCATACATAACTTTCTTGGCTTGTTGTTTGCGGACTTGTTTACAAGACATTCTATTTGAATAAGGAACTGAAAATTCCAGCTAGCCGAAATATATTTAAGAGATATTCCTTGTAAATTCAGTGGCTTGAAAATCATTTTCCATTCTCAGTTATTTATTTTCATAAACAGTGATCGTCAATGACCATGCTGTTTGTTGGAGGGTCTGATACTGTTTAGTATAATCACTCTCGGTTGTTTGCAAAGTTGTTTATGGTTTCAGTTTTTCAGTGTGACTAACTTGAGATGAGGTTTTTCACGATGGTACGAGTTTCTAACCGGAAATAGCTGCATGCGCAACAATACGATTTACTGAGCAAAAAAATCACAGCCAGTATTGTGTGTAAAACATGACTACGTTTCACAAGTGCTATTGTCATCTGCAGGTCGTCAAGTCTATACGATTTACGGTTTGCAAACATGACTTGGTGTCGTTGTACGAGTTACGAGCTTTTTCAGTTTTTGTTTGCAGTTTGTAGTAAAATCGGGAGGTTAGAGCTCGAATCAGTTGTGTTCTGTTGGGAAATTTTAGAGCAGTGGTTCTCAAACTTTTTCATTACTTTTTGAAAACGGTCATTTGCTATTGTATCGAGGGCTCGCGGTCCATAAGCCTGAATGTGTATTTTAGAAAAACGAAAGTTGATTGCAGGATTATAGCTGGTTATCAAAATTGCGCATACAATGATCCAAAGACAGTTTGTGACATCACAGACAAGACAGAAAACATTACGTTTGTGTGCGAACAGTTGCATTTGCTTTAGTTGTTATGCAATAAAGTCTATTGTTTAGCAATGGAGACAGTTCAATTTTATTTTGATTTAAATATACCTAGTGTCACAAACTGACGCCAAATAAGATTAGAGAATTACTTCAACCTTTTCGCGGTCCCCCCAAAATTGCTTCACGGGCCCCTAAAGGACCGCGGACCCCAGTTTGGGAACCACTGGTTTAGAGCGAGGCCAACAAGTCACAAATGTAACTAAGACGCAATGTTTATTGTGTCAGTAAAGTAGAGTGTTGCTAAAACAGATTCATTGGTTGAAAAATCATGCATGGTTAACTTAAGTATTCATTGTTGGAATCAGTCAACGACATTTAGATACAACTCAGTTGTAACAACTGAGTAAAAAGAAAATTGATGCTCTTCAGACAAATGTATTTCTTTAATTGACGTTCCAACGTCACATTCAGGTCGCCTTCATCAGGGTAATAACACTCCAAAACATCTTGATACATTTAATATGAACCAAATTGCCAAGGATGTAGAATAAAACGTATTCATTTTATTAAATTGACGTTTCGACAAAAACAATTGTCACCATCAGTAAAAATATAATACAAGGGGAAACAAGCGCGTAAATGGATACGTTTTATTTTACATCCTTGGTAATTTGGTTTTTATTAAAGCTAGTATTTAGATACAGTTGAGTAAATAGACGTTAAGTTGAAAAATACCTTAAGTTTCATTACGTTTTAACATACTTATTGAGAAAGAACCTGAGATATTTTCGGGGAATTTTATCTCACATATTTTTCAGAACAGTTGTAAGCTTAACAGAGAGCGGTGATTAAGTGTGACCTTGTTTGACCCCGAGTGCCCAGCGGTGTCCGTTTTAACAGGAAATTCTTCAGTAGCGACTCGTCACGTATAATTCGTCTCCTTTCGCCAAAACTTAGACACAGTTCGTCAGAGTGAAGCATCATTAACCTGTATCCTGCATTCATGAAGGCAGATTGTTTACAAGGCACGATTTTGTGTTGATGAAGTTTTGCGGGTTTGAAACAATTCAAGCTTACAAGGCGAAGTCCAACAAAGCGTAAAGAGCAAATTACTGGGTCTGAAAGCGCACGGAAAAGCACCAATTATTCACACAGTTAAATGTAGACCAACAAAGTGGGACTTTTCCGAGTAGTTGACGTACTAGTACAGGAATTTTGACTTTATGAGCTGTTGTTCAATTACAGCAGATAGAAATAGAAATTCCTTTAGTTGTTGACTGCATGTTGTTGACTTAAATTGACTTAAGGAAATGACTCAGCGTGGTTGTTATAGTTTTGGCAAACGTTGAATTGTTATCGTGGATGAAAAATTAACGCGAATAAAAGCCTACGTGACCCAGTGCAAGAAATAGTTTGAGCAGCAATCAATGACAAGCAGCTAACATGCTATTGGATGCCAAAATACGTGACAACAGTTACCCCAAATCTGATACAAACGTTACGACAAGCGTAGAACGGCAGTCAAGCCGTCGTTTTCTGTCTTAACCGTCAACATAGTTTGTGCAGTAGCGCTGCGACAACACAACAACAACATTACCTGTTTTTAGATTTTTGATACAGGTTTAGGTCGTAAAATGCCGCTTGAAGATTTAGTTAAGTTAGAAGATTGCTGGAATGATGTGTTTGCGAAACGTGAGGTAAATGATAAATAATTAATAAAATCTTTTAAAAACTATTTTTTATATTAACGCCTAGTTACTTTGTCAAACAAATAACTCATTTTATTACAAATTATTACAAAGCACTGAGAAATCTAGTCTATAATGTAAAAACAAAACGCTTGTTTAATTTAAATTTCTTTCGTCTTTATGAATCATAATGATTTTGGCCAAGGTAATTGCATTCCAGGCCCAAATCGCCAATAAACATTAACTTCTACGAACTACAGCCCTTCTATCAATATTGTATAGTGTTAATTGCGATCTTGCTGTACAAAAAGACACTGGTCTATTTTAACGTTGGGTCTAAGAATGACAAAACTAATTCAAGTTTGAAGTTAGTTTTAAATCTAATGGAACCTATAGGTTCTATGTAGTTAAGATAATTACAAGTTCTTAACTGGGATCAGCCCTGAGGCGTTCATGCAGACCAGCAAGGTCTGGTAAAATCGTGATACTGAATTAAGCTGGTCTCTCAACATGTAGATATTTTTTCCTATGTTTAAATTACTGTCTCAGACAATTTTCAACCAACTATTTGATTTTATACTTTTCATGTTCTTGTGTTTCAGTTCAAGTTTGAACCGAAGAAACTACTTTGTGTGACGGTGCTTCGGTGTCGGGATGTTTCCGTCTCTTACTTGAGGGATAAGTTTAGTGAGTGACTCAAAAAATGATTTATTTAACAGATTTACCTCACATTTTCGTTGCAGTTTGCCTGTTTATACAACATTGACACTAATAATACAAGCGATTGTTTTTGTTTGTTGGTAATTTTTTCAAGAGATTTTTCCTTAAAAGTAGTACAATTTGTGGAACTTACAAAACTTTGTGTAGTATATTATAAATCACGAGTCACCAGAGACTCAGTACGACAGATGGAGACAACAGTCGCATATAATAACACATAAAAAAATGGTGGACGATTTCAGACTAGTCAAAGTTTTCAGTCTGTTAAACAACAAAACGAACTTGTTTTCAACGTTTTTGCAATATATTTGCCCTGACAATAACTTGTACTTTTTGTCAAACACTAATCGCATTGTAGACAAACAACTAATTGCGACATTTAAAGTCAGTGGTCGGCAATTTAACCGTCGGGTGCCGGTCCGCGACGAGTTCGTTACCAGGCCGTATATTTTTTCAGGTTTAATGCTATGAAACATTTTGCCCATGTATCCCGAAGATGATAAACTAATTTAAACGTTTCCATTGCTAAATATTGAAGGCCGGCCCGCGATCAAACTTTGTCCGCGGTGCAAACAAGGTTGCCGACACCTGCTGTAGTAGACACATAGATTTATTTTTAAATAATCTCATGAAACAATAAATACAAATTGACGTTATACATTCTAGTTGACACTCCCGACCCACAATTCCGCGTTTCCGTTCCGTCATTTCCGGAACCGAACATTTTTCGAACTGTGACGAAACAAAACCAGCCGACGAGCGAAATCAACGAGACTTTCAAATTCGTTTTCCCGCCAGAAAGTAGTCTCAAACAGCCTCTATTGGTGGAGGTCGAGCTGCATGATGACGACATATTATGCGATGATTTTCTTGGAGTGCAAACTTTCGATTTTTCCAAGTTTGAGTTGGGGAAAGTTTATAAAATGACTCTTTCCTACGATGGGGTAAGTTGAGGTTAAAGTTTTTTGCAGCAGGTTAAAAACAAAGCGGCTACGATCATAACGATTGATACACAGACTGAGTCGTTCAGTCTTGTGACAAACTTCTTTACCAATTTAACACCAGTACATATTTAAGATGAACATGAATTAATAACTGAGATCAGCCCTGGAGTGTACATGCCAGCCAGCGATCACGGCTTTGTCACACACAAATCACAGTACGCCAGGCCTATTGAAGGAGTCATACCGAACCAAGCCGACCTACTAAACATTCCCATATGTTCCAGCTGATTCGGTATGACGCCTTCAATGGGGACTGTGACTATATATTTATTGCGAGAATTATCAATAAATCTGAGTTGGTTAAGTGTAAAAAGTAGTCGACGAATTAGTTTCAAGCTTAATTTACAGTAACTTTTTATCGCAATTTATTGTGTCAAGGTTGACTGCACAAAGCGAGGTCGTATCCGTCATTCTTTTCTCCATTAAATTGTTTCGGTTGATAAATATAAACTTTTTAAACAATTTTACTTGTGGATTTACCACAATGCAATCAATGTTTAGTGCCGCAAAGAATTAACTGTTAACTTTGAATTACAGTTTAGACAGATTGAAAACATTTTTAAACGTTTGAATGGTTCCTTAAATAAATTCTGATTACATTTTGGTCAACAGCACGGCGAAGTGGATATTGAAGCCAAAGTCATAGCAAGGTTAGATTCTGAAATCGTTATCATTCGATGCGTTTAAAGCGTTAATCCATGTTTTTCCGGTTTACATTACTTGTAACCTCATAAACTGTACCATAGGTGCCGTACATATGCCACATACTAATCCGTATAAAACACCATTTCCCACAATCATTAATTATGTTGTATGACTAAGTCTATACTGACCGTTTTATTTTACAAACTGTCAGGGTTTTTTTCAGCTTCTTTATTTCATTTCTAGAACGGAACCGGATTTCCGATTGGGTCTTACGCTTCACGAAGAGGAAAGGCAATTTCGGATCCGAAGAATCCCGATCGTTTACGAAGCTTTAAAGAAGCTGATCGGTATTGGCGCACCACGTGATGTAGCAGAGGTCAGTGGGTTAAGGTTTAAGATATTATATTAGTTCAATATGAACGTAGTTTTTATTGACTGATGCTGTCCTAAGAATGTATTTTCCCACACGAACGCATATGACAAGCAAAGCTGTATGTCGCAACAGGTCTTTTAAGTCGGCTGACGTTTGAATAAAATGGTTTGATTCGTACCTGACTTTACACTCTGTTACATTTGTGTCGTAGCTTCATTTCGGTGACACTTACTTTCATAAACCAACACTAGTAAATTTGGATTGGTCGTAGCAACTGTTAAACTAACAGATCCAAAACTTCGTATATCATTGTTTTAAAAATTCGACGAAAACAGATTTTTTTCTTGTACACAAATTTTTGGCAGACGGTTCTATCACAAAAGTCATTTTTTTAACCGGATTTTTTAGCTGGTTTTGTTACAAAAAGTCAATTAAAAGTAACCAGTAATGCTATAACCGGTTCGCTGATCTCATAAAATTTCGCGAGACGGTTTTATAGAATCGGTGCGAACCGGCTGAATCCCACCACTGGTTGTAACAACTTCTATATGTACAAACAAGTCAAAATCTTTGCATAAAAATTGTTTACAAAATAAATGGTTTCTCTTGTACTTGAGAAAATATGAACAGTGGGTATCATTTCCATCCGGGCCTACGTATCTTCAGGCACCACTACAATATGCTGTCTCATATTTATAATTATGATGACCGACATTTTTGTGACTAGACCCCGGTGATTTCACTTTGCACTTCCGGAGGAGGATACAGAGCCACTGTAGGGATGGCAGGAGTGATGGAGGCTCTTCATGATCACGGTCTTCTTGATGTCTTCACTTACGCCGCAGGATTGTCGGGATCAGGATGGTAAAGTAGATTAAAGTAGAAACTTACAAACTAATTAATACTTTCACGAAAGTCACTCATCCTAAGGATCTGTATAGTAAAATACATTTAAGTAGAAGCTTGATACTATCAAAAAACTTTCACTATACTTACAAACTATTTAATACTTTCAGAAAAGTATCAAAAACTTTCATCTTAAGATCCACTGTTTTAGATAAAATCAAATAAATACTTTTCTTTCCAAATAAAGTTTTTTTTTGCGATTCTCCTGAACCACCACAGAAACTTGCCAAGTACCATTTGTATGACTTAGAAGTGATTAATTTTGTTTTCAAATTTGAGGCAGAAAGTAAATTCTTAAACTGTAGATGACATCAACACTCTTCCCACATTTCAAATTGTAACAAAGCGTCGAAACATTTGCAAATTAGCGTTAGGTGATGCAAACGGTAAAAACGTTTGTCTTTGTCGTGAAAAAATTGTTCCAAATATTTCAAAATATAAATCCTAGAAAAGATACACGGCCTAATTTGTTGTACAAAGAGACATACGGCGTTTCTAAGGCGTTTCGACATATTCCAGTTTTAATTTTTCTTGTCAGGTATTTGGAATCTGCTTACGCCAGAAAAGGAATGAAGAAAAATGAGCAAGCAAATTTCCACTCGTTTTTGAAACGCGCGGCGACCGATAATTTCTTCACAACTGCTTTCTCGCCCAGCAACATTAGTTCGTTTCGGTAAGAGTTGTAATTTCACAACTGAACTGCGAAAGTCGGTGCTGGGATTCGAACCCACGACAGCAACATCTAATTTACCAACTTCACTTATATATTTCGCCATGTCACAAGAAAAAACACTGATGCTGTCGAAAGCATTATAGCAGCTGGTATATATACCCAGATGTGGCAGTAAACTTGCATAAAACTAACTAAATAACATTACTAAGAAACATTCAGACTAAAAACTTTGAAAATTCTGAAGTCGTCCAGCGTTTTTCAAAGATATATGTTTCACCTAAGTATGAAACTTCAAGATACGTTCCATTGGAATTGTAAAGTATAGGGTTAATTTAAGCATTTTTGTTAATCGTGACTTATTATCTGTGCAAAAAATACTTCCACCTTAAGCGATATTTTCATTTAATTTTGTCTTTAACCACCAACAGTCATTACATCAAAGCAAAGAAGCGTCGAGGTCAGCCCACTTCGTTTGTTGATTTGTTCGGATTCACAGCTGGCTCTCTCTTCCTCGGGTTAGAGGTAACATTATTTCAACTTGTTATAGTAAACCGAAAGCCTTCAGTGCACCTAAAACTTGAATCATCTGTATTGAGCGCACGTTGGTTCAGGACGATTTCTGTAAAAGCACAGTTTTATATTACAACTTGTTGTTATTCTCACTGAGATTTTAACCAGAAAACTCCAATACAAGAACTTGAAAAACACTGTAGCACACTGAAACGATGTTCACCTGTATTTTTGTTTTGTTTTTACAAAAACGTTTCAACGTGAACTTAAGCAAACAATGTGACGTAAGCAATGACGTCATATGATGACGTAGTAGGGTTGAAAATAATTAAAAGATTCTTGTGGTGTCTTCGTATGATACCTAAACTTTAAAACCATCCTGCGTGTTCGCACATTAATGTAAACCACAGGGCTTGTATATTCAGGGTTAACCCAACTTGAGCTGTATAATTATATAGGTTAGATACCAAGTATATAAGCTCAAGTTTATAGAGCTCCTCTGGCAAATGTAGTCTTATTCCGACGTTTCGACGTCCTATACAGGTCGCCTTCATCAGGGTAAATAACACTGAATGCGCGTAGTACAGTGCACGATAAATTTTATTATTAAATACCAAATGTGTGCGCAAATAACTTTGTTCTTTTTCGTGGCAGAAATTGAATTGTGAAATGTCGGATTTGAAAGATTATGTTGAAGACGCTTCTGTTCCATATCCATTGTTGGTTTCGCTTCACGTCAAGAACAATGCTAGCGCGTCGAAATTTCACGGTGAGAAAGGTTGTTTCAATCACTGAAATCCACAAAGTCGTGGAAATACCTGTTTTGGTAATCAGGGCTCTGGAGAGAGAAAACAACGTGTTGGTCCGAGATATTATCTGCCCCTTTCAAACACGGGTCATGGTTAGACTGACCTTCATTTATGTAAAAAGAGAGACCCGAAATGCTGTACTTTAATGCACCAACATTTTTACAGCCCAAGTTAAATGACCAAGATTAATTTTGACCCATTTATTACAAATTCCTTTTTTACTAGCACATAAATTTTGTTAAAAAACAACTGCAGTAGCATTATATTGTGCGCAAAAATTGTCAGTAACACGTTTTGACAAACGTTTTTGTCAGTTTTTTAATCGAGAACTTTTCCCGTTTTTCTTGCAGCTTACATGGAGTGTTCGCCACACGAGTGCGCCTTCCCGGGATACGGCATCGGAATGGATTGCCGTAAATTCGGATCAGTGTGGAATTCCGGTTTTATTGTGCGGGATTATCCGGAAACTCCCACCCACTTCCACCTGGGAGTCACCGGTTCCGGGTTTGCCATCTCAGCAACGAGCAACCTGGAGAGCGGAGAAAAAGAAGAACATCTCCTCGATTACATTGGTAAGTGAAGTGGCCACACACCAGTTTATGCGCAGCATATATTTTCATGTGTCTGGGCATACACACAAGCTCCCTTAATACACTGAGGACCACTGTGAGCAACATTAAAAGTACACTCTGTGGCCACACACTAGTTTTTGTGCAGCATAGATTGTAATGTTTCTGGGTATACACAAAAGCTCCCAGAGTACACTGAGGATCAATGTGAGCAACATTAGATATGCACCCTGTTAGCCAATGGACTGTAATGATTACAAGGACGTTGATATACTGGTATTAAGTTCAACATTTTTTACGGGACACTTAACTATCCCATAGTTGTTGTTTTTTATTGTGTGTGCGTCCTTGCTGTTTTACAACATTCCCCAACAATGACGATTGGATAAAGTGACAATGCAATGGCAAATACTTTTTTTGACTTTTAACTCTTAAACTTTGATTTTAGATAAAATTCGCGTCGAGAAACAAAAAGAAAAGGACGAGGTGAGAAATACATAACTTTTGTATGTTTGTAAATTGTGCTTGCCCGTTGTGTCTGTGTGAGGTGAAGTAAACTGTCATGTGTAATTTTGTTTTCTGTCATTGTCCGTTTTGTTTGTTTGCAAAACAAGAGTTTGCAATATGTGGTTATCTTCAGTGGTGGGATTCAGCCAGTTTTGTAGAACCGTCTCACGAAATTTTGTGAGATCAGCGAACCAGTTAGCATTACTGGTTACTGTCAATGGACTTTTTATAACAGAACCGGCTGAAAAGTATGACTTTTGTGATTGAACCAGCTGAAAAATATGACTTTTGTAACAGAACCGGCTGAAAAAAATGACTTTGTGATAGAACCGGCTGAAAAAATACGACTTTGTGATAGAACCGGCTGACAAAAAATTTCAATCCCACCACTGAGTATCTCCTGTTTTTAGTTTTATTTTGTTGTATTTGTTTCTTATGAATTATAAGCGGTCATAATATCAAGTATATTTTCAAATATTTTTTTTTGTCAAGCAGATCAACAAACAAACATTTCCACGCATTTTTTTTCTTCTTCGCAGTTTGAAGATGAAGACTCAGATGATGACGAAACAGAAACGGATTCCAAGGCAAACGACACGTCGACATGCAGAGGTTGCGTCAGTGTTGCCACAGCAACCACACAAACACAAACGTTTTCGCTCAAACCAAAAACTCTTTCTAGATCGCATGTGGTCGACTCTGGACTCGATCAAGAGTATTTTTCATCGTGATACACCGCAGGAACCTTCACATCACGAGAATAATCACGATCACGAAGTCGATTTTGACGATGAGAAAAGCGATGACAAACCAGAAAGTTTAAAAGACAGATTCATGTTCGTGAGATTTATCATGTGAAATTTGTGATCATATATTCACAGGCATATTGTTATTAGGCGCGTATTCGTAAAAACGCGTGATAGCTTGTTGGGAAGGACTGGGAAACTTTTTAACTTTTCGAAGAACTTTAAAGGCTTGGAAGCTTTCCACCTTTCACCATGTGAAGGCTTCATCCCAGTTTGCCGTGAGTTTTTTGTCAGTTTCAAAATCGAAGTTCTGGTATGATGTAATTAAGACAGTGGTTCTCAACTCGTTTTAGTCTATGGACCAGTTCAATTAAATGAATATTGTGGACCAGTCCATTGTTAAGTAAGGATAAAGAAAGCATCCACAACAAGCATATTAACTAGAAACATATTTCTTCAGTACAATGTTGCAAGGAGAGATATCAAACAACTAAAAGCTAACAATAAATGGCCAAAAACTTGGATAAGCTTTTTTCGTAATGAGTATTCAATAAATTATATGCAACTACCCTATTTCCAATTTATCACCGAATATAATAACATCCTGTGGACCACCCAAAAACGCCATTATGGACCACCAGTTGAGAACCACTGTGTTCCGTGATGCATAAATGAGTGTTACGTGATACACAAATGAGTGTTCCGTTATAAATAAACGAGTGTTGCGTAACGACTGATCTTCACAGAATTAAATACAAATCTTGCATATTCATTTAAATTATTTTTGTAACTTCTAGCTGAAAAGGAAGAGCTCATGAATATAGTCGGGGGAGATGCAAAGCAAAAAATGTCCATCACAAAGAAGACCATTTCATTGATCGATGCAGGTGGGCATGGCGTGGGAGTGTTAACTTCGACCCGATTTCTTGTTGTTTTTTGATAATTTGTGCGTAGCAAAGGAGAGAAAGTTTACGTCTTATGTTCAAATCCCACCACATGCCAATAAAAATGCAGAAGTTTCGATGTAGTTTAATCTGTATGACAATTTTTTAAGCTTACTGTTATTTGATTTAGTGTTTTTGACCACATTATTCAAGGTTTTCCCATTTGTTTCATTTCCAGGTTTGTACAACAACACTCCATCTGTGATCCTTCTCCGGCCACAACGAACAACTGATCTTCTAATTGTCATGGATTTCTCAGCACATCCATCCGATGACGCGTTCTACAATATTGTGAGTAGTTCTGAAGCTACATATGAACTGAATAGCGAAACAAAAAACTCACGGCATACTGGGACGAAACCTTTACAGGGTGAAAGGTGAAAAGCTTCCAAGTTTTCAAAATTCTTTAAAATCTTCCCCGTCCTTCCCAACAAGCTATCACGAGTTTTCACGAATACGCGCCTCTGATCACAATTTTCACATGATAAATCTCAGAAACATGAATCTGTCTTTCAAACTTTCTGGTTTGTCATCGCTTTTCTCATCGTCAAATTCGTCTTCGTGATTATTCTCGTGATGTGAGAGTTTCTGTGGTGTATCATGATGAAAAAAACTTTTGATAAAGTTCAAAGTAAATTGATCTAATTTAGTTTGTGCAATGCACCTTTCAGGGCTGTTTGAATTGATCCACCTTTAGATTAATGTGTGTGATCAAAGTAAAAATGATTATTACCTTGTTTAGTTGACTTGAACAGTGCTTCTTAATTTTAATCTTCCCTTCCCACTTTCGCAAAACATTATCGAAATTCCTACTTCCGGAAACATAACCTGATGGATTGTACGACAAGTCCAAGGTTAAAAGTCCTGTTTATAATAGAAAATCAAATACAAAGTAAATGACAGTGCCATAAACAAGTCAATCTACATTAAAACCGTTTCCAAATTCGTCAAAATTATCCGTTTTCAACCCAAATTTTTATAAGTGGTTGAGTTGAGTTTACTTCGCCGGGGTAAATCGTAGCAGCACAATTGCGCTAAAATATTCATCAAGCCGGAAATAGCTGCGCAACGTTGAGACGTTATAAAGCGCGACAAAGATGAGGGCACAATTGGTGGAGGGATGGAAGACGCGCTGCAGCTACACCGTTACTAAAAGCGTTATGTGACAGGGACTCACATTGGAGAAAAATCTCTTGTTTAAATCAACTTGCTTTTTCACCGACAGGAATTGTTCGGCACCGCAGCCCACGCGTGGAGAGACGGTCTCAGGTTTCCAACAGTTGATTTCAGGAAGATTCACAACCTTCCACCCACAGAATGTCTCGTATTTGATGATGAGGACGACGATATGTGCCCAATCGTTGTGTGGTTTTCACTTGCGGCTTTGGAGTTTCGAAAACTGGAGAATTACCAACCAAGGAGCGGTTTCAAATACGGTGAGTTTCTCTGGAAAGGTTAAAGTTACATCAGTAAGCGGCAAGAAACCAAAACAAAATTTTGGTCTATAGACCGATTACCAAGCTGTCGCCTATTGGCTATCAAACAACTGCTAACACCTTTATCCTCAGGGTTCAAAAACGCGGGTAAATAAAATGTGGGTCGCGGTTAATGTAAAAAAACTTCCGTAAAGAAACCCCGAAGAAGATAATTGCGACAATCAGTATAATGCGCTGCATATTCTTACCCTCTAAATGGCATATATCGACAAACAGTAAATGAACCATAATTTTTAGTAAAAATATTGCAACAAAGCAACAGTGCTTCTATACTAAAACCAGTCACAAACAGGACTTCTCAAATATTACACAAACCATCTGCGGTATATGACAGAAATGCAACAAACACGCTTTTTTTCCAGACAAGAAAAGCCCGAAGTTCAACGATTTCAAGGTGTTCGGACCGGGAAGTAACTACGGCCTTTACACGATGGGATACAGCGAACTGGTTTACGAGCAAATCAAGGAACTCATGTATTTCAACGTCTCAAGCAACATCGAGGTGGGTGCAGCGATGCGTTAAGTCACGTGACGTATCTAACCCAGTGATTTCCCAAACTGCAAGTAGAGATTTACTTGCTTATCGATCTTCAGCTTTTATGTAACTTTTGGACTAGATCCCAGTTTTTTAAATAGGGGGCCATGACCCATTGGTTCACGTGGGGCACTAACAAGGCACAAATACCGAAAGCAGCATGTTTCCCATTCAAACCTATGCTAAACTAAATCGCCACAAAACAATGCGTGTAAGACACCCCTCTAGAAGATTTAAGTGATGAAACCTTGCCATGATAATAATAGTGGGCCACGAACCTGTTTTAAAAGCGAAGGCTACAGTCTAGATAGTGAAATGCATGACATGGAACCGCATTTCAATGTTATTTGTTACCAAGCTCATATTAAAGTTTAAAAAAAGTTATTTAACCTGTTTTTTATCCCTCAGTCTAAATATACAACTTATTTGAAGCAAGAATTATTCTTTTACTGTTTATTGTCTACGGGAGATTCCTTACATGCGAAAGCGTTTTATTTAATATTTTTTTACGGAATTGAGAACAAAACCATCAAATTGTTTTTTATCTATAAATGCCCAGCAAATAAAATTATTTCTTTAGTGTGCCGCAATTTTTTTTAAACTTAAAGAAACACTGATTTAATCACTAATCCGTACCGTCAGGTTATAGAGGAAGCAATGATCAAAGCTGTGGCGAAGAAGAGAAGGAGACTACAAAGAACCGGATTTTGTTTATGATTGTGTTCATGCAAACGTTTTGCAAATACCTCAAAAATTATTATGCAAAGAATATGGAAGAATCTCTATTATCTTCGCAATTAAGATACTATTTGAAATAGCAGAGAAAAGTGCCAAAAAAAAATTCACATTTCGGCATCAGCTTTCGCTATAATAAGTCACAAACAATTTAAATTATAGACACAAATTAGGAACAATTTATTTTATTAGAAGTCACAAATCATTAAAATAAATAGTATTATTTCACACGCAATTATGTAAAGGTGTTTTTGCTTCTGTTCCTATTATATTGCAAAGAATCATGAGCAGGTTTGTGAGTTTTGTTTCTTGTTACTGTAAATATTTATTCTGTTTCATTCCTCTGCCTAATTTGATTGCTGTACTCGATAATCATTGCATACTTGGTGTCCGGTATAAGGTGGCGTTTTATTTTAACAACTATTTCTCCCCCAAAAAAATGTAGTCAAAGTTAAATGGAGTTTTTGTTGTATTTAAATGATGTTTTTACAAACAAAAATGCGTTGGTCGTGAATGAACTCAGATCAAATATGAATTTGTTGTTTTGAAATCAGTTTACAACAAAGCAATCGCAGTATTTGTAAATGAACTAACCACGACTTGTACGTTTACCTTATGCCCAACTTGCCACTAAAACCTTTTGTGCAAAATATTTTGTTTGTTGAAAATAAACTATATTCAAGTGCCAAATCAATCAGTTCAATGTTACAGGGAAAATAAATTGGTAGTTGCGATAATTTGCATATCGTTGTGGGTAAACCGCCAATAAAATGTGGACGCACCATTTCAAATCTGCACAAGTAACAATTACAAACTGTTTTAGGCCAAATTCCTGATGAAAATAGCGTTTGTGGATAAAAATATCGCACAAAACATGTTGTTTTCATTCAAAACATTGTAAAGGGATCGTGAAAAATTGTTCCTGCCGACCCTTAATTGTTACATCCACCCGATTATTACAGAACAATGCCGCTTTCAGCACGACGGTGAAATTATAATTTCAACAAAACGAATTTGTTGAATAATTCCCGTTCCCGACCGGTCGGTAACAACAACAACAGACAAAACATTATGCGCCGAAATTATCGGGTTAAATGTGTTGCTTTGAATATTTTTAACATATTCATGTATTCCGCTAGGTGGCAACAAACTGTCAATTGTCGCCACTAGGTGATGCCCAATCTTATAATGTTTTTTAACTTATAATGTTTCGACTTCTATTAGGTTCAAAATATAGGGATACAATTCACGGTTGAATAAGAAAGAAACAAAGACAAGTGTTTGAAATTAAAATAAGTTGCAGAACGCAAATGTTGACTTGCTTGTTTCTTATCAGAAAAGTGTTGTTAGACGAACAAAAACCATGACGCGCCAATCAACCGAGCTTTCTAGTTTATTTTTGTTAAAATCAGTAAGTTCAAGAAAAACCCTTAATTCAACCAAGTAAAATTCACTAAAAAAAGTTTAAAGCCAGGACCGAGTTTGCTAGTTTTCTGCGCGAAATATTTGTATATTTGTTTCAAAAAGTTGGTATAACCAAGTTTGCTCAATTTTCAACCCGCTACATTTAAACCACGTCGCCTAAACCTGTTTTACTTGACAAACATTTATCGAGTCAATTTGTTTCTGATTTCGGTCATAAGTTTCCAATTTATACTAGGTTGAACCTGAATACAACTTTTATTCTAATTATCCCGTAATTTATTCTTTTACACGAAGGCACAATGTGTTTAAGAGCCGTAGCGCAACATTACCTAGAGAATTATATAGGCGAGTTTGTCAAGTTGGTTTCTACAGTAAACTAATATATTTTGAACTTGATTGGATTCGGGTTTTTAAGAGAGGAACGCTTGCAACTCTGAGGTCAAGTCTCTTAGAACCCCGAGGTGGCCTTGGATGAAATAACTCATCAGCAGTTTCAGGCACGTGACTAAAATGAAAGAACTACGAAGCAAAATACAATTAACATCGCAATCGGGCAGGTTATTGCGAAATTAAAAGTTAATTAGTTACGCGGGTTGGTTGTGACGATTTGTGGTTCAATAACGCAATTTGCAAACTAAAAAATCACGAAAGTGGCTGGTAGGTTCAAGGAAAGGTTCATTTTGCGCCTAATCACCTTATGGAGTTCTCCGCAGGGTAGTTATGTAACTGATGCTTCCCCGCTACACGTACTGGTGGGAAATGATGGGTAATTTGCGTCGTGGTCCATCCTGGCCTCAGATAATGATGATTTGATGCTAATAACTCGACACCGCCGATCTTGAAGGTAATTTAGTTCGCAATTTCATTAGCTGGGTGCAGAAGATTTTGATAAGCTGAGAAACAACCAGGTTTTAGATCAGTGTAAACTGTTGAGGTTTGGGTCAAATAAACTGCAGCAAACAAACGTAACATAACATTTAGCGCGTTGCTGCATTGCACGACATAGGTGACAGTTTAGAGCCAGAGGATTTGGGTAAATATCAATAAGTCTATTGTGAAATTATTGTGACTTATTGATTTTTAACTTGTGAAGTATTTTTTGGCCAAAAAAGCGTAAGGTCAGAGATAAAAATAGATAAACCATGCTTTTTGATTTTTTATGTTGCAATTTTACAATTCCTAAACTTTGAAGTTTTTTAACATCAGCCTTTAATAACGAATATAACGCCCAATAGACGTAAAGAGCGACATGCTTTATTGTTCAAACGTTTCGGCAAATGCTCATGCCATCATATGAGTGGTCACATTAGTTGCACACAGCACGTCGCTTCTTACGTCTATGTATGGGCCGTTATGCTCCCCATTAAACCTATCGATTAAACCGTTCAGTAACAATTTTATCGAACTCGATAATTTAAATACATCACATCATGAGTTGTCAACTGTCAAATATCATTTTGATCGGCCGCATCTATGATTGTAGACTTAAACGGAATATTACGAGGGTGGGTTTATTTGCATGTCCAAATATAACCACACTCAATATCTTGTAGAGAAAGGTTTCTAACGCAGAAGAGGCAAATAACATTAAACGTGACATTCAGTTTTCTATGTAACCCGCTAAGTGTTCTGTGTTAGTTCGTGATATATGTCGTGTTTTATACAAAGTAGTTAAATATGAGATGCAGAATCTGATATAAACGAATAAAACTGCGCCTTTTTAGGTATTTTTGCGTGTTTTAATTTAATGTTATTATGATTTTTTTTCAGAAACTATAGTAAGCGTATTTAATTTTAAGGTTGACAAATCGGAAAAAATGAAAGTAAGTAAAAAAACAAAAAAAACTTTAAATGTATTTTTTTGTAATAGCATCAATTTTCAAAACGCAAATAGTTCGATCCCCCTTTTTACCGGTTTTGTCTGAACACTAACTTAACTCTAATTATACGTAAAAGGTAAAAAGGCCAATAACGTAAAATGTTTTTTTATATATTTACTGTAAATTGTCTGGGTGCAGCATAATTCAAATGAAATTTATGTAAAGCTGTAAAGGTTTTTACTAGTGATGCACCGAACCCGCCTAAAAAGGTTCGGACCGAAACCGAATATTCGGCCACAATGCCGAATAAATTCGACCGAATCAGGCTGAACCTAAAATACCCGTTTATATGGATGTTTTCAACTGAACCTTGTGTTTCACGGGTGTGTTGAAAACAAACGAACAGACAGGTTATTGAAACTATGCACTTAAAGTATCTAAAAATATATTATATTATATTTAAAATAGCTACAAATATATCAACCCCTCAACCAATAATTTTGTTTTGATATAATTAACGTTTAGCAATATCTCGTTTCCGTAAAAAAAACTTGGATAGCCTAAATAAACTTAATGGGAATCATGTTGCATAATTTGAAGGTGTTAAAACCCTTGTAGTATTTCATGTTCTTGACATAATGACCGGCAATTTAACATCGTTACATGCAAATGTTTTCATCGTAATTACCCTTTCTTACAGATCCATTGTTACGTGACAATCATCTCGCTTTGTGTGATAATAATCACCACATCAGTGCAGGTAATTGTTACTTGTCCAACCTTGTCAAATTCTTGGCAGGAAACCAGAGTTAATGAACGTTCGTCGTATAGTTGTCCAATTTGACCTTTACGTTCCTCTCACATTTGCGTGTGATTTGATCAACTAAAAAATACAAATTAATTCATTTCGATTCCTGTACGATATGTTTCTAGACACTTGCAAATGGACAAATTTAAATGTTCTGGTGTCTATTTTTTGCGAGTTGGCCACTCTACTGACTCCTTAAGATTGCAGAACTTTCGCGCAAGTTTCAGGGTAATGTTTAAAGCAGAGGAGAGATTCGAAGTCATAACTTCAGGCGCATAACTCATAAAAAAAACATCATTAAATGTTATGACGTCACTGCATAACGTTAAATTTTCACAGTAGAGCTACTGACACTGAACATTGGCTTGCGCCCGGTCTGGGAATTTCTGGCAGGTTGCGCAACGTTGCATAGGCGTTTTATGGTAAGAATGATTGCTGAGTGGGCACCATAAACGCGTATGCTCCGTTGCGCCACCTACCAAACCGGGCGCAAGCCAAAGTTTAGTGTTAGTAGTTCTAACAATTTTCACGGATTGATCTCGAAGACACAAGCTTAAAATAAGTCTATCCGCGATGCCATGATCTTCGTAATGTAAATAATGTACTTCTGTTATGCCCAGTTGTGGCAATTTGGGGAGATATGGCTTTTAAAACTGTTACTCTTAACAAACTGAAGTGCCATGAAATAGATAACCACACTAGCCAATACAAGCCCATGTCTTGTCACCAGCTGCACTGATGAGACGTAACAGGTTGAAATGTGCGCTAGCCCTGCAGCCATTCCATCAACTAAACATATATATTATAGTGCACTGTGAACGTATTGCAAAGGGTTCTAGCAAATTAGCGGCAGTGGCAATGACGCGATTAAAACTTTATAAATAACATAAAAATTGCTCCAGTTAAATTTGTTTTTTCTTGTTGCATATTAGTGCGCTGGTTTTCCTTTGGTTAAAAATTTCCAAGACAAGTATTCAGTCCAGAATTTTTGTTACCTTGTTTGTTTCCAACTTGTCACACATCCAGATGAATAGCACTTGTTTAGTTTAGAGCAGGGCTTCCCAAACTTTTTTGATCGCGACCCCTTTTAATCTCTTTAAATTTTTCACGACCCTTCACGGATAATATGATAAACAATGCGAAAAAAACGTTTGTTGTATTTATTGAAACGACTAATTCGAGCGAAAACTAAAAACAACCTACCGGTACTCGGAGTCTACTACTTTACACGTTCAAACACCGATAACTTTTACGTGCTTTAGCCTTAGTTTCTGACAGATTGTTTTGCAAATGGGCACTTGTCACAATTTCTTCGTGTGGTTTGAACGTTTGCTGTGCGTCGAGAACATACGCACGTTTGTAAAGGACGATTACCGAGTCGGCAAGTTTTACAACGACTTAGGTTTTAAGTAATTTGTTAGAGCGGAAAATAAAGTAACAGCAATACAAGTTTCAAATCGTGTATTGTTGACGCCTAAACTGAGCTCACCTTGAACTAAGTTTAGGCCGTTGCAGTGCTTTGAAAACAGATATTTAACACTGCTTGAAAATCGGAAATTTATTGCATATTTTTTATCAGAGAAAGTTATTGCGCCAAACAATGCTTAAACGTTTGTAACTCTATATATCATGTTTATGCTGCATTAAAATGCCTGGGTATTTTAAAACAATTGCAATTGTTGCGTTTCAACCGACGTCTGTTCGATCAATAGCGTCAGTACAAGCTCGTTTGCGCTTGGTTGAAAACGTTTTAAAACCGACGTAACTTGAACAAAGATGCGATTTTGACGTTATACAAAGATAAAGGCCGGGGGTGTGCGGCACCCTCACACCCCCGTACTCCGCGCCAGTGTATTGATTACTTTTTGCAGAAATTGGTACAGCTCTCTGCGACCCCTCAAGTTTGTTAAGCGACCTCTTCCGGGGTCGCGACCCCCAGTTTGGGAAGCCCTGGTTTAGAGGACAATCTCATTTCCTGTTTTGTTATTTATCCAGAGTTTGACAATGGAGCAATGCCACCAAGCTGAATACATGCACCTCACATCATGCCAACTGGCACTGCATAATCCGGAGCTACTGAAAACTCTCTCCAGCCAATATATCCAAAGCGGTTTGACTGCAAGGTTACAACCAGCTTACACCCAATCAAGAATGCTAAGTATGAAACTTTTTGTCAGATTAGTAAACAATTACTTTTTGCCTGTTTTAAAGCTTAAACAACCAAAGTGGTTCCTGATATTTTGTTCAGTATATAGACACATAGTCAAAACTTTTTTAATGTCGGCGCCAATTTAGACAATTCAAGCTAAAAATGCAAAAAAATCGTTTAACCAAGAATGTCTGGTACTGCTTCACTGATATAACCAATATTACCAGGCCTTTGGTGAAGTTGTTACAATGGTTGCCAATCAAAGGCTTTCATAGGCTTCCAGCATTTGTGACATGGTGAACGTAAAAACAGAAGTTCTAATGCCTTTTAACACCGTAAAACTAAAAGCTTTTATCAATTTTTTATCACCGTGTTAGCGCAAGTCCCCTCTTGTGCTAAGTGACATCATTTTGCTTGGTTTTTGTCACATTAACGCTTAATAATGTTTCCAGCAACTTCGTTCAGTGGTGGTAGTGTGACGACGACGACTCGGTGTGCAAGTTGGTTCATCGCTCATGGATTCTTGCTTTACGCACAGGAATGGACAACTGGTGATCTTTACGAAATCTTCTACGATCCGAGTAAGCTATTTCTGCATCCAGTAGACATTATCTTGTTATTTAAAAGCATTAAGCAACAAAGTTTAGGTGGTAACAACAAAGAAAATCTGTCTGTATAGTTTCCTTTATGCTTTGTAAAGGAATTTATTTTTATCTTAACACTTTTTCCCAGGTATTCCAGGAAATCAAAAGTATTCGACAATGTGCAGAAATTATGAGTCGGTTCAGGCGACTTGCTCCAACGTCTTCACGGTTTCTGAACTTCCCGTTTTCTTGCACGCCACCGACCGTTCAATATCAGTCACAAAGAAATTGATGAGATATTCGGTGGACTGTGTAGTTCGCCAATGATACCATTTCGCAAAAAAACAGACTTTCACCTTGTTGTACATAAAACTGTGCTTGTTTTTCTGAAATTAGATTATCCACATTTACTAACTGTTTCGTGTTTACAAAGTTCTGTGGTCGAACTGCATATGCATGAACTTCGCATTGCTTTATCATGCTTTTTGACGAAAACATTTTTGTTGAATAGAAAAATATAACTTTTCCTCTTTTCTTGCCAAACAAATCAGGTATGTAAATTTTGCGCCACTCGGCATTTTTATTATTTAATGTTTCTATGCGAAATAAAATTTGTCCTTGCGGCAATCAATCCTGCTATGTACAGAATATAAGAGAGAGGCGTCGTTTTATCTGTGTTCATAAAGGTGTAAGAAAAATGGCTCGACATTAAGAAACAGATTAAATGTAGTATTTTAGTCAGTTTAATGTATAGTTATGTAATAATTAGGCTAAAATGTCCAATATATTATTTACTAATTTAAAAAAAAATATCTTGTAGTGCCCCGGATTTTACCGGCGATTTGGAGTTCAGAGTTTCCGAAATTTTACAAAAAGTTCGGCTTTAGTAACAGGATTTTGAAGATATTACTGCGAAATATTGGATGTAAATTGTTTAAGCCGTTATTAATAAATGGTACAAAGGTTTTGCCAAATTTAATATTATCTGATAGTATTTAAATTCTAAACTGTCCCTGTTGTTTTCTGTATACAGGCACTTGGCCAAAATGTCATCTGTTTTAACAAAAAGTTTCAGTTCAAAGCACATTCTGTTGGCTCAACGTTACCGAAATATTCAAAAACACCAAATTTCTAATTTTTCAAAAACGAAAAAAGTTGTAAGTGAATGTTTTTAATGGTTCATCCTTCGTGTTGTTATTTAATTTGACCCTATTTTATTGCAGGTTCTTGGAGGGACAGGATTATTTGGAGCAGCAGGTGTTATTACCACAATCGCTGTAAGTCGACAAGCTCATGCCTCCGAAGATGAAATTCATCCCCCGTCCTATCCATGGGAACATAAACCACTTTTGTCAACGTTAGACAGAGCAAGGTGACTTTATGTCATTGGAAATAACTGGCTAAACTAAATAGTGTTATTTTTGTTTGCATGCACTCAAGAAAAAGGTGATATAAAGTGGCCGAAGGGCTATTTATATTGTAAACATAAGAAATAAAACCTTGCAAACTGGTTTACCTCAATTTATTGCACAGGCAAACACAGAATGTGTTGCTTTAAGATTTACACACAAACAATCTGAAAATTTGCAGGAGTTTATAAATTATGTCATATATTTTTGAAAATGTTCAAAGGAGTTCTAGTCTTAGGCTTGTGAAGGGTAGATGTTTATTTGATTGAAGTCTAAGAACCATAACATTTAGAATCATTAACTAAAGGTACATCTTAACTTTAACCTACATTTTTATACAGTGTGAGAAGAGGCTTCCAGGTTTACCAACAAGTTTGCGCTGCTTGTCACAGTTTGAAATACATTGCATTCCGTAATCTTGTTGGTGAGACTCACACTGAAGAGGAAGCCAAAGCACTGGCTGCTGAGGTATCAGCATAGTTTACTCTAACCATTTGTTACTCGCAGTGTATATATCGCAGGCGATACACAACTGCAATGTGTTTGAGCATCGGTTGTTGTGCTTAACATAAACAAAACCCGTATTGGCAGACCTTTTCTGTGTAAAAATTGTTGCACAATATTCTTGTTGTAAGCTTATTCATTATATATGTACAATGTTCTTTGGAATTGCTGGCAATTTTTTTTATTGGTGTATAAAATTTTCTAAATATTTCTGTGGGCCAAGGTAGCAGTGTCATTTGTATTCGTGCTACAAATCAAACCAGAATTTCAACCAACTCTTTAAAAAAAACTGCAAATTTACAAAGAAAACTGAAAATATTTGTAGGTTATGGTTGAAGATGGGCCGAACGAAAATGGTAAAATGTTTCAACGACCAGGAAAGTTATCTGATTACATGCCGTCTCCGTATGCGAATGATGAGGAAGCAAGAAAGGCAAACAACGGCGCTCTTCCACCTGATCTGAGTAATGTGGTTCTCGGAAGGCATGGAGAAGAGGTAATGAACTGAAAATGCAGCAAACCTCAGTTAATCCAGAACAAAAACTCTCCTTGGATTAACCAAGATGCAAATTAACCGATGTCGATTAGTTAAAGCCTTACCACATTGCAAATCATTTATACCGTATTTTACGGACCATAAAGCGCACCCGATTATAAGGCGCACTGTCAACAAATTGCTTTGATTAGTTTTTTGTTCATACATAAGGCGCACCGGGCTATAGAACGCAACGTATTTTAAGGAGTATGGGTTATCGTATAAAGCTCATTAAACAAAGCAATAAAGCACTACTTGGTCCATACATTAGGCGCACCGGCTTATAAGGCGCACGATCAATTTATGAGGAAAAAAAGGATTTAAGTTGCGCCTTATGGTCCGTAAAATACGGTACCTCAAGTTTTGTCTAAATTAAGTGAATTAACCAAGGTTTGCTGTATTGTTTATGTAATATTGCTCAGCTATTTTGTGTATTCAAGCTTCAGTTTTAACATGTTTAACTTTTTATTTTATCCCCAACGTTTACTTATCCATTAATTATGATCTTTATCAGTATTTCGCAAGTGATTTGTGATATATTTCAGATCAATATGTTATCTGTATTATAACTTCTCAAAGTTTTGTATTACCTAAATGCCTATTTTACATTATTCAACAATGGAAGAACACAATATTGTTTTAATTGTCATAAAACTAGTTGGGCTCTGCATAAACAATTAGTAAGCAATATCCATATACCTGTTCAAACTGTTACACAACAACACTTAACACCTTGTATTAACAGGATTACATCTTCTCACTTCTCACTGGCTACTATGACCCACCTGAAGGTGTCGAGATAGCGGAGGGTCAGTATTTCAACGCTTACTTCCCAGGTCAAGCTATTGGAATGGCACAAGCTCTGTACAACGAAATTATTGAATATGAAGATGGTATGTAGATTTGTTACAGAACTTGCAATTAAAGGTTACTTGACATAACTGCTGTTTAAATTCATTACCAACTCAATGCTATGCTTTTGTAATAATAAAATAAATGTTTCTTATGGTATTTGTTTTCTTATGGTAGTAAACAATGCCCCTTGATTAGCAAACCAGTGTCATACATAGAGATCATAAATCCCAATCATAGCATTTCAGAGAAAATCTTTAAGATTTTAGTGTAATTTGGATAATTGCATAAAAACAGATTGGTTATGCAATTAGATGGATTCATCTGTATTACATCCTAATTTGTAACAGGTCTGATCTGTTATACGAGCGGTTTCCAATGTTTCTGGTGCTGTAACCCCTTTATAAAATTTGTCAAATTGTGAATCAAACAACAATTTAAAGTGGTCCATGGCCTAAAACGTGTTGGGAACCATGCCTTAGGCGACCCCAGGCAAATCGTAAGGTGACCCTAGTTGGGGTCGCAACCCACAGGTTGGGAACTGCTGGTTTATACAGATATTACGTCAACTATTTGTGTTCCAGTTGGTGTGTCAACACATTGTTTTACTTTCCAGGCACCCCTGCAACTCAGAGTCAACTTGCTAAAGATGTGTCAACTTTCCTACGATGGACAAGTGAACCTCATCATGACACTAGAAAATTATATGGATTCAGGGTTAGTAATACTTCATACTGGTATACCAATTTTACCTTGTATAATTTTGATTTTTATGGGTTCCCTTCCCTGAAGGGGACACATATTGTTTTTGTCCGTATTTTTTTTTCTTTTTTTCTTTTTTCTTTTTTCTGTCTAACGCTGGCTTGTGAGACCCGTTTGGTCAAGAAAAAGTGCTTGAAATTTATTGAAATTTGGACATATGTTAGATATTAATCCAAACTTGGTCCACCTGAAGTTTGACCCCAAATTACCCAGCGGTTCACCCACAGGCCCCCGAAACGTAAAATTTTTAACGCTGGTTTGTAACGCTCGTTTGGTCAAGAAAAAGTGCTTCAAATTTATTGAAATTTGGACACATATCAGATATTAATCCAAACTTGGTCCACCTGAAGTTTGACCCCGATTGACCCAGCGGTTCACCCACAGGCCCCCTAAACGTACATTTTTTAACGCTGGTTTGTAATGCTGGTTTGGTAAAGAAAAAGTGCTTCAAATTTATTCAAATTTGGACATATCTTAGTTATCAATTTGAACTAGATTCTCTAGAAGTTTGACCCCGAATGACCCAGCGGTTCACCCACAGGCCCCCGAAACGTAAATGTGTCTAACGCTCGTTTGGTCAAGAAAGACACTGTAGGCAGAAGTACCAAGAAAGTAACTCACTGGTTTACGATAGCGGGAGGGCTCAGCTTGACGTCGGACAGACGTTTTACGAGACGTCGTTTCAGTGATTAGAAATCAGCTGTTGTGCACAGCAATGCTATGTCATTTTATTAAGTTATCACTCACGTGTTTAGTTTTGGCGAAGGTTTTGCACCTATGACGTGATTTAAACCTAATAACCGTGCTTCGGTTTTGTATATGTCAAGCAAAACTTTGTTAATCGAAGTAAAGATGAAAAAGTTAACTTGACTTTTTTGCCAAATAAATGTTTTTTTAAATGCTCGTTGTCAGGTTGGCCGCCGCATGATCACGGGTTACTTAAGGTCAACTAGTAGGTATTACAAACATAGTTCAGACCTTTCTTTCGTCATAACGTAGCGTTTTTTTGACAATCAATTTAGGAGTCAATACTCATGTATAAATTAGGCTTAACAGTATTGTTGAACACCAAGGACGGCGTGCTATTGAAAACGGTGTCAAAAGTCAAACAGTCGTTTGGCGTGTGCACACTGAGAGGTTACTACAGGTCAATGGTACTCGTTTTGCGAAACAAAGTTAAATGAAAAACAATTTGTTATGTACACACTTGTAGCAAATTGCTTTTTAATTTAAAGTGTCTGTAACACAACTGTTACAGCTTTCTAAAAAAAATGTGTTGAAAATCCGACCTTGGACGACAATATCTGGGTCAAAGCAAGAGATTAGATTAAAGTATTTGTTACGTTTTTTAATGTTTTTGTAATTATATGACAATAAGAGTGCAAAAAGAATACGAACAATTTTTTTTGTTGGGTTAATGCTTTCTAAAAATTTGTCCTTAAGAATCTAAAAATCACCGCAACATTTGTTTACTGTAAATCTGCACAAACGCGCGTGTGGGGACCCATTTGTTTTTGTTTACAAAAACAATCATATGTGTAGATCAAATGATGTGTATAGTAAATTGGTAAATATCGTATAGAATATATAAAATGTATATCAGAAAGCCACTCTTCTAGTTTTGTATTTGTTTGGTATGTAGATAAATTAGATTAAGATTAAATCTCTTTGTAAAAAGTTTTACTTATTTCTTTTCACCAAATGGCATTCTGCTGCACCCCTGCAGTACTATCCTTGCAATATGGCATTAAATAACTGATTGTGTTCAATTTTATTGGGGTCAAGTTACCTATCTTTCATCTAGTATACTAGTCCCCTAAAAGATTGAGTCAGTGTTCAGCTACCTAATAGTTATACATATACCCTTTCTTACACATTATGGGTTGGTCCCCTATACTCAGGGTTGCCATCGACTTAAAGCCAAAAATAAGGACAACCGAAAAATTCATTTTTTATGCGAAATAAAACAAACGTTTTTGAACAAATCTTTGCATGTATACGAGCCATGACATATCATATGCAATATTTTGGCCAGAAACAATCTTTTCCAGCAACTCCTTGTTCGTAGAAAATACTAAGTGTGTCTCACAACAGGCCAGGTCTAGGTTTACTTTTGCTTGTAGCAGAGATTTGACTATAGTAATTGTTGAAAATAAGACAAAATAAGGACTCCAGTCAAAAAAAAGGACATTTCTTAGAAATAAGGACAATGAACTTTTCTAAGACATAGCCCTTCAAAATAAGGACAAATCTTAGAAATAAGGACGGTATGGCAACCCTGCCTATACTGGACTGCTGTGTAAATTGAACAGTATCGAGGCAGCATGGTAATTGACAGCAATGTTTATGGGATTAAATGAGTAAGAATAAAAAACATTTTTTTAGTTTTCATTCTTAGTTTGTTACTAAACTTTACATATTTTGTTTCTACTGTATTTACTCGATTGTAAGCTGCCTTTGGGATGTTTTAAAAATGTCGGTCTAACGAACAGTAGAGTGAAAAACTTGGTACAGCCATAGCTTTGAATAAGTACAGTTTTTTTCATGTTCTGGGTGTGTTTCTCAAGCTTTTTACTTGTGGCAAAATATATGTTTAAAATTTGTTTTTTCACACTTTTCAGGCTCTGTTGTTTTCTGCAATTTTCTTTCCCTTGTTGTGGTACCACAAGAAGCGAGTCTTTAGTATGATCAAAAGCAAGAAGATCGCATACAAAGCATGAGAACACCAAACAAACAGTCCAGCACACTTTGAAAAGTTCTATCTGTATCAGAAACTAAATGCTACCCTCATGTATTGTTCCGTTTTAAATTATTGTCAGATTAAAAAGTCAAAATTGTTTGTTATTACCAAATCTGCGGTGGTTATGTATTGAGGTGAGCAGGGATTCGGGACACAGAATTACACAGCAGTTCAATCATATTTATATTACCATGATATTTATCAAATTAACACTAATTGCGTTGAATTTAATTGTCTGTGTAAGCATTTTAGCAATTACTATATTAAAGTGGAACAGAATTAAATGATGGTTTCAAAACTCATCATCTAAACTTCGCCAATGTAAGTATTAACGCAGTAATAATGATTTAGCAGACGTACTATCTTGGCTGACGCGGAGAAAGTATGGACATGGCCTTGAAAGGAAAAGGAGTACAATAAACATTGTCCAACTAATTAAACGTGGTTCTCAACGTTTCAAATTGGACCCTTAACATTCCAAAACGTTTTCATTCCTTCCCAACAGACTACATCGCACAAGCATTTTAGTAGATGCTAAACCATAAAAAGATCATTTAACATTGTGTCCTTTATCAACTTCACAGGTTAAATTCCCTGTCTGTTTATAAACCACATGTAAAAAATGGATGTAAATTCCTTCTATCAAGTTATAAAATTCCTTCCCATTTGGGAACCGCTGCGTGTTAGGGAAATAAAATTAGTTTGAAACAATTGCGCTGCCAAAGTCTCGAGACTCAAGAACAACCAGTTGGGCGTCGTGTGTGAATCGCTTTAGGTTTAATAGACAATGTGTGCAATGACAACTTTCAAACACGTATCACACCAACACCTCGGTCCTGGCTGGTGTCAATCATCGCCGAATGGTCACGTGGTACACGTTCGTAATTGTTCGGAAAACTTCGGCAAGTTTCGCAATTGTTCGTCAACAATGCGTTCCGAACATCCGCGATCGCTTTGTTCACGAGTTTGGTGAGTCCCGACGAGTAGATTCGAGCATTGGGGTTAGCTCGAGTTCTTCTGTACAATTTGAAATCTTCGGTCAGCAAACACGAAACTCGCGACTCGTAATTCTGTTGCTCGAAACCCGCAAACTCTAGAATTTTTTCCACTTGTGTCCGCGGAGTTTTCATCAAGTCCTCGAAATACACAACATGCAGGGGAATCCCCGATTGTGCGACTCGCATTGCGGATGATTTCCATTGTTCGAGAAGTGGAATGACGAACTTCGACCAATCTGTTAAAGATCTTAATGTCAAAACTCGAACATCTCAATGTCCGAGTGTTACTTAACATTTTTACTATATCGCCTGCTTTCGACATTTTTTTAAGAAACTATTATCCCCACAAAACATGACACGCTACATTGTTCATAGCGTTCACTTATTTGTACAAAACACGTAGAGGTGGGCGCTACACTGCCATGGCTAGGTAGTCCCTGGTAAGCGATAAGTGCTATCGTATTCGTAAGGCTGGTAAGTTTTAATTAAACCGCTTCACAGTCTAGAGCAGGGGTTCTTAACCTGGGGTGCACGCCCCCCAAGGGGTGCCAGAACTGTTCCTAGGGGGTGCGGGGATGCTGAATCATTAAGGTTGGTTAGGTCTATTCTATTTAAGCAATTACAGAAGGGAGAGCGAAAATTGGTTAGTGATTTGAAAGGGGGTGCGAAAATTGGTTGGTGATTTGAAAGGGGTGCAGCAAGGAAAAAAGGTTAAGAACCACTGGTCTAGAGGTTGGTGGTACGACTCCCATTTACAACCACGCGCTCTACTGACCTCGTGTGGTGAATGTTTCGGACATGGCGTGACCCACGTGGTCGTTTGAAACTCGTCTGTTGAATTCAGCCACTAGGGCGTCGAATGGATTCCTCAGCAACAAAACAACTCTGTTATATTTCCACAAGCTCTGCATCTTGTCGTGGTACAAATGATCTTTCACAATTCGAGTCCTTCTGCTTTCCCACGAAACCAACTCACCAAGAAAACCTGCGTAAATTACAAATTCGAATCAGACCAGAGTTGCAAGCGGGCCCGAAATCTGAGCCCGAACCCGAAAGTAGAAGCCCGAAGCCCGGCCCGAACCCGAAACGTTTTTGAGAAGCCAGTTTAGGCCCGAAATTTGATTGACAGGCGGTATCCACGAAAGCCTTGCAACAAAGGATGAGAAAGAAAATAAGAGAAAAGACAACAAACACAATGAACAATAGTAGACAATGGGGCAAACAATACGTTTTAGACTATGGTGGGCGTTAGGTCCAAGCCAAAGAATTGTTACTAAAAACGAAAAGTCCGGCCTGACTTGCAACTCTGATTCAGTCTCTGCTCGGGAAACTCTATTTGACAAATAAACAACTTAAGGGCTGCAAACCTGAGTTGGAAGTCGGACAGGGCTATTCGAGCCGGGTTCAGGATCCTTAAAAACGGCATTAATTCGGGCCGGACTTTACTCTGTGGAAGTATTTTTTTGTATAAATGAATAAGCCTAGTATAGCCAGTTGCTGGACCTGACCTAATGTCTAAAAGCACTGAAACGCCTTGTTCAAGACCAATTGTCTATTGTGTTTGCTGTCTTGAACATGCCTAATGCTTCAATGTATAGGCTGTCAATCAAACTTTCGGGCCTAAAAGGTTTCTTAAAAACGATTGGGATTCGGGCTTTAATTTCAGGTCCGTTTACAACTCTGAAGTAGCCGGTTGCTGGACCCAACCTGTTGCATAACAACCTTAAAACGTATTTTCTTGGGCTTTGTTTATTATTGCCTATTGCGTATGTCTTCAAACTTTCGGACAAAAACAAGCTTCTCAAAAACGATTCGGGTTCTCGAATTTCGGGCCCAAGGGGAAAATGATTGTGAACATTTCAAGATGCTGGTGTATACTTTAAAGTTTATGTATTCAATGTTATGTCGTTATCAGTTGTCGGTCTTATAAAGTACAAATTTGTGATTAACTTAACTTAATTTAAGTTGCTCAACTCAGCCCAGTCAAACTCAAAAACTTCTCTCAACTAAACTCAACTTTTTAGGCTACAGTTCGACCAACAAGCTAAATTAAAGTTCTTTCTGTTCAACTAGTCGAGTAACTGAGGTGGCTGTTTTCGTATTGTGCAAGCCACTACCATGGTTCTGACTCTTATATCTCCCCGAAGTTGGTCCAAACTGCCAGTTTATGAGGTGACTGTGTTCTGCATGTATTCACATAGTTTGTGGAGCTGTTGTGAAAACAAAACAAATAGAAACGTACTGGAGTCAGCATGACATGCCAACCAACTAGTCCACCCATGTCACTACACATATTAAACCTGTCTGAGAAATTTACGTGGAAAACATTTCAAATTGTGTTTTTCTAGTAGCAAGCAACTAACAGGTTTACCTTTAGAAAACAATTCTTTTTCGTTGTACAAACTTCCAGTATAAATTCCCGATACAGTTTCAAGCATCTGACGCAGCCACGTGTTTCCCGATCCAGGAAAACTCACAAGTCCAACCAGAACAGTGTTTCCCACAAAGAAATATTTTCGATCACACTTCGGATTTTTAGCCCATGTCCGCCACACCGCCAGACGGCGCCCGATAGAGCAGTTAGTTTTACCGGAATTTGTTGCGTTAAATGAAATTCTGGAAACAAACGATTCTCGTTACACGCATGAACAATCGCAGTTGGTCAAGTCTACCAGCTTTGTGCAGTCATTCGTGGCAATTTTATGGAAAACCGAAACAAAATCGCAACAAGCTGAAACAGTTTTATTATGCCAGGTATCTCCCGCAGACAATAGAATGTGAACAATAGTTTGAATCACAAACTTCTTGTCGATAACCAGGACTTGTTCTCTGTTTTCTGAAAATTTATCTGCTAGTTTCGGACGTACGAGGCGGTTCTCAACTCGTTTCAGGCCATGAACCACCGGCCCAGTAAAAATAATATCGTGAACCATTACATTTTTGAGTAAGTTTAAAGTGCGCATAGGCGACAAGCGTTTTGGCTTGAAACATAATTCTTTAAAACTGATTTTCAAGAAGTGAGATACAATTATTAACAGCTAACATTTCGATACTCTTTCGTTATGTATTTGCAATCATCTCTAGTTCATCAACAAATTGAGTGGACGCCTGTGGACCACCCAAAAAGTCATCATGGACCATTAGTTGAGAACCACTGTGCTAGGGAAACCCCTCACTTGGATCCAGCATGCGTTTCTCGAAAACCGACATTTTATGCCTCAAAGTATTTCATGTTTGGGTAAAACAAATCTTTTTACGGCTAATTTGCACAACGCCTTGTTATGGTGATGACGTACTTACTCTCTATTGGTTCGGAGGCAGTGACACGCCTTATGATGTGACAAACCGGCCAATGGGAATCCACGGTTTTCGCACGACACGATACATTGCATGGAGGGAATCCGAAAAATGGAAGAAATCGAAACTTCGCGATCCGTTGCTAGGCAACCACTAAAACTTCGTTGCATTTCGTCTGTTGCAAAAAATATTTTCACATTTTATTAATGTTTGATTTTTACGATTGTGACGTAACAAACCTCTATTACACGTATTGGTGATAAACGTCACTTCCTCTCCAACAAACATGACGTCACTGTTCGTGAGTAACCACTTGGTAGTGGTAGTGAGCAGTGATTGTCCGCAGCGACACATCTTTATGACGTCATAAGAGGCGAGTCGAAGTTTTCTGCACAATGTTGTACATTTTGTGTTACGTCACTGTCCGGCCTGTGACGCAATAATTAAGTTTACCGTTTGTGATTTATTTTCCAAATTAAATTTTATTGGAGAACCAGTTGTCAAGTATTTTTGGAATTAAAACCCACCTTGAGTGGCAGGCGACGATGCATTGTTGTTCATTCTCGAACTGTCCCAGGATCGCGAAGTTTTGAATCACGCTCGAGTTTTGCACCAGAAATCTCCCAACAAGAACCACTATAAAATATCACGTTTCACGCTTGAATGAGAATTAAAAGATTGTGGCGTCACTGTCCTAACGCGGGGCGCCGTTATTTCAAGCTGTTGACAAACAAAATTCAACCTTAATTCTTTTTCTTTTACCTTTGCACGGCAGCGAATCACTGGAGCGCGTCGAGGTGCGGTCACGTGTCAAGCTGAGATGAAGCGTCACCTGCGTTGCCATGACGACCGCGACGAGGAAAAGCAGCCACGGGAGGGCGCGCCTTTGTGTAGTGCGCATCCAAGCCTTCAGTGCTCCGCGCATTCTTAACTGTCTCTTTTCTTCCGCTGATGAGTTTTTCGATTTCGAGCCGAATCGAATTGACAGCTGTCATCTACGCTATGTTGAAATCTCCTGCAGAAATCTGTAATAAATTTCCATCCACGAACTTGATTCACATCACTGACCTTCACTTGATCCAGGGAAACGCCATTCAAATATTGCAAGACTGCTTTAAACCACCACCTGTGCGGTTCGACAAGAAGTGCGCGAAGCTTTATCAGATGCGGAAGTTTCACACGGACGACCGTGAGAACATTATAATCGCACAACCGGAAGTACCAGGATGACGTCATCTACCTTTGCCGTGGGAACTTAACATGGTTGAAAATTTATCACCAGATAATAACTAAGGTGCCAAGAGTTCGGATCAACGTTGTAAGTCGGGCCGAGCTTTTCGGGCTGGGTTCGGGTTTCTCAAAAAACGGTTCTGTTTCGGGCCTGACTTTACTGTGTGTCAATATTTTTTTGAATATTTTTTAGCCAGTTGCTGTACCTGACCTAATGTCAAGTAGCCCTAATATGCCTTGTACAAGACCAATTGACCATTGTGTTTGTTGTCTTGGTCTTTCCTAAGGCTTCAACGTTTAGGCCTGTCAATCGACTTTCGGGCCTAAACGGCCTTCTCAAAAACTATTCGGGTTCGGACCATGTGCGGGATCCAATTTCAGGCCCGTTTACAACCCTGGTTTGAAAATCGTTCCGTTTACCACTGCGTGATAACAGGGAGTCGTTATCTCCAAGACGCGAGCCTTCAATCTCTTGTATTCGCTTGTTATCTAATCGCCAATTGTGACGTAACAAGGGTTTAATAAGGAGGTTTATGCGCTAACAATCGGAAAGTTAAGTTCCGGCTAGGACGCTGGTAGCAGTTTCTTGCTAAGTGGCAACTGCACTAAGTGCAACATATCAAACTGTTTTTGCATTTGAACAATGTAAAAGTGTTAAAAACGTGTAATGTTGTGTTGCTTTGATCCGCCAAACACGTAATAGTCAAAAACATTAGATCCATGTAAATCGAGTTATGTTATTAGGGTAATTTGTTACTTGCCAGGCACAAATTATGCCTTCTGCAGTTACCACCTTTAGTGCATTCGTGACTTTGCGCAACTTAACAGTAGGATACCGCTGCAGCAAGAGACTTAGTTCTTTAGAAACTGGATTTGTTTGTTTTTTTAAGCAACGATTTTGATTACCTGACAGTCACGCTTATTTTGCAGCTGCAGTTTTGCTGAGTAAGCTAGATAGCAGCGGCGAAATCAGAAAACTACAAAGCTTTCGCTAAAATTACCTGTTCTTCCTGTCAATTAGATGGGTAGAGAAACCGCCAATTTTGGAAAAAGTGCTTTGCCGCATAACGCGTCGTTTTGAACGACGTGTGACGTCATCAGGGATTTCCCCCCAAAAAATTGTTGGACCCCCCCTTTAAAAATTTCTGGATACGCCCCTGACAACACATATTCCTGTTCTCTTAAACAACTGGAAATAAAGTTACTAAAGTTTACGAGTTGATAAAAGGCGACGTTTTACACCAGTACGTTGCCTTGAATTAGAAATCTAATTGGGCTTTTATACTTTTTAATTAACCAGTATTTTCATTCCAACACCACAGAAGGATTCTTCCTTAAAGTTCCTCATTGCAACTTTTCGTGTTCTATCAAAATTGAAACTTTAAACTGAGTTTCAAGATTGTTTACTTGAAGCTAAAATTTCACCAGTCTAATAATTTTATCTAAACCAGTGGTTCCCAACCGGGGAAGGACTTTAAAACTTCAAGAGAGGAATTTACTTTAATTTTTACATGCGGTTTGTAAATAGACACTTCAGCGGTGGGAATAGCCTACTATCTGTGAAGTTGATAAAATATCCGATTTGAAATAATCTTTGTATGATCGGTATGGCGCCTTCAAAAGGCATGGCGTACTGTGATTAATATATGAGTGTGCCGTGATCGCTGGTCTGCATAGACGCTTCAGGGCTGATCCCAGTTATGAATTTATGTTCATCTTAATTGGGGTTTGTATGGTTTAGCATCAACTATGTTGTCTATTGGGGAGGAATGAAAATGTTTTGAAATATTTATGGAGGAAATCTTGGAAACCACTGCTCTAAACAATGTTGGTATTTGCTTAATCAAAGTCCGCTGCCATCCACACAACTCGATTCGCTTTAAATCACTTTGTTTTCGAGCGCGCAAAAATCGTAAAAAAGAACAAACGACAAAAACAAAAATATCGGGCGTCCAGAAAAAACGACTGGCGATATTAGAGCGAGAGAAATAAGAAAAAAGAGAGAGATAGAGAAAAAAAGCACTTGGTGCAAGAAACACAGAAATCACACGCGGATATATTCTGCTTACCGGGGATTCCCCGACTTTACTGGCTGAAGAAGTTTGAGTTGATTCTGTCCGATAACGTGAGGCACACGTATTCATCCGCGCTGGCGCTTAAGTGTGTCACTCCGCGCGAAATGACCGCCAAGGCAATACGGCGTAAGTGTGAGGACTTGTAACAAAATATTTCCATCAAAACGTTTTCTCCATTTAGGAGTTTGCGAACTATGGACATGCTTGGAGCAATGATGGGTCAAAACCAGTGGTGGGATCCAGCCGGTTCTACAGAACCGTCTCACGAAATTTCATGAGATCAGCGAACCGGTTAGCATTACTGGTTACTGTCAATGGACTTTTTGTAACAGAACCGGCTGAAAAATATGACTTTCGTAATAGAACCGGCTGACAAAAAAATTAAATCCCACCACTGGTCAAAACCCCAAAAGGGGGGTAGCACCAAAACCAAGGGTTGGGGGCGCCTTGCACCCTGTTTAGGGGGTCGGGGGGCTTTGCAAGCCTCACATCATCACCCTGTTGTGATAATGACGTCATTGGTTGTGCGTTGACGTAATCGATTGGCTAATTTCTGTCGGACGTAAGTTGTAGGTAACGGGATCGTTTCACGATTTTGAACTCTTAGGGAATTTGGCGGGAACTTTTTCGCGTCTGATTCGTTCGCCGACGCCGCTGATTGTGACACAACAAAGCGAAACAACAAATGAAAAGGAGAACTACTCAACTCTCCCCTTTATTCCCGGGGAAAGCGCAGTCACACTACCGCGTAATAATCGGGGGGTTCCGAGTACTCAGGCGGGGGGTCATCATCCCCTGGGGTGAGGGACGCGGTGGGGCAGCGGGCGTTGCTAGGCGACAACAACGATGCGACCTCGTGTGGCCGTCTCTCGGCAGGATTCGGTTTAGTTCGACTTTCCTCGCGGTGGCGCTGTTTGCGCGTCACGTGGGTAGTGACGTTGCGACCGTTAAGCGCAGCGATGACAGCGCTGTCAGTGGCGAAATGCGTCCGGTTCGGTGGAGGTCGGCTGCGAACGCTGTAATCCGGACCTTTGCAGCGCCCAGTTTCGGACGACGTCCTGTGCGGAGGGTTTGGCACCACGCCACAAGATGTCGCCTTCGCGTAAGGATTGTTCAGTTTCCCTCCCATGAACGACGGAGTTGTCACGTGACTCGAACCGAGACCGAATGACGAAGAACCTGGTGATGTAATAACAATTCAGTTTCACTGTTGCTTGGCAATCGTGCGATGACGTATTAGTTTAATTAAATTCAGGGGGCGGTCTAGACATCACGTGATTATCGAGAGTCACGCCAACAAAGTTAAGTTCCAAGTTTCAGTGTCGCGGTGAAATTAAATCAAGCATTGTCATCGCGACTCGTACAAACAGGTTTGTTACGTCACAATCGACTCACCGGATCGACTTGGGCTCATGCTGGAGTGCGACGTCACAAGGTGGGATTGTGACGCACTTGAGTGCACGTGACGCGTGGTTGCTAGGAGACAACTTTCCTTGGAAGAGCAACAGCAGATATCGTAGTTGTTGTTCCGCGGTGCAGGCGTGGGATTCGTACCCGCGACTTCAGGTTTGCAACAACAACACAACAAGCCTCGGGTTGTCGGCTGAAAAAGAAAAGCGGAGTTGGTGAGATTTGAACCTAGAACCTTCTGATTTCGCTGCAGTGCGGCAGATCGGGGGGTTAACAAAAGTTCATCACGATTCGCGTGCAGACAACAGAGCTGCAGACAGACGCTTCGCGGAATGATTACGTCAAAATGCGACGTTTGTGACGACATAAGGATATGAATTAGGATCGCGGTGTGAAACAAAATCAATGCTGGTGTGAAAAGCCCGGATATATTTATAACCCGCCCTCCCCCCACAATACGCGCGATGTCACGTCTGTCTGTAAACTGGGGAGGGGATTGCTCTCCAACCACCTACACACAATTCTCATTCACCACTTGCCGTGAAATAAGCTTGAAATGTTGACACATTTTACGCCAGGTTTTTATAGATTTTAACCTTGCCTATTCAACATTTACTCAAATGAAACAAAAAAGACGTTTTACATTCTAAAAGTTTATACATCATGCACTGGTATTAGCAAAACTACAAGCCAAAGTATATCATCGTATACATTTTAGCGTTTAAATATTTACTATACTTTTGGCAAAATAGCTTGTTGCTAAGGATTTAAACAACACACGGAACAAAACAAAACCAGTCAACATACAACAACATGAAGTTCCATTCATTTCATTGCACACTTTAAATCAATTGTTGTTTACAAAACGTTGAAAAAAGTAAAAATATCCGCACGAAATTGATGTCAAAAATTCAAACCCATACTTCGAATTTCTGTCACCAGATTACAACACGGGCAGCACGCACTTCGTTGTAGCGAAACCACAGTAAACCTTTAGTCACCTTACCCGACGTCACAAACACCTGAAACCGCGTCACGTACGATCGTCTGTGACGTCACTATCAATCGACTGTCACATGACAAACGGGAAGTCAAAGGAGTGTGACGAAAAACAGCCTGTCAAATAAAGTTGTGTTTGCAGAAAGATCAAACGCGTTCGTTTGAAATTTCAAGGAATTTCCTACTAATATATTATCACGTAAGCGAATCCAATGAAATGTGGCGCATACGGGAAAATAAAAAGCACCAAAAAGGCAGAAAATATTGACTCTATGGATGCAACAACTCCTGACATGATTTTACAACAACAAAAATCTGAGATGCAGAAAGTCGACAAGAACATGGTTATATAACGTCTAAACAAATGAATCAGAAACAGTTCAAATTTTCAATACGTTTGAAGCACTCTAATTCAAATAGCACTTGATATTAGTGTCTGCACCAGAGTTGCAAGTCGGGCCGGGTTCGGGTTCGGGCCGGGTTCGGGCTTGGGTATTTGTGAGAAAACGGGCTTAAAACGGGCCTGACTTTACGTTCCGTGTCCGCCATTTAAAAAAAAAATCTGCTAAGTAATAAGTCTCTGGCTTTGACCTAATGCCCACCCTACTCTAAAACGTATTGTTTACGCCATTGTCTACTATTGTTCATTGTGTTTGTTGTCTTTCTCTTTTTTCTTTTTCATTTGTTATTTGGGTCCCAGCATAGGCCTGTCAATCAAAATTTCGGGCCTAAACGGGCTTCACAAAAACGTTTCGGGTTCGGGCCGGGCTTCGGACTTATACTTTCGGGTTCGGGCCGGGTTCGGGCTCAGATTTTGGGCCCGCTTGCAACTCTGGTCTGCACACAAAACTATTTAAAGTCAAATATATGTTTTCAACACAAACCAACTTAGGTACACAAGACCCGGACGTGAATAGAAGCTTCACTAAAAACTAAATTACCAGCGATGTAGAATCAAACATACACATTTTATTAAGCAAATGTTTCGACAAAAACAATTGACATCATAAGTAAAATAAGGCACAAGTTGAACACCAACTTAATTCTAACAAATCGTGAAGAATAATTCACCCCAGAAGTTATTTATATTATTCATCAAAATCTACCTGTGTTTCCCCCAACAATCAGTGCTACGTACTAAAACCCTTTAAACTCAATGTAATGACGCGAATATAGTTCAAACTCATTTATGTTCAATTTGCAATGAAGGTTTGTCCAACTAAATGCGCCATGATGATTCGCTTTTTGGTTAAGTCAGTTCAAGCCAATTAAAGTTTCAAAATTCGAATTTTGTTGACCTTGAAAGGTTTGTAAGGTCGAATCATATTTTGCACACGTTAGTTTGCAGGAAGTATTATACTGTTCCCAGCCGTGGATCCCGTGGTAAAGCGCTGTGCTGTCGAATCGGTTCAAATTAGACTGGATCGGAAGGATGCGCGGATTTAAATATATCCGTCGGCTGGTATTACATATTTCTGTTGCATCAGCCTGTTGCTATTGTTGTGTTCTGCACTCAGCACGTACATGACACGGGTGACATCTGCCAATGCCACACATATGAGTGCCAATTGACACCTGTCGCAATGTGGTGAAGCATGCCACTTGTAGAATGGCCAAGGTGTGCAGGAAATTTATGAAACTCTTTTTCCACAGTATCTGATTCGCTCAATGACAGAGAAATCTTACAACCAGGAAAAGCATTTTTCATCGACGCTCCAAGTCTAAGAGAAAGCAAGACGCCAAAACTACATGAAAAAATCGTGGCCTTTCAATCGCGTTTTGCTTTGTCATGTCACAAATCCAAGCTATTGTGATGCGTTAATTAAATAATTCGAAAACATTCTGGGGATATATTGGTTTTGGTGCACTTATAAAAAGTGGCTGTTAAATAATTTCTATTTCAGCCACTGGTTGTCATTTGTTTTCGAGCTTCATAAAAAATAAAACAATATTTAATGATTATTATTTTTGTTCATTTGGTCGTTTGATTTTTAGATTGGTTTATTCGCAAATCGCACGAATTGAGAAGAAATTGTTTAGGACAAAGGAAATACATGCCAATATTTGTGTACGGAGCTTTTTCTGTTGTGCGTTACAAAGTTATATCCCTTCTGTCGGTTTTGTTTCATCTCACGATGATAACAGTAATTGTTTATATTTTACCCATAAGTTTTGGCTTGCATTTTTTTTGCTGAGAACATTGTGTTTTGTTAAGAGTGTTGCGAAAGAGGAAAAACAAACTGTTCGTATTTTATTGATGTCAACTTCAGGAATACAATGTCAAAACTTCGTGATGTTTTACACAAAAATGTTAGCTTGTAATTTCCTATATTTCGAACCGTGTAACGCCTTCCCGCGTTCATGTCCTATGCCTCACATTATGCTCAGAAGCAACAATTAACGACAGAATAACAAGCGCACATCGGGTGCAGACTGAGAAGTTTCAGCATCTTAGAGTCACAGACAGGACACCAAGCGAACGGAAAGTGCAAATCGATACTACAGATGATTAAGGGTTTTTCTAAAGTTCATGCGCGTTCAAATGCTCAGTTGAAACGAGGCAAGTCGGGACGTTCTGTCTCCTACAGCAGTGGTCGGCAATAATTTTTCAGGTTAAATGCGTTAAAACATTTTGCCCATGTATCCCGGGGATGATAAACTAATTTATGTGTTTTTATTGATAAATATTAGTAGTTTTTTAAAGACCAGTTCGCGGAAAAATTTCAGTTTTAAAAAACGGTCCGCAGTAAATAAAGGTTGCCGACCACTGTCCTTCAGCATTTAAATGAAAGATTGAAGTTTAGAGCCACAGTATTGATAATATACATTTGTTGAATGTTTCGCCTCAAAAAACAACAAAATTACAATCGCAAAACAAATCTCTCCCTTCAAATTTTGTGTTACTTTTTCGGAAAACAACTAGTATTTTCTTTTGTTTTGCATCACTCCAGTTGAACGACAAATTTGTTAAATATGCCACCTGGTGGACGAAACGCTTGTTCGGTATTTTCTATTTCATTTAACGTCGGTAAACTTTTGATATATATTTAGTATTCGGAAACAAAAAAGGTTTTCACTCCAAGTGCCCGACATTTTCATGTAAGCTTATTTTTTCCACATTCATAGCATAATTAAATGTTTGCTTACATAGTTTAACCTTCCCCATGAACAATTAGCATTTTGCTTGTTTAGTATTTTCTTCCTTGTAAGAATTTGCGGCTAAATAAAAACAATTAAAAGTTGACTTCAGGTTAAATTACTTCAACACGCCCAGTGCAAAACTTTAGCAAAACACACAGTTTCTGAAATAAATTTTGGGTTGAAAAGACTAAAATTGCAAAATCTGTTATTTTTTTCTTTATTTTTGACTCGGGTTATGAATGTAAATTAACACTAAAAAGTTTTGGAAATGTTTATTTCCAGGTTAAAACCAGTTAACAATCTCATAAACAACAAAT
This sequence comes from Phallusia mammillata, assembly GCF_965637545.1. Taxonomy (NCBI): domain Eukaryota; kingdom Metazoa; phylum Chordata; class Ascidiacea; order Phlebobranchia; family Ascidiidae; genus Phallusia; species Phallusia mammillata. Next base: position 30,259,247 of record NC_137255.1, read on the forward strand.
ACATTTCGCTAAAAAGGCGTCCCACCAACTTACCAGGATTTAACATGAAACGTTGTGATAAAAAAGCAAACAGACACTTAAACGGAACACGTTGGCGTACGTGCTTACAGAGGCTCCGTCATTTGTTTGTGTGGTGAGGATTGTGAAGAGACAGACGATGTTGTGTCTACGACATAGAGGAACGTGGTTAAGTGACAACTAGATAGTTCAACTGCTTCCCCTGAATGTTCGGAGACCTCATTTCCTGGCGGGAAACTCATTTCAGTTTCACAAACGAACTTCTTCGAAACTACATTTCCTTCGTTTCATTAGTTTGTGGACGAAACCATGATGGTTGCTGTTTATTGGAAAATAACTTCCCGATTTTAGGAAGGTTATGAAACTTTGCGGGTGGAATTCTGTGCGGTTCAATTTCGTTGTTTCGTTGGATGACGAACACAATATTTGTTGTGATAAAAGAAAAGCAAATTACGCGAAATAGGGATTTACGTAAATAACTTGCTTGAAATAACAGCCTCACTCTTAAAACAGTGCAGCACAAGTTATTTCCGTTCATTACTAAAAACGACTTTTTTAAAAACGTCATATTTTGCAAAATACACCCAAGCAAATATAGCTAATATCAACGAAGGTAGACATACGTAATGTTTACAACAATGTATGGTAGTTTTAAGCGTGTACATAACGAAACACCCCAACACGACGTTTTGGCTCGAACAAAAATTTAGCCAGCTTTATTTTAAGCACGCGTTTTTAATTAAATCTCCTTTTATGCGTCATAGTGCACTCATTGTTAGTGTAATAAAAAGAATCAAGTCATTGAAAACCGTCGCGACAGAGTCTGTTGCACGATCCAGTCAAATTGGCCAAACCTCCGAACGTGTTTACCAAAAATCTCAGACGACTGGTTCGTGCGAGAGAGGCGCGAGAAGAAGGCAAACGAGAGAGGCGCCCGAGAAGAAGGCAGACAAGACGTAAGCGGCGTGGAATGTCTAGACAGCAGACAGTTAATTGTGAGGTGACAACCGGCGTCAAATTAGTCACCGAAGCTCGAGACGACGACACGATTGCGCAACAATGGTGGGAAATTCCACAATAAAAGGGAAGTCCGAAAATCACCAGAAAACAAAAAATTTGCTTAAACGACAAATTTAGACAAAGCGTATGGCAAACCCTTCATGTCGCATTCAGTGTTATTTACCCTGATGAAGGCGACCTGTGTAGGACGTCGAAACGTCAGAATAAAATTACATTTGCCAGAAGAGCTCTATAAACCTGATATTATGCCTGGCAGCAATAGCTTATATTTAAACCATTCATACTTTGTCTGTTTGTTTTTTGACAAATCCCAAGGTATAGTGTCTTTGTTGGTGTTTAAATTTTGGGGATTCTGGTCAAAGCTGGGATACACAAGGCTAAAAACAGAGACAACAACATCAACTAAAAGAAGGAAAACAAATTTGTTTTCCATCTCGTGACAGTGAACCTAATTTATGTAAATAAGGACACGTCATCCAAAAGACAAATGTTGAAATCTTTAGAATCGAATATTTTCGAATATAAAAATACAGCGTTTCATTGTTATGAAATAACGCGTGAAGCTCGCGATTCGCTCTGTCGATATTCGAAGCGTGCTTTGAATATTTTTGTGTCTCGTCTGGCGACGGTTTAATGATCCACAAACGTGCTTGGCTTCATACGAACTCAGACATAACAGAAACATTTCATACAAAATGAACGGCTGAACATAAAATCACATCGTTCAATTTCACATCCACGCTACATTTTATTTGACCGCACCCACGGCTGTTATAATGGAAATAAATAAAACTTTCTTTTTTAGGTTTAGCAATAACTCAAAAAAAAAACTGAGTGAAATCAAGATGCGTCCCCTTCAGGGCAAGGGACCCATAATTATTCGGAGATCAAAATTATAACTGTAAAAGAGTTTGTACGGATAAATATCATTGTAAACGATTTAACATTCGCTGTCATCATCGTTAGACATGAAAATGTGCTAAAAAGTGAGCGTTTCTTTCGAAATAACTGCGAAAATATTTCGCTAACGTGTTGAATCTTGTCGTTGTATTCATTTAAAAGTTTACAAAAGTTATGGCAAATGTGTGAATTGCCTATAAAGCCACGCTTACTAGTAACGTAAGCATCGGCCAGAGAAAAACGCGGTAAAATATAATCTAAAACTTAACCATAAGTTTGCCACTTAACATATGTGGGTTTTCCTACAAGTTAAGACAGTAAAAAAATTACAATGTAATACATCAGACGATGGGCATGAGTTTGTACCTTTTTCTTTCTTCTCACTGATGCTGAGATAAGATCGCTATTATCGCTTGAAGATTCGGTGCTTTGTGGATCGCGATGTTGCTGCTGGTTCAGTTTGGGTTTTAAGACACGAAAAAATATTGCAAGCGGACCGGGCATTGCTCTTTTCAAATTTCCCTGATGTCACTTCATCAGGGAGTTAATAAATTACACAAGTTCAAACCAGTCATGTCAAGTAACAACATAAGTTAACATATCAGCATCTAGAATGAGAAAAAAATTGTTGTTTTTTCTGTGTAAAATCACATCAACCTACTAAGTTCCAGAACGTATGATATAATAGTACACCAAATGCGTTTTTCTTGCTGTTTGAATAAACAAAACTAGTCAGATGACACACATCGCACAATTTCTTAATAAAGTTGCAATCCAACGAAACTTGGACATATGCAACTAAAGCTAGTGGGAAATTGGTTGACATTTGAAGAAAAACACAGGAAAAAAAACATAGGCCTCAAATACTAATATTCCAAAGAAGTAAACGTGAAACGGACTCTGTTGAATTCGAAACCGTTTCCAACTTCAAATCACAATGAATTCATCGACAATGACGGGAAATTGGCTCGGTTAAAATTCACAGTAATTCATTGCCGTCTAGCTCTTCGGGAAATTTCAATTCTATTCATTACTGAATAGTAAAATTCCTACGGGAACAGACAAAACATCTGCCAAAAGTTTCCCTCTGATAAGCAAGCTGAAAACCAGATTCAACAAGCGAGATGTGAACGTTTTAGATTGTTTGTGCATTTTGTTGCAACGATCCACTTAAATTGCACTGAAAAACCCACCGTACTGTTGGTTGAAACTTAAAACGAAAAGTACAAATAACTTTTAAAAGCAAACCGATATTTTGTAATGATTTTTGTTGCGGGTTTTACTAACTTTGTCACAGACACATTTGCCGCTGCACAAGGCATTTGAGGTAACCACCATTAACAAAAAAAAACACCTCATAAGTACAAACAAAGATGACCTGCCGCATAATTTATAAAATTGCAGAAATATTTCAGTGAAAGAAGGAAATTGTTTACTTCTTTTTTAGACACAATGTGAAATATCAAGCCTTCCATTTTTAAACAAACCAAATGTCTCAACCAGCAGTTTATTATTTAAACCTCAAACTTCTGTTAAAACAAAAAAAACGCAATACTTTTCCAACCACTACTCTTGGAACTCGGCAAACATGTTGTCTTCTGAACTGTGTAATTATCTGAAAACGTTTCCCTTTTCTGAGGATCGTTCCATTTTGAAACCAAACAAGCACCTGCTCATAATCCCACGTAGAATATATACTTGACTGTGGTTGAACACTATGACCTTTACAAAGTCAACATGCAAATTTCACCAACCCGTTGTAGCGCGTTGACATGCTGCTGAATACAACACAAGGTTTGCAGGCGGCCATGTCAAAAGCATCAGCAGCAGCACGCAAAAGTCAACAGACTTGGCGCTTCAGGGCAATGACGTCTAGACGTGTTGTCGACGGTGTAGCTTCCCCAGCCCGGTCGCGTTTTCATCCCCGCGTAGAAGTGAGATTAAACCGAGCCGAGGACTCTCCAATTGCTCGGCCATGTGTGCTTAGCAAACACTGCAGCTTATATCCCCACTTCGCCGGGCGAACAAGCACCCAGATATCGGCTACAAATAACCAACAGTGGCCCATGTTGACGAGTTAATCCCATTGCTACGTGTTCCTGCTCGTGTTACGCAATTACTCCGGCTAACTACACGAGCTTCTACACATAAAGTGGGTTTGTAAACGAGTTTCGTGACTTCAACTATGTCTCAATATTAAAGCTGTGATGCAAAGATGACCAAATGCTGCTCAAGAAATTCAACATTTCTAACACGAGTTTTTTCTCATTGAAAGACAATCTGTTATAAGTCCATCACTTAGGGCTGGTTCTTAACATTGCGTTTATAATCTGGCTTGGTTCAAACTGTGGGCTTCACAAATGGAGGCAACACAAGCCCGGCAATGCATTGGAACTTCCTGAGATTGAAGTCAATTCCAACATTGATTGGCTTTAACAATCAAACATATGCGACGTTTCAACAATAACATACTGACTGAAACACAAGCACAGGAAAACAGTCTTAACTAGCTGGTTGGAAATAACTTCGATTAAGGCTTTTCTACATTTAAAACACAAGACACCGACTAAAAAGCCATTGCTAAAAATATTGCACCACAATTTATTGACTACATACATAATATAATCCCTCAGGCGGTTTAGTTTTGAAACAAGTCTAACAATTTTGAAATCCAATCAAGGAAAGATCATGCAACACTTGATGTTTAATGCAACGCACAACATCAAAACCGAATTTCATCCCCAAAATGCACTTCAATAAACTGGAACATGTAGTTAGGGGTTAAGCACAACTAAGTTATCAACTAACAGTAAAGTGAATATTATGATCCAAATTGTCTTCAGCAAAGACTTGAGATAATTTATTCGATGATAGTGTAAAGGTTAAAAAAATTTCAATATAATACTTGTTTACTCTCATACAGCAATATTAGTAAACCGAAACATTTTAAGCTGGAAATATTATGCAAGTACAAACATTGAAAACTACATTCGTTTGCAGATCAACAAACACTGGCACTCAAAACTTCAATCCTCATTCAAAAGCACAACCTCGCACTGTACTAACTGCATACTCTTGTTGTCATAAAGGCACAACGTAAACTTCCTGAATCTGATTGAACCTCAACCAAGTCACTGCTTATCGCAAAAGGTAATTCACTTTGATATGTATTAATGCGGGACAGGAGCTCGCTTAAGTTTTGCAAACACTCGTCCCTATTCGAACTTGAATCCATCAAGTCATTCTGTGTGAGTCGCGTGCCTAGGTTAGGGTTAGTCTACTTCCCCTTAACGCCAGCGAGTGAATCCCGGCAGCCATGACCGCCAGACACAACTGCTTCGCTTCACTTCAACTCATATTAAAGAGAGAAAGGGAGGAGCAAGATTGCGCAAGAGGAGCAAAGAGCAATCGGATGCCTGTGCGTTTCTCATTACCGCGGCAGGTCGAGACAGATTCGCGTGTCTTCAGTCAAAACGCAGTTCAACAGTTTGCAGCTTGGCACGTTCGAGCGTGGGGGGTTCGCACAGCTTACGTTGAACCTTGCTTCGCTTCTCAATCAATTTTACTTTCGAAACAATTGACTAGGGATCAACGCTCGCTATATTTTGCTCAATATGTAGAAAACTTGTCAGTACTTTATTTGTTTGATGTTTTTTCGCTTTTTCGCTTTTTCTCACCACCTCTTGGCTTTTATCTGTGAATTTGCATTCGATTTCGTTTCATGCGACTAACAAGCTACTCCAATTCGTTGGGTATTTTACCTGACGATGTCACAACTAAATAATAAAACATCAACTTATTTTTAAAAAATATTGGTTTAAGTAATTTTGCGAAAAACTCTGTTCCTTTCTTAAAATATTTCCCAAATCAATGCAATTATTAGGAATATACTTTAATACTACTAAAAGCCACTTAATTACCAGATTGATAATGATATTGCTTCTAATTTATTAACCTAATTAGGAGTTTGATACAAACTTTGGTTTTTTGAAATTATAAACACACTGTTTTAGTTCGTTTTGTGAATCAAGTTCTACCAATAAGTAAAGTCTGTTTATAGAAACATACATCTGCCACTAAACTATTCCAAAGTTTGTTTTCAGACTGCTGCTATTTAAAGGACGCGAAACAAATTACTTGAATATCGTCAAAAATTCAAAAACTAAAAGCTTACATTGAACCAACAGATGGCGAAAACAGAGCAAGTTTCCAGTTCCCGTGTTCGTTTATTGGAGCAAGTAAACCCATCAAATCCATTTAAATATTTCCACAAGCCACAAATACTCCAAAGCGAAACAACGCGATGCCCGAAACGGCAAAACCGGGGATTTTTAAGCAAACTATACGACATACGATTTCCTAAAATACGCTTGAAAAAGTGCGTGTTTCTGCCGCACCTTATTCACATAAAAAAACATCACTAAAGTATCAACCAATACAAACTGCTTAAACACCGTGAAACGTAGTCTCCACAAAAAACACATAAACCCAAGTCTAGCCAAGGCTATCTGCGCTCTGCTGATTCTGTTACCTTAACTTACTTCAGTTAACAATCGGTCACGACTGTTTAAAACCAAACCCCATAAACTTGGGACATTATTAACTGAAGCGTAAGGGGCCGATGTTGTGGCGAAGTCTAATGGGGAAAGCTTTAAAGGGCGAGTGAGCCAAAGCAAGCCACGGACGAGGACCGTTCATTTCGTCTGTGGTTAAGACGGTGGTTTCTGTCAGGGGAGGGGAAAAGGGCCTGTGTGTGCCCGCCACTTTCACCCGACAAGCATGGAACGCTAGCTTCAACCGCTTAATAACTTTGACTCCGAATGAACTGTGCTTGTGGGTATTAGAGGGAGGGGGAGTGAAATGAAAAGAGTACCCTTGCCTATCCTTCTTGTCACGTTCTTTCACTAATGTCACAATTCTATTTGAATGAGGAACTGTCGACGCCAAAAATGAAAAACAGAATTCCTTTTTTAAATTAATCCTGGTTGGTTCTATGGGTTATATGAGAAAACTTCACTTACATTTCAGCTATATGTCAAAGGTGATTAATCCATGAAATTTTAACAACAAACCTTAAAATTTGACACATATGAAATTCACCGACAATCCTAATTTCATAAATTGATATAAACTGTGTAGTATATTATAAATCACGAGTCACCAGAGACTCAGTACGACAGATGGAGACAACAGTCGCATATAATAACAGACTGAAAACTTTGACAAGTCTGAAGTCGTCCACCGTTTTATTAGACACATATATTTCGCCCAAGTAATAGCCATCGTCAGTATCTAAGAACAAAACAGCGCTAAACAATGGTATGCAAGTTAAACTGTAGAGCACAAACAAACGTATTAAAACCTGCTGACAGTAAGGTAGAACTGGGACCTGCAGATGGCTTTTTATCAGTGTTTCCGCCATTGTTTTTTACAACGCTTCTGCCGTCCTTATCTACCTTCTTTTGCCCCGCGCCACAGATTGAGCGTTTTTCCTTTTCTTTACGTCTTTACTAGTGCGTGTTTGGCCGCGCCATCTGCAGATCCCAGTTCTACCTTACTGTCAGCAGGTTTTAATACGTTTGTTTGTGCTCCACAGTTTAACTTGCATACCATTTTTTAGCGCTGTTTTGTTCTTAGGTACTGACGATGGCTATTACTTGGGCGAAATATATGTGTCTAATAAAACGGTGGACGACTTCAGACTTGTCAAAGTTTTCAGTCTGTTCATAAATTGATGAGTTTACATTTTTCCAGCTGATTTACAAAGAAGTAACTTGGTTTCAACTTGCGGAACTTTGCGACACAGGAAAACAAATATTTTGCTTCATCGCTCCGTTATAATGCACATTAGTTGCCAAACATGATCATGAAACCTTAAAGTCACGATCTATTGATATTCTATTCTGTCTTCAACATGTGAACCCAGTCAGCAACGAATTTTAAGGTTCGCGCGATTTGCTTCTATAACCCATTTCGGAGCGCGGTTGTAAACTTGAATTCGACAACAAACACAACTAGATTAAAGGTTGAAGCCTTAACCACGCAGAAAAGAGGCTGAAAGTTTAAGCTAAAACTTAAGCTTTTTTCTGACTGTTTAGCCTTTGCAGAAAACGGAAAACACATGGAAATAAACTACAAACAAGACCAAGAGTTCGACACCTGCTTTATTTTGCTCTAAATACTGACAGTTGCAGGCAACATACAACTATTTTAATCAGGCCGAAATAGCTTCAATAATTTCAAAAAATATAAAAATAATAGTTAAAACGCAATTAAATTTCCGCGACAGATAAAAATAGCCATAAACTACCATCTTTCTACCAATACATTGTAGCCACTTCGCAATAAAAAACAATTGAACTCAATGAGACATAGCCCAAAGGCCGAGAAACTGGAGGTATTTATTTTGCCGATAACCACGTAATCTCACAACGTTTTAAGTGTTTTATCTTGGATTTTAGGTAAAAACCACTAAATAAACCAACAGTATTTCGGATCAAAAAGATACAATCAAGTATTTGAGACCAGCACTTAAACAGCAATTCGTTTTTTTTAAGCTTCACACCTGAATCTCTCGGTTGATTTACTTTGATAAACAGCTGCTTTCAAAATTTCACGTATTGGGGATCTGTGGGTTAAATGCTAGGTGAAACGGGGTAAAAAGTAACGGTTCGCAACAGCAGGTGCCACCTGTTACGTGTGTAAGTTGCAACACACATCAGTAAGTTGCAACACACATCAGAAGCATCGAAACAGCCCTTCAGCGTACAGCAGCAACCAAACTAAAGTTCAGTTCACGTAAAACCGTAAAAAGACAGTCAGTAGTAAACCAAGTAAGCAAATATAAACGTCAAACACAGTGAGAGCAAGGTCTCGACCTCGGCACCATCAAAGCCGTTTGGCGGAGTGAATAAGTTTCAACGAATGCGAGTTTCAAGATACGTGAGTTGGACAAGTAAAGTGTGCGGGCGGCCACATTGCCAGACGCTGACGCCGCATGACGCCGCCGGGAGCCGAACCGCGGCCCTTTCCGGCCTCACGCGTCCTTGTAATAAACATAATTGCTTGGGCGGTTGCAAGTCGGACCGCGTCTTGCTGAAATACCCTACCGCGTTTAATTATACAAGGAGTGGCGCAATTGAGAAAGCGATTACTTCATTAAACACGTGCAACAGACAGGAGCCAACACGTACATGTACATCAACAGGCACATTCTGCCACAAACCCAATTAAGCACCTTTTTATAAACGAGGAAATGAACTAAGTGCCATTTCAGTGCTGTTTAAAACACACATTTATGCTTGTCGTTAGATACTGAAGATGCCGCAAGGCGAAACATATTTATCTCAATTCATAAGGATGGATGATTTATTGATCATTAAAGTAAAGCTTTTTTAGTGTATATAGCAGCCAAAAGTTGCGCTGTTTTTACCCATTTAAAACTAATCAGTGAAACAATAAAGTCTGCTGTGAGGCTAAACTTCGCGTCTTCCTATCTAATGCGTGTGTGTTTGGGGGGGAGGATGGGCTGAATCGTTGCACACTTCCGCGACTTCCGGGGACAGTACGGAAGTGACGCGTCAAAGTCACGTGTAAGACTTCATCGGGCGTGTGCATTGGAGCCGAACAGCGTCACGTTTACCGCTCAAGTGTTACGTCACAATGCGGTGAGACACAACCCGATACCTGTCTGTGAACGCGCGAGTCTTTTCTAGAATGCGACAAACGCGACAGAACGGTTGAAGGTTTCACCCCCTCGCTGATTGTCACCTTGGTGGAAAAGATCTTTCACATTGTCCTCCTGTTTTTCCTCACAAGACAAAACACGGTTTCCAACGACGCAAAATATCAGCTTACACAATAGTTGGTCAAATTTCTAATTGCATCGCAAACTTGGAAACTAAGAGATTAACAATTCACTATTTCACATTCTTCTTGTTGAAAACTTGCTTTCTGTCCGGTTTTGACAAAGTTGACCTGATTAACCAAGCTAACCTGAGCAAATGAATTGCTGTCAGAGTTTTCTTAATTTTGAAAAGACAGAAAATTTTCCAACATATTCAGCGAAACATACAAATAAACCGGTTAACCCAAAACAAAACCATCTCGGGCTCAGTCTGCATCACTGACAGCAAAATTCACGCAACAACTGCTTCAAGTGGTGTAGTTGGAATTTTCAATCACCTACTGACAATGACTTGGTTCCACAACTTACTGATTGAACAGAGCTCATTGTTAGACAAACAATCGGGTTTGTTACTCAACAACATTGTGATACAACACAACACAAGCTTGAAAGCAGTGATTTAATCAAAACATGGAAAATTCAGAAACTATTTGCAAATAAATCTTCAATATTGGGTCAAAACAGTGTACACTGTCTGCTGCAAATCTTAAAAAGGTTGTCAAAAGTTCTTTGTTTTCATTTTATCGCTCGTAGAATAAAATGATTTGTTTTTCATGCCAACACATAATCGCTAATACAACAAAGTTCTTTATGCCTTTATACTGACAAATTTAACCTGCAAACAATTGATGTTAATGCAGCAACATTCTAGCTTTCGGTTTTATTCTTCTAATTGACGTAATTTGTTTCCGGCAGTAAAATTTCGATTATCGGGTTTACTACATTCGTGAAATCTGACAAAATGACAAATAGCATGTTCTCTGTACTCGTTTCAACCCGAAAAAGTAAACGTACCACACTCACTCCCTTTCAATCCATTAAACTTTGATCCAAATCTTATTCACTTTGATTAAAATCTAAACTGAGCGACACCAGTGCACATTATGCTCGCTTGTTAGTCGTGTGTTTTGTCACAGACACGTTTTAACGCATGTGTGATGTCACAAGCATGAATTGAAACGCACTGAGGGCCATTGTGTCGTCGTTTGGCACGTTTTATTCCAGTGCCCTTTACTGGGTGGGTTCAGCAGACAGACAACTGCAGCCAATAGCTTCAGTTCGGCATTTATGCATTAAGCGCATGAGCTTTTTGCGTGTATTGCCACAAGCTCACGAGGTCACTGTAGCTCCTACAACCCAACAAACAAGCAAACAACAAACCACAAACCGTTTGGCATTATGTTGGTCTTACATATTTTTAAAGATTTCTGTTCAGTATTTAACATGATTTTTGCTACATTTTGTATTATAGCGACGAACTTTTAATACCTAAGGCAAACAGCAAGGAATTCGGACTGCTTACTAAACAAACAAACTTCGATACGCTATCAATACACCGAATGTTCTCTTTTTCCTCTCGTTTACAACTTGGCGAATTTCTAAGACAAAAAGTTACCTAAATTTCGCAAACTCATAAAACTTCGAAACCTAAAAATGCTTCCCTACTTATTTTTACCGTTAAGGCAAGTCAAATTTATACCTCAGAGCCAAATATAGCCCAGACTAAGAACCTTATGACCAAACACACTTAAATCGTATCAGAATATCACAACTGCGGTTTACAAGAGATCAAGTCAACAATAGAGTATACCTAGACAACCCGGTTTGCCCCAACACCACATTCAAGGTCATATATCAGCACAACATGCCCCCTGTGACCGAAATATCCTATGTCATCGGCGTCTGGACGTCCAGCGCTCTGATTGGCTGGTGAAGTGGGCGTGGTCGGTACAATAACATGGAGTGGAGGCACCTTGTTTATGTGGTTACAGTTAACGTCAAGGAGCTGTTTACTTGTTGCGAATTCAGCAATGCGACTATAACCTAATGCAGCTGCATGGAAGTCCTGTTACGTATTTGCCACTGACATAGCGAAGTTTCAAAACGCACCACCATGGCGCGGTAAAAATTAACTTATTTGCCAACAAAATATGTCTATGTTGCGCTTGTTTTCAAAGAAAACCCCAGCTTTTTAAAAAACACTTTAAAAAAAAATTTTGTGTTCAAAAAATATGAAAATACAAAATTTAGTTTCAAAGTGCTGTAAAGAGTTCACGGTAAGATGAATATTTCACAAAGAAGGACAAACCCAATGAAGCTAAAACTTTTAAAACTGTTCTTTGATGCTTTCGTAAAGTATTCGGGGATTTATTGTCGCAAACCGACTGCTAAACCGACACATTATGTGATTATCTCAATTTTGCGTGTTGCCTTTCCACAACATCATGAAACAACCGGATGTACCTGCTCGTGCGCCCTCCGATGGTCGCGTTGAGGAGGAGCGTTCGTCCGGCAGATGTCGCACCATCCCCGATCTTCGCTCCCACTCCCGTTCCTCCTCAGGAAGACGCAGAAAACAACGAAAGCGAGAACAATGAGGAAGACGACGACTGGTATGCAGATCAACAACAAACTGCTGCTCTTTATTGTGCTGCGCCCTCTGGTGGTCAGTGGGTTACGCTCGGGCGACACCGTGTGGCCAGGAGCAGCACCTTTAACGTTAGATGCTGCAAAAAAAACAAATTATTTTGTTTTAAGTGATTAAGTTTTCACGTTTTTCAAAGTACGCAAGTAAAATCGCGCTAAACGCTGTCAATTCAATTTAGTACTTTATTTGCCAGGCTTTCAAACGGAAAAAAGTCAAAAAACATAAATTTCTGAAAAACCTGCAACCTCGGGACGCGTTGATTGACACATAAATCAACTTTGTACGTCCAACTTATGTGAGATAATGAGATTCAAGCCCACAACAGCGCACATTACACGTGGCAATGACGAAAATAGTTTTCCAATAAAAAACAATTAAGAACCGTTTTAGGCGATGGGAATTTTTAGGTGTATTAATCATTTTCAGTCGACACATATTTCTCTGCGAAAAACGATTACAACTCAATCAGTTCGCCTCATTTTGAAACCAACTGGTTAACGAAAAACACCAAAAGTTTGAAGTTAAAACCTAAAAACTTATCCCAAAGTAACAAACAACACGGTCGTATACGAAAATTGATGGCACTTCAAAATTGACATAAAATTGTGAATTATAATGAGCATTTATGTTTGTTGTGATTATTGCGTTATTTCAACACAACATTTTGCTAATCTTACCACCTTTAAACCAATTCTACTTAAAATGAGATAATATCAGTGATTTTGTGGATATTTTTAGCTAAACATAGTCAGTGCCTGAACACTTAACAAAATGTTAAATTGGTCTGATCGTTTTTTACCCAATTTAAGGTTGAAAATAAAAAGGTTAATTCTAACAATATATAATAGTGATTAATTTGAGGTAATTTAATTTGAAGTAAAGAACCTATTCAATTAAACATGTACACATTATTAAACGCATGTACATTTCATAACCAAAGGACAAATGACTATATATTTAGAAATATTTGGTATTTAGACATGTTAGTGTAATCAAAAATTGCATCTACGTTGAAGTAAGAAATGTACAGCGTGCAAATTACGAATACGTTTTTAGTTTGTGTATTTGTGAAAAACGAAGATAGGATTTCTCAAAACAAATAGCATTTTGGTACTTTAGTTTTAGTGTTAATCAAAAGTTTTAGAAATATCAGCAACTAAACAAAGTAGGTTTTGGTACTGGTTATGGGAATTTATATAGTTACTGACCGATTTTTGTCAATTAGAAATCTAAAAATTTGACAAAAGTTTATTCACACCCACTCACCAGTAGATACAGAAGTTCTCTCAAAATGAAAAACAAGGAAAAAAGAAATATTATGCAGCGGTAATCCGGACCATCTCACGTCCACAATTAGTTTGTTGATTAAAGAATATAAACAGGCTTCCTCTGTGGCCCTGGAAAAGTTAACATGGTACATCGACACTTTTAATTTAATCAAATCATTCAAGATTATTTATAAAATATCAAATAACTTTTAAGCAGACAAAATTAAATATCAAAAAGGACAACCGAAGCTGGTACGTGATATTAAATTTGGGGAAAACGTGCTTTCTCCGCAGTTATATGTTAACGTTATAAGCGGCTTTGCGTTTAAAGTTCGTGCGTTGGGGTTCGTCCATATAAAATTTTAACCAATGATTTTCTGCAACTATATACGGATCTGTTCATAAGTTTAATGATGAAAATGACAGTCCACAACGTTTGCACGATTAAACATGTCGCTTTTGCGTCTATTTAGGCCGTTATTTTCACCATTAAACTTATGAACAGGCTCAAGTCACGTGATCTACTCACCGGCGAGTCGAGCTGCTCGAGTTGAAAAACGGCGCAAAAGTGAGAAACGACTTCCCGCAAATTTGGTGGGAGGGCGACCAATCAGAATCGCCGGATGCGGAACGAGGCAATCGGGTTTTCCCCGTAGCACTTTTCCGCTTACGAATAATTTTCCACTCAAACCCGCCTTCCCCGTTTCCCGCGGTTTCTCTCACGGGAATGTCGCTCGCGTGATTCCGCCACCTCGTGACAAAAAGTTTATCGCGTCCGCGCATTATTATGTCATTTTCATCCACAGTACTTCGTCTGTGACGTAATAAGGGAGGCGCTTTTTTCTGCCAAACTCGAATAAGTGGCTTTTCTTCGCACCCGACCCCATCAGGAACTTCTTTAAAATCTTGGCGACAATTCGGTGTCATATTTTCCGCGGGAGGACTCGCGCTGACTCCGATGGACACCGGTCGATTGGGCAGAGTGTCCACGCACAGGCGAAATGTGGAAATGTTCTTCGGCAAACGAAAACCGACGTCATCTTTCCTTCTGACCTTGGACTTGACTTCAGAAAGGCAAGTGACGTCATGCTCTTCGACGTTACATTTCCAAAAGGACGAAGTGGTAATGATGACGTCACAATCACCTAAAAATCACAAAGGCGCGTGAATTAAACCGAGTTGTTCACGAAACATTAGCACAATTTTGTTTTGCACCAAACGTGTTTTTAAATGGTGTAACCATTAAATGGTGTAACCACTCAGCATTCCTAAAATACATTTTACACCGTCATCGGTCAGAACCAGACATATTTAATGTCGGTATGTCCACAACAGTTTATAACCCAGACCAAGTGCATTTAAATCCATTTGTTCGATAAAAAAAGCAATATTATCTAAATACAGGGTGGTATAGCTCTCGCCCGCTCTCTTGCGGAAGAATCCGTCGTTTAAACTTGCATGCAAATTACTGAGGGGGGGGGTCAGGTCGACGGAGCGATATTCGATTAATCGCAGACAGCCGACGAAATTGGAAGCAAAGGAAAATCGCGTCTAGCGCGACACAAGTCAACATTCCACAACGTCACACCTAGGTCACGTGCACATCACGTGACAGCAGCAACAAGATTTGTTTGAATCCACAAACCACAAACTTAATCCCGGGGTCAATTCGCACTCAGTGTTATGTGCGTAGAGACTAGAGAAGTAGACCTGTAGTATTTCAAAACACAGCGTGGACAACAAATTGAGTAATTTTAGCTCCAATGATGCACATGCTTTTGGGGTAAACAATATTAGGGAAACTTTTTTAGGTACATAAATAATGTGGAGAATAAACTTGTAGATAAATGTTCTTCCATGTTGGAAAAAGTATTTGAACCAATGCACATTGGAACCAATCTTTGGTTATAAATGGAAACAGTTTGAACAGACACAGATGTGGCTAGACAGTTCGAAAACCACAACAGTTATTTTGCACAATCTTGTCAGTTAAATAATTTTGTGAAACCAAAAGTTTCAGACAATGGTTTGGATTTAATCAGATTTTGACAATGTTACAGTAAAACATTAAAACAAGAATAAATTGCTTTTTACATTGGTACTAACTAAAAACACAACAAAAACATTCTGTGTTATTAATATCAGTTTAAGCTTATCCAACGATATTAACAAATATCACAAGCTAGCACAGTAAAAATACAGCCTAAATATCCAACAAAAATTCTAGTAGTGTTTAACTAACTCATTTATAACCACAAAACAAAATTCAAAATGTGCCAACAAAGTACTTGATATAACCCAAGAATAATCAAGATTTATCTTTAAAATGTTTACATGACATGGGTTTGCAGTGTTATCAAGGCCAATGCACATTGCAGCCCATACATATGGGTTGCGATCATTAGGTTATCTATCGTGTTACGGTTGTTGAGGTTCACAATATCACATTGTATGTAACCAATATGTTCTAAATACTTTGCACAAGACAAATGTCACTTAGTTGGGTTTGGGAATGTCTGTCGAGTATTTAGTTTGCCAATCCTTTATTTTTCAAATAAATAAAAATAAAAAGTTGAAAAGTTTATGTGCTAGTCTACAAAGTATTGGAACATTCAACTTTTATTGTATTATTTAAGGGTTTTGCCCCAAACACAAGTTTCACATTGCATTAAAAAAGTTCACTATCCTATTTGACAGTGCCACTGTAAATTACTGGTATAAAAAGTGTTATAGAAGTAATGTATGTTTGTTCACACCGGGCAACATGAAGGTCACAAGCGACAAAAGAGCTTCAACTTTAGCAGTGTGTCAATATTAAAAGAGTACACATTTGCACAGGAAGGAATGCGGCATAAAACGTCGAGCTGCTCGAAAGCTCACTGGTAAACACATTTACATCACAACATAGTGTTTGAAGCTAAACTTACAGAAGAAGATTAGATTTCCAACCAGAAACGGTTGAACACAGTTTTTTATCACTGAACAAAATTATTCATGCACAACATCCATGCAGATATTGCAATAAATTTTAACACCAACAAAACACAGCCATCCTGATTAACACATTGAAAATAATAAATGAAAGACAAGTCATAATAAGGAAGTCAAATCAGTCCCCTTATTAAATCTATTTTGTCAAATTAAAAGATGTTTTTGTGTCAACAGAAGTGTTATGATAACAAAATGTACATCATTGACAAAAATAAACAAATGCCAATACACATATGAGTTATTAAAGCAAGTTTGGGTGATTTTCATGCTTATTACTCACAAAAATATGTACAATGTTGGTTAAAACAGCAAAATTAGTTTGTGCATTGCAAAAAATATTCTAAAATAATCTTTGTTTCAATAGACCATTTGCCAATTACTTAACCGGTGGCAGAATAGCTAAGGTTTGCATCAATTTATTTTGACATTCAAGCGTTCATTCAAGCAGGGAGTTTTTTTATAGACTTTCAGCGCATATTTGCAAATGCCAAAGGCAAAAACTTCACGTGTACTGATTCGCTTCATGCAATTTTTAAATCATAACCAACTCTTGAAATTGCGATCGAGTGCCAATTAGGAAATGTTGGCAAGCAATCACATTGACATTGAGGGATGGAATATCAAGGTCTTTAAATTTAATACATTTCAACAGAAAAGAACAGTATTAAAACAGATTTTTGTATTCAAAGAAAAAAATTAGTCGCGGTTCTTTATCCACATTTTTTTCCCAAAAAACGGTGGGTTTTAAATTTATCTTTTACGGAATTTTTAAGGGGTTTTTCCAATATAATTCGGAAACGATTTTGGTGCGTATATGTTTGAAATGGTTGACAACCTGCGGGTCGGTTACCTCGAAATAATAACGAAATGTGAGGTGCCGTCTGCAATATTACGGAAGAGATCAGTTGCATAGTCAAGCACCGTACAAGGCTAAAACGCACTTGAACATTGGAAGACCAGACAAGCAGACAACAAGGGCGAAGGCTCACTGTGGAGCGCCTCAAGTAACAGAAACAAAAAACCTACTCCCAAGTTTTCAGTACGGTATTCGGCGTACACCACAAACTGAACCCGAGCAAGTCGCGTGTGTGTGCCGGCGCGCGTGCGTGTATGTGCGTGCACCGAGACGCAAGCCGATGTGTGGTCACGGTCTCAGGTCTAGACGGACGAGACGTGACTTCACCAACGCAGCAACCTGCGCGCGGCGCATAATAAAGAAACAAGCGGGAGGGGAAGTGAGTTCTCACTCTGAGGCAGGAGAGAAATAGCGGCCCCAACATACATTCGCAAGGTATTTCTCCACTCAACAAGTCCACACCGTCTTCCGCATCACACCCATTTGCTTCTGAACTCATAAGCTCTTTGATGACAGGTCTATTCATAACATTAAGTGGGTTAAAGGTGTAGAGATGATCTTGAAATTATTCCCCTTTTTCGCAACTCCACTCAAACAAGAGGAAACTTTTCGCAGAAACTTTGGGGAACACTGAAGTTTCACCAAGGCTTACCAAGGTAAATATACCAACCAAGCAACCTGTTTTCAAGTCGTGCAAGTCAGAAATCAAGCTGTGCCACAGACATCATCAACACTTTGTGCAAGACATGAATTACATTTAATCTTGAGATTAACGACAAACAGTTGTCCCAATAGACAAGAGAAAATCTAATAAGCACGTGACAAGAACAAAAGGGGAGGGACCGTCCGCTCATTGGATTCTCTCCCCCCTTTCTAGTTTGTAAAGGAATGTGAAAGACGAGACGAAATAGTGAAAACCACAATGCACGTTACGAGACGATGTTGTGAAGGAAAGTCGTCTCAGATGTTGAAACTGGCTTAAAGTCCAGACAAGAGCAGGTTACCCGACCCAGTATCGTACGTTAACTGCATGGTTTCGCCAAATTTACGACGGTAATACACAGTAAAATCTGCGATTAAAGTTCAGCTTTTGAAATTTCAAAAGAAAAACGATTTGCGCAGACACAATGATAAACCTTTTTCGTGTAGCAAAAGCAATAATAAACTTGCACAACTGACGCCAGTGCAGCAAACCCAAATTCACAAATAGCGTGAATGTTAGGTTGGACTCCATGCGGACATTTGAGCACATGTTATTTTCCTCAATAAAGATAAGCAACCACCACCCACACATCACTCCTAACCAGTTAGGTCTCAACGTGGGAAATTATGAAAAGATAAAATTAAATAAGCGATTATGGGGTGCAGGACTAAATTGATTAGCATACAAATCAATTGGTCGAACATGTATTTCAACATCAAATGTAAACATATTCCATTGAAAGTTTCGATAATATTGACTAATTTTGACATGAAACCCAATATTATAAACTGGTTACATCGCAACAGCCCTAACCATTGCTTAACAAAACGAGTTTTGCGCTTAATCCGAAGCGTTTTCAAATCTTTTGGATTAGCGGTTATTAACCGGGGACGATGCCCCCTAGAAATGTAGGCTCACCAGAAACATCCATCAAAAGATATTAGGCCATTTTTCCATTGTGACATAATCTCGTTTCGTTTGTAATACGCATAATTAAGCGCGTATTGCAAATAGTTTGTGAATGTGCATTCGTAATTCTCGTATATATTTTTTAGAATTAATACCTATACTGATACATCCTGGAAAACTTAGTGAGTTTTTTAACTGCATATTTTAATGAGAAGGGGACACGAGTCCTAAAGAGGCCACGATCCATTAAAGGTTGAGAACCACTGTCCTAGATGTTTGCAGATCAGCAAAAAACGAGAATTGTTTCAAAACTGACTATCCATCATACAATTGCGCTGAAGATCAATCTTTATGTGAAACTCACAAACATCTACGTATGCGTATCCGCGCATCACAACATCACCGATAACCAAGCAAGCAAGCTATTTACAAGTATTGGACATAACTAAGTTTAGTGTCAATTCTAAACAAAAATCAAAGTGCAGTATATTGAACAACGTATAGCTTGATTTGTTCTTAGCAGGGACAGAACGATCAACTGACATTAAAAAATAACAAAAGCGTGCAAATTCAAACAAATTCTACTCACCACTTGATTGACAGGTTGAAAAACCGAGGAAGAACACAAGCAGGGAAATCACCGTAACTGAAACAACACAGAGATGTAAATGTTTGGGGAATTAAATTTTTGAAACTTGAGTAAGTTTGCTACAAAACATAAAAAAACAAAAAAAAAATACTGCAACAAAACTGTTAATGTCAGTCCGCTTTACCACAAAGCAAAAACATTTTTTTGAAAGAACGTAAGTTTCCTAGCATTTCTGTTTACCCTGATAAAGTCGACCCGTATGTGACGTCGAAACGTCGGAATACAAATGCAATTACCAGAAGAGCTCTACAAAGTATAAACTATGACTGGCAGCAGTACCTTATATAAGGTTCTTAGGGCGAAACGCAATCTTAGATTTTATGCACAGACAAGCAAAATGCAAATATCGTGAAGATTATTTTACGATTTCTGTGCAAAGTGCCCCCTACGGCACAGATCTTAAACCTTGTGCAAATATTAAACCCAAGAGGCTATATTTAATACTCCTTTTGGGAAATTTTTACCTACGAAATTTGAAATTACTCGTAAGTTATTTTTATACTAATTCTGAATTAGAAACATATTTCTTCAAAACATGGCAAGGGTCAAACGAAAGAAAAAAAGTTGAAAATATTCGTACATGGGGATACGTGTGTTGCAAACGTTTTTATCACTAGATCATCACCACTTATTTAAGTTCAAAGGCAATTTGCAAAATATTTATCAGTTAAACGTCACGTTTCATAACACTGGAGCACCGGTTCTCGAACTGGGGTCCGCGGTCCTTTAGGGGTACGTGAGGTAATTTTGGGGGGACCGCGAAAAGGTTGAAGTAATTCTATGATCTTATTTGGAGTTAGTTTGTGCCACTAAATAAGTTTTAATCAAAGCAAAAATCGACTGTCTCCATTGCTAAACAATAGCCTTTATTGCATGACGAGTAACAAAAATGCAATTGTTCGCGCACAATCGTAATTGATATGCGCAATTTTGCATACTAGCTAAATTCCTGCAATCAATTTTCGTTTTTCAGAAATACACATTCCAGTTAAAGGACCGCGAACCCTCGAAATAATGGTAAAGGGACCGTTTTGAAAAAATAATGAAAATATTTGAGAGTCACTGTTGCGGTGATATTGATCAATAGAAACAAAACAATTTGTTGTGACATTTTCGCGTAAGTTTCTAGGAGCCCGTTCTGCCGCCATAAATAAAACGAAATTGAATTTAATGTGGAATACAAAACGCGGATTCGCTAACAGCCCATTTTACCGTGGTAAGCGTGGCTACTGGCTATATATTTTAACTGCATATAGGACATTTATAATGTGAATTTACTGCATGAAGAAAAGGTCGAAATCAATTGGTTCGGAATTGATTCATTGCAAACACTCGTCTAGTAAGAATTGGTATTTTATATTTACCAAGTTAAATTTTTAAAGGTATAATCACGTTGCAAACCTGAATTTGCTGAAAAGTTACCGCGAAAATACAAACCTATTTTAGTACTTTACTTAGCCTAATTGCCTTGTGGAAAATATGAAACGCATCCGACGCTGCAAAATAAACCGGCAAAAAAATGGGGGACGGCTGAAGTACAAGTTTGAGCAATCAGAATGAAACTGTCTGCTCGGTGAACGAACCTAGAGCCATTTGCCCCGTAGACATAATAAACTTGCACTAAAAGGAGTAAAGACTTCTCCCACTCTCAGCATATTGGCCGCTCTGCTCTCTCTACAAAGCACGCGGCTCTCATGTTTCCTTATTGCGAGCAACGCAGGCCGTTATGTTGGGTGAAGGCATTCGCGGCAAAACCCCTTTTAATAGCAGCAGAACTGAACCAGAAGCCTGGATCACGTTCATGTTTCTAAGAATGCGATTCTCAAGTCGAAACAAGTTTATTCTGAATTAACTTAACCCGCAGGTATTATAATATGATTGCAACTTTATGACCAACAAACTGGAGCTTTACTCACATATAGTAAGGGTTATAGTTGGCATACTGCATCGCAGCAGCTATTGGGATTGGTAAACTGTATCATCTGTGCCGTAATCGTGATTGCACACCTATATACTCCACCAGCAGCATATTACAGCCCGCCTGGCTTGCCTATAAACAAATACAGTCAAATATTGCTTATATATCTTAAAACTTAAATCAAAATCAGCATACAACAACTAGACATATTTGAACACTAAAATACTGCTCTAGAATCAGATTACGCAGCAAATCAGCAATACAAATCATTAACCTGTGGCTTGAACCTAACACTTGCTAGCTTTTGTTTGCATAATTTCAAAGCAATCTGAGTACATTTGTCTTTCACCGTCAGCTACACTTGATAAATTCATTTTTTCGCCTTAAATGCTGCTTTTACACAAGGCACAGCAAAGTAGCTTGCTTTCTGACTGCCTTATACACGGCCATCTCCTTTTACATTGCGTGTACTGCGCTTTGCTGGGCACGAACAGTTCAATAACGGCTTGGCCAAGTACATACAACTAGAGCTGAACAAATGCGCTGCCACACTTCAATATATCCAGCCTTGTTTCTTTAAACACAACCTGGGAGTCAACAGAGGCGCCAAGAGCCAGGGGCGCCGGCACAGGAGCGCTCTTCTTTGTTTCTTTATGCTCTTGATGCGCAGACGCCGAGACGAGGAAAAAAGCCACTTTTTTAGCAAGACTGAGGGAAACATCTGTGCAGACGATCACGCACGGTTGAAATTGTCATGCATTCACGGCGATGGCTTAGACATTTTCAACTTTCGCGCAAGCTCCCAGCAGTACACATAACGTTTAATACCCACTTTATCTTTGCCTCGTTAAATAAACCTGCTTCAAGTTGCAAAGTGACCTTGTCGTCAGGCTGTTGAGGACACGTTCACATTGCCCTTCTGAGCAAGGAGTCGAACCGGAACTGAACCTGATCCCGCGAACCGGTTTAAGCGGTTTTTTCATTAAACCCGAACCGTATATCACATTTTCTCAAAATACAAAGTGAAGTTGGACCATAATTTTTGTTAACCTTAAAGCGTTACTGGAACCAGGAAAAATGTAATGTATGTAGTAGGTATTGATTTCATGTAATAACCTCCTTAAAAGTTAGTGATTTCAGAAAATAGGTACTAAGAAATATGTTAGATAACAGGTTTATCGAAAATGACTAATGTTAAGTGTTGTGCTGTACGAATGGCCCAATCTTTTTGGAGTTTGTAAAACTGTTTATAAAACTGTATAATTTGTATATATTACATGGGCAAACTAACTGGAACAAACCCTAACCCGATATATATTTTTATGCATTTAGGTTAAACATAAACCAATTCCAAACCCTTAACAACACATAATGAACCTGAACCGAACCTGAACTTATATGACAAGCGTTTCGACTCCCTGGTTCTTAGCATTAGGGCAGCACAGTAAGCCACGTTTTGAACCATCTATGTTTGGGTAAATGTTGGTTTTTGACTCGAATATGGAAAGTTTTGAACGGGAAATGTGTCTACTAAAAAGGGGTATTTAATATGCTTAGCCAGCAGTAAAATGTAACACCAATAGCTACTGGCCATGGAACTAATGCATCCAATAGCTAAAATTTTCCTATTTGAAACGTTGCACATACACAGACAGTGACGAAAAAAGCAAATGTTGATTTTTATCAACTTTAAATGTTTTGCTGTACGTTGTAACGACATTTGCCGACGTATTGGCAACATGCACATGCATAAATAAAACATGCTCCGGTCGGCAAGAAATAAATCCTTGACCTCTATTTGACTCGTTTCTCGTTTCGGTTTAGGGGCGCAATGAAAAAAAAGCCATGCGTAGCAAATACGATTTCTATGATGCAAGCAATATTGCAAAGCGACGAAGAAAAATGGCTGTTGCTGGGCAATAGAGGTCACCTTTTAAGCAATTAATTCTCATCCACACTAAATGCGAAATTAAATAAACTAAATGCGCATTACTACTAAGTGTATTTGCTTCTAAATATTTTGAACTTTTATTAAAGGATGATTTTCAGTGATGCTAAATCATGCGTGACGTCACAAAGCAGCGTGCGATCAACTTTCGTTTTTAACTTCGTTTTAAAAACAAGAATATAATTTGTAAATGATAAAAATATGTATTTTCTGTACAATATCTGCCACATGTCTGTGTGTCGTTAGGTAGATAGTAAGTTGTTTGTATTTTTAGCAATTAAAGCAAAACTCGAAAAGATATTTTAGCTTGTAAATGGCGTATTTGTTTAGTTGTCTATACTCGTCTGGTCTGTCAATTGTTGTTTTATTTTGATCGTTATTTCGTTAAATCTTTGAAAAAATTGGGTAAGTTTGCATCAACAAATTTGTTTTGGCATGAGTGGCTTTACTAATTTACCTATAGTTAACAAAATATTAATATTATTGTTTTCTTTTTAGTTACACAAATTTGTATTTTTTTTACTTTGTTCTTAACACACATTTTATTATTTGTAGTGTCTAAGACTAATGTATTTAAGTTTGATGTGTCAGATTGATTGTGCTTTTTGATTTGAAATAATAAATCTGTGAATAAAAATATCTGTACATAATGATTGGATGGACTGCCTCAATGATTTCATATATTCCTGCATTTTTGAGAGGCCTTGGAATAATCTATGTTATTATTCCAATGGTGATACAACTTTGGCCTGGCATTGTCAGACATGTAGCTTTCCTGAACTTTCTGTGTCCACCCAATGCTTATCTGCAACTGAGCGAACCACATGCATGGAAACTAATAAATGCAACCAACATTTACTTGCAATGCCGGTCGGCTGTTCACTTGGGAGTTTGGCATCTTGCCCCTTTAGATGGATCTTCATTGTGCCTTGCTGATGCAGAAAAAGTGCTTATATATTGTCATGGTAACGCATATCATCGAGCTGAGAGACACCGACGTCAGCTCTACCAGCTGCTCCAAGATCTTGGTTTTCATGTGATTTCTTTCGATTACCGAGGCTTCGGTGATTCTTCTGGTACACCGAGTGAGGAGGGGATTATTGAAGATGCTCTTGATGTTTACAAATGGACAATTGAACGAGTTAAAAACCCACACTGCCAAATACTAGTGTGGGGTCATTCCTTGGGAACCACTGTCTCCACACAAGCTCTCCTAAAATTGCAATCAGAAAACTTTCCTCGCCAACCTGATGGTTTAATCTTAGAAGCTCCATTTACAAAGTTGTTGGAAGTCATGTACGAGTACCCTCTTTCGAAATTTTTGATTGTAATTTATCCAAAGTGGCTTATCCTTAGTATCATTAAGGCAGCAGTAGATAAAAACCGATTAGCATTCAACACTGTGGAGTGTTTACCAAAGTTGAAGATGGATATGTTGATACTTCATGCAAAGGATGATAAAAGAGTTCCTTACCAGTTTGGGCATAAACTTTACAAAACATTGCAAAGTGGCAGCAAATGTCACAGCTGCAAACTGGTTTCGTTTGATCATAGTCATGGTTTAGGTCACAATGAATGCTGGAGCTATCATGGCTTTTCTGATATCGTATCGGACTTCTCAACTGCTGTAAAAGAATCTAAATGCCACGGCTTCACCACTGTTGATTTTTAGGCATTAGCAGGTTTAAGTTTCTGTAATTATCTGTAATTTTGTGATTTTAGAAAAGTTTTTTGATTTGTATGTTTTATTGTTGTATTATTATGTCAACCAATCATGTGATTTCTTCAAGGCTGTCCTCTCATCAGCAAAATTAGTTCTTTTTCTGTACCATTTTAGCTTGTTTTTTGTGCTAATTACACATTGTGCAATTTGTAAACTGGTAACTGACATTGTCTTTCAACGTAGTAAATAGTATGAAATGATTGACAGAGACAAAAAAGTTGTTTTGCTGGGTAGTACTACACACCACACAATACAACATAATAACAGCATTTGAGTCTAAATCCCATGGAAGAATATGGGACCAAATAAAATGTTATTATGGGTCCCCTTCCTTGAAGGGGACACATCTTGATTTTACTCGATTTCTTTTTTTTTTTTTTCTTTTTTTTTCTTCTTTTTTTTTTCTTCCCTGAAGTTTGTCCACCCCATTTTGCCCTGAAATGTTTGATGGATTTGGATGAAACTTTCACAGATGGTAGATATAGTTGTGTAGATGTGCCATCTGCTTCGTTTGTCATGATAACCCCAGTATTTACCCCGCTAGACCCCAAAATGTAAAATGTGGTTTGTGCGCACCACAAACGTTAGTTTTGTGTGATGTTATAAAGACAACTACATATGGTACTTATGTTTAAGGATTGCTTGGTGAACGTGTTTGCGGATAGCAGTCAAGGGGGTTGTTCACAGCCTTGTGACGTCATAAGTCATTAGGTTGTTTGTTAAAACGCCCCCTAGTGGTCAAAATTGAAACATTGGCCAATTTGGACAAAATTTTACAGGATTGTTGTTTGGGTCATCTTGTGACGTCATAAGTTATTACGGTTGTTGGTTAAAACGCCCCCTAGTGGTCGAAATTGAAACATTGGCCGATTTGGACAAAATTTTACAGGATTGTTGTTTGGGTCATTGCAGTTTCATATTTTCAACATTAGGGTGAAGAACCCCATCAGTTACCCCACTAGCCCCCTAAAATGGGTGAATATTTAAACAGGGTCGGAATTGGCTGAAATTTGGATAGCTTGTATAATTTGCCATTTACAATTGATGATTGTTGTGTTAAAACCTGTAGCCCCAGCATTTACCCCACTAGCCCCCTAAAATGGGTGAATTTTTAAACAGGGTTGGATTTGGCTGAAATTTGGATAGCTTGTACAATTTGCCATTTACAAATGATGATTGTTGTGTTAAACCCTGTAGCCCCATCAGTTACCCCACTAGCCCCCTAAAAAGGATAAATTTTTTAAACAGGGTCGGAATTGGCTGAAATTTGGATAGCTTGTACAATTTGCCATTTACAAATGACGATTGTTGTGTTAAACCCTGTAGCCCCAATAGTCACCCTGCTAGCCCCCTAAAATGGGTGAGTTTTTAAACAGTGGGCAATTGTTGGAAATGTTATGCCATTTATAGGTATCGATTGTTGTGTTTTACTTCTTTGTTTTAAACTAGACAAACTTTAAACAATGCTTGAATTGAGTCGATTTGTATAGTTTGAACTTTGCATAGCATGACTATTTAATCCTAGTACCAATCACAGTGTTTTACTTTACAACACCAAAGTTTCTTATGGTTATCTCTTGAAATGCAGTGTTTACAACTTTGCATGTGTGGGGACCCATGAGTTTCTGCCTGCAGAAACAACTAACGTTTTAAAAGACGGTGGCAAATATGGGACCCAATATAAAATAAGTGAAGGAATTATATTTATGTTTTAAAATAGATCATAGTGTATGTGCAAGGGCAATATGTGCTAAGCCACCCTTCTAGTTTTAATCACAAACCCTTAAAATCGCGCTGTCAGCATTTTGTGTGTAATGCAAAATTGTGTGTTTGTGTTGGACTTGGTGTGGCATCATGCATGGCACTAAAGGTATCTGTACAACTATGGTATGTAGGGTATAGCATTGGTTCCTATGCAGTTACAACTTTTTGATTTATTCATTTGTTTTACCACTGTGTTCTTAGACAATTTGTGTGATGTTGTTCTGCACGAAAGTTGCATTACCTGCTTTGGAATTTTACCAATGTGTTGTTATTATTGTTTCAATCTAGGTTTAAATACCACACATGTGTTACTATTTATTGTGACTGTCACATTTTGTGGGATGGATGATGAATTTTTCGACGCCCCAGAAGAACACAGCAAGCTGCAGCCAACCATAAACAACATACTCATACAAAAATCATTGAAGTGGATTTTTGTCGGAGGAAAAGGAGGCGTAGGAAAAACTACATGCAGGTGTGCAGTAAAAACTGATTTCTGCAAACAAAAGTGGTTGTTTCATTTTTACCCTCAGTGGGCGACAACACCTGAATGTGTTATGCTCACAATGAGTCCGCCGCCGGGCTGCCTGTTTTATTGCAAGCCTGTTCAATCACTTTTTATTTGATTTTTCGACTTGGGCAGTTGGTGACTTCAATTTACTTCAACCTATCAGGTGCCACTGGGTTAAGCCAATGCCGCTCAAGTTTCCCGCTCAAGGAAACACAAGCGACAGAGATAGGATTAGAACCCACAACCTTGTGAACACAAGGCGGTTGCGCTAACCATTTGGCCACCGTGTTGCCAGATTAAACCACAGCGAATAGCTCAACACTAGTTTATGTGAGTGACGGTGTTCACATACGTTGGTGACACTTAACATGAAAAGTACTACAAAATAGCATCACTGTATGTCCATAAGCACAGACCAATATTTTTGGTAACTGTGTTTTTTGTTATAAACTGTTTCTGAAATTAAAATGCAAGTAAATAGTTCATGTGAATATTCAGAATCTCTGTAGAAAAGTGTTTTGGTAAAGTAAAGCATGTTCTATATCATGGATCACCAAACTTTTTTTACTGCAGGCCGGATAAGTTTAATAATGATTCGCGAGGGCTGCATAGTTTACACGCCCTAACGCCGTCTTTCCAAACTTAGCCCCCGGGGCAATTTTTATAGCAGCGTAATATCATTTCTACATATCACAACTGGAAAACTTGCATAAGGACTAGATTAATTTTTAAATGTTACAAAGTTATCAAAACGATTAGGCAAACCAAAAATGTCATTGCGTGCTGAAATGACCTCCGGATCTGGCCCTCGTAGTTTGGTGACCCCAGTTCTATGTGATTGCAAATGTTACACACCTTTAAAATTTATTCCACAGTTGCAGTCTTTCTGTTCAACTTGCAAAACATCGTGAAAGCGTTTTGATAATTTCAACCGATCCGGCACATAATGTTTCTGATGCATTCAGCCAAAAGTTTTCCAAGGTCCCAGTTAAAGTGAATGGTTTTGAAAACCTTTATGCGATGGAAATTGACCCAAACCTTGGAGTTGCAGAATTACCTGATGAACTTTTAGATGAGGATGCCAGTAAGATCACATATTGTTTATGGTTTTATGTTTCAGTTAATTACAATTTTCGTATAATTGCATTTTAAATTCCAAACTTTAGCCCAGTGCTTCTCAACCTTTTTCTTATTCGTGACCCATTATTGTTGCACAAAAATTCTGTGGCCTAGTAAATTTTTATGAAAGAAACAACAAACTATACAATAGGTCCAGAACAGAAAAAAACAGAACATATTTCAGAACAAATAACAGCAAAATTAAGTATAATGACACAAATGAAAATAAATTCCTAAAGAACAGTTTTTTAAATTGGTCTGTGGTCCACCTCAAAATGTTTCCATGGCCCACTGTTTGAGAGCCGCTGCTGGTTATCTTTAATAATAGTGAAAGTAATTCAGTTAAGCACAACATATTTATGAGCATCACTTGATATCTGGAAATATAAGTTTTTCTTAACTGGTAGAATTATTTACTCTTGTATGTTTAAAGGTTTAATATGTTATCTAATTTTATGGCACATGTTCAGCAACTAATTGTCTTTTTGTAAATATGTTAAACTTGCAATAATTTTGCAACCTGAAAATAAAAACTGGGGCCTGAATGTTTTATAAGATATTAGTGGAAGCACAAACTAAACTACAAAACTTGTTTTATCTTTAGGCATGATGGGAATGAGCAAAAAGTTAATGCAAGAATTTGTTTCTTCATTTCCTGGTATTGACGAGGCCATGAGTTATGCTGAAGTCATGAGGTTTGTGTGTTACAGTGCTTAGTAAAGGAACTTAATTTGTTATTGTGATGAAACTCTGGGAAAGTTTGACACTTGAAGTTAATACATACATTATGTTACACAATAACAACAAGACTAAGACTGCACTGCACTTAACTAAACCAATACTGCATCAAAATGTAGTTTTTTCTCACATATTGTCACAGCATTGCTATTGAATCAATAAATGCTAAAGTTGTTTTTGAAACATCTTTTAGGTGTAAAACTTTATGTGTAACAGTTCTTGATCATTGTATATCGCCCATGCTATATTCAGTTTAATGAATCCCAAACTTAACCTTTCTCTAGTTTATGATTATAACAAATTCTGTTTGACTATGTAAACATCTATGCAGATTAGATACAACATTAAAACTGTTTTGTAACTAGAACAATTATTGTAGTCATAAAAAATAGATCAGGGGTCTCCAACTCAAAGTTTGTCCTGGGCCAATGTTTTAACTGCCTTGAAGCCGCGGGCCACATGCGCCCTGATATGTAAAAACGCTTTCAAAGACCTTAATTATGCAAGCTAAACACCACTCTATTAACACTCTAGGCCGCCTATTTCCAAACCAAAGTCTTGGGCTCTTTAACGGTTGAAGGCGCTTTTTTTCGTTGACCTTTATGAGGTTTTGTCTTTAAAATCTTTTTTGCTTGTTCAAGGCTTTTTGTTTCACCACAATTAACAATGAAAGCAAATGTTTGCGCATAATTCATATTTTATAGTTTTGTCTGTGATGTCACAAACCGCTCTTAGATCATTGATATGCGTTACCAAGCAAATAATATTTATAATATTTAGGTGAAATGAATCCCAAAAGCTGTAGTGGTAAAACTGAAAATTACTTTTAGCAGGTTAAGATTTAGTTTTGCTAAAGCGTTTGATTGGCATTAGCATTGGATTTTTCTTTGACCACGAGTTCAATTTGTTTCTTATAAAAATCGTCCTAAGCACCTAAAACAGTCTAGGCGGCCTACTCAAATGTTAATAAAATGTGGGCCGCGTGTTGGAGACCCCTGAAATAGATTGTGCCATAAAGCATGGTGAAGTGACATGAAATGATCTAATTCAGCAACACTTCACTTTCTCACAGACTAGTGAAGGGGATGAATTTCGACGTTGTCGTGTTCGATACAGCTCCCACCGGTCACACTCTACGTCTTCTCAATTTTCCATCAGTGGTCGAAGCTGGTCTTGGTAAATTATTGCAAGTCAAGAACAGATTGTCACCGTTTATTAATCAGGTTGGTGAATTTGAACTGCATTTCCGCATTGCAACAGGTTTAGTTAAGATGAACATAAATCCATACCTTGGATCAGCCCTGAAGCGTCCATGCAGACCAGCGATCGTAGGACACTATACACAGGGTTCCCGCCGGTATGGAAAACCTGGAAAAGTTATGGAATTTAAATTTGTATTTTTAAGGCCTGGAAAAGTTTTGAAAAAAGCCAACTTTTGCAAAAGTCCTTGAAAAAGTGTGGAATTTGTCACCTGTTTTACTTTGAAAATGCCAGATAGAGATAGGAATTTCAAATTATGTAACATTTTTATATTCGTTGCAAGTATGGTAAATTAGCTACATATACCAAAGCCTCTTTTCTAGATTTACTATGGGAGTTGCTCGATTTGTTTCGAATAAGGTTATGGAAATTTGGGTTTTATTTCTTGAAAAGTTTTGGAAAAGTCATGGAATTTATAAACGAAAATTGTTCGGGAACCCTGTATACATTTTATAGAAACAGGCAACAGTGCTTGTGATTCGATGGGCTCACCACTGAGCCTGTGCCTTGCCGTATGGGAATGCTCGGTGACCGACTGATTCGGTACAACACCTTCAATATGCGTACAATGATTTAACTTACATTACAGTTGAGCAATTTCTACCTGGTTTGGTTTTTGTCTTTGTTCCTATTCTATAGTTCAACATGTGTTGCTTATTACAGATGGGCGGCATGCTAGGAATGGGAGAACAAATGAACACAGACACTATGGCCTCAAAGTTAATGGACATTTTGCCAACTATTCGTACAATAAATGAACAATTTAAAGATGAGGTGAGTTTAGTGGGTGGTGGAAGACTAAAAACAAAGATCATACTCTGCTTACAAGGTTGTGCGTTCCAATCCTTTCTTGTGTTTCCTCGAGCAAAAAACTTGACTGTCATCTTTTCATAACCTATGAAAGTAAAAATGGCAAATTTTGGCACATTTAAATCCTTAATATTTGTCCTAGTTAAGAATTACAACCAGATAATCAGCGTATACCTAAATTATAACCTACTGAAAAGATATTTCAAAATATACAGATGACTCTGATTAATCACATAGCCAATTTACCATGCGTTTCTATGCGATGAAATGATTTTCATGATTCTCCTGTGCTTACAGCAGAGATTATCAAGTCTCGGTGCATAAAACAAACCAAACGTGTAACCTACATCTTTTCTTGTATCTATGACCAAAATTTTATCACAGACAAATCATATCCTCTATAGCTTTCATGATCGATCCAGACAAGCTTAGTTAAAACAGTTAAGTCAGTCAGTTAAGACAAACAGTCAGTTAAGACAAACAGTCAGTTAAGACAAGCTGATCATTACCACAAAAATCACTTTTTTATGTTAATCCTTTAAGAGTTGGCATCTTCAAACAAACATTTTTTCATTCTGAATTTTTGTAGCTGTCTTTGAAATAGTTGATTATTTGTTAATTTTCTTCACTATTTCACAGAATCTGACGACTTTTGTTTGCGTTTGTATCGCTGAATTTTTGTCCATGTATGAAACCGAACGTTTGGTGCAAGAACTTTCGAAGCTTGAAATTGACACCCACAACATAATTGTGAACCAGATACTTTACCCAACAACTGACGATGGAAAACCGTGTTCACTCTGCAAGTCACGATGCAAATTACAAACAAAGTACCTAGAACAGGTTGGTAGCAGCCACAAAAGCTATTGTAGTACAACAATTAAAAGTTGTATTCGCAAAGAGCAAGCCTGACGTTCTCTTGTCATAAGCTTAGCATCAAAACCAGGGGTGTGCAACATTTTTTGTCTTTGGGTCATATAACCAATTTTGGACATCAAGCGAGGGCCATGGCTCATAAAAATAAGCTTAGCATATAAACCAACATGCAACAATGCTGGTGATTCACTGTTTTGGGGGCTAAAAAAACTCAGCAGTCATGGGTTTGAATCCCACATCCCAAAAATATTAGTAAAATTTTTTGCACATTGGTAAAAATAGTCTGGGATTGCTGATTATAGCTGTTTGATCCCCTGTTTGAGAAGCCTGCGTCATCAGTTTCAAACTTATCTTGCTGTGAAGGTGAAATGTTGGGAGCTACTGATAAACAAGCTAAATCAAATTTGGCTTAAACTTCTTGTGGAAATAAAAATGGACACTATTTCAACTATTTTAGTTTTATTCTAAATGTTTCTCTCTTAACTGTGTGAGTAATTGGCTATTGGCCAAATCATCTTTAAAATAATCAACAATCTTTTTCAGATTGAGGATTTGTACGAAGATTTTCACATCACAAAAGCTCCTTTGCTTGAATCGGAAGTCCGAGGAGTCGAAAGAGTCAAATCATTTTCTCGACATCTTATTGTCCCTTACAAAAAGTCATGACAACCAGTGTGCTAATAATCGATTATTAACTAGTTAATAACAATTGTTGTGTTTAGAATTTAAAACAGAATTTTTTAAACAGAACTCCAGCTATATTTTCAATTTTGCTCGTTGAGTGCAATTAAAACAACAATTGCTGCCAAGCGAACTACCAAGTATGACATCTAGTGTTTACTCCTACAAACATCAATTAGTAAATTAAAATGTCGAACCTCACCATTTCTATTTACAGTGTTTGTCATGATCTACTCCATGTTGGCAAAACATTTTTTTTTCGTCTTCGTAAAAGTGTTTATTTCAAGTTTTGTCTCAAAATAAATTTATTCATATTGGATTATTGGTGAAATTACCCGAGCACATTTTGAACAAAATTTGAAATCTTACTCATTAAATTATGATCCACCACATAATTGTAATTGTTTATATTTTGCAAAGGTTCAATTGAATAAAAGCAATTCTGATTCTGTGTCTTGTTGTGAGCGACAGTCGATTAATCTTATCATTTCCCAAACCACACCAGTCGGTTAAAAATTTTACACTATTAAAATCTAAAAATGGTTATGAAAGGAGATGTCCAATGACAACCGAACAAACCAATACTTTTGTTTCAGTCTCACCCATAATAAGTATTGTTTGTTTATTTTTATCCTTGGTGGGCCGGCAATGCCTGAATGCGTTATGCTCACAACGAGTTCACTGTCAAGCTGCCTGTTTTATTGCAAGTCACTTGAATCATAAAACCCTTTGGGAGTTGTTCAGTCCAACCCATCAGTTGGAGCAATATCACTTTAGTTTTTTGCTCAGGAAAACACAAGTGGCCCAGACAGGATTTAAGCTTGGCTCCCAACCTACATGGCTTAATTGGTTGGAATATGGGGGTGGCCAATATGTGGTTTAAGATGCCTTGTGCCTTTTTAAGATACTTGTTTGGCTTCAAGCATTAAACAGGGGGACTCTGTATCCAAGGGGCGAATTATTCACTTTTACTGGTGTTATCACTGGAGGCTTTGATGTTTCGTTTAGTAATAACTTTGCAAGTATTGTGCTTCCAACAACATTACTTATATATTTTTGGTATATTTCTAATTAATTGATTTTCTGTGTTTGTGGCCCCATCAATTAAACTCTATTTAATCCACAAACTATATAAAATATAACAACAGTTCAATGTGAACAAGAGTCTACGATTGAATTAAATTCATAAAACAAAAACACTTGAAAAACTTTTCAGCATTTATTTGCAAGAGTTTCTTGGGTAAATACGCTGAAAACTTTCCACAGTGAAAAGTCGTCCACTGATCGCGAGCAGAAAATAAAATTTGTGAAAAATGTGCAGGTTTCATTCACAAATGCCAGGGGGAGTGGTTGGGTTTGAACGCCACCGATAATTTTGTGAATTTTACTCAGTCGAAAATTTTTTCGACAAATACTTTTGAAATTCAGAAACTGGCTGAATATTTTTGTATGTTATTCCCAACTACTAATGCACAAACATATAAAATAGGTCATTTACACAAAAGCAGTGCAAGGTATTTGCAAGCGTAAGCAGGCTTTCAACGAGTCAAGGTTTTTAAATAGGGTCAGCGCTTCATTGCTTGGCCGGTTTTGTCTTCTAAACTGTACATGCAAACAAGAAATAATCCTAAAAATGTAATATTACAACAATAAAGCACTTAAGAGCACTGAAAGAATCAGGGTTCATCAAGGATTGCAAAGGGGCGTTCAAGTTACTTACAATGGGCAATTTGGAATTCTGATGTAACTAAGACGAACAGTGAGTAGTTAATTAAGTTTGTCCATTACCTAGTAAGTACAAGAACAATATGGCTTAATTGGAGACATAATAATTGTTAATTGTTTTTCTCCAATTTGTCCAACACTTTAACAAAACAGTACGATTTGTTTTTAGTTGTGACATCTAACACCCCTATGTGGTAGAAAAACTTTGAAAGAAAACAAAAATAAATTTCATTCACAAAAAAAATCGACACTTTATAGCGAATGTCCAAGTCATAAAGATCTACGGAGAAAACTTTCACAAACTTACTTGTGAAAAACAAGACTCAATTTAAACATGATTAAGTCTTTTTCAAGTCACACCCTAACAATGCAGCATCAGACCTCACATTGACTACACAACACAATCTGGCAGAAGACGACCAGCTTCACCGGGAAATTCGGACATCAGATCACCACGGCAACAGTATCAGAAGTTTTGCTGCCTCCGCTTCTTAGCATCGATGGCATCAAGTATCGGTTGTCTCTTCTCATTGTAGCGCTTGCGCAGTTCTTCGATTTCTCGCTCCATCAGTGGATCGAGAGCCTGTAGTCGGGCTTGAAGGTCCGACACGCTGAGATTCTTTAAATAGTTGAAGTCCATGTCGGTGAGATTCTTCCCGTACTTCCATGCCTCCTCAGGTGGAAGTCCTTCTCTCTTCGACCCACTCCCTGAGTTGGATCTTCCCTCGCTGCCAGCGTTGTCAAAATAATCCATGAAAGCCGGTCGATTTCCGCTGGAATTATTCGGAGTCGGTCCGGTGTCGAATCGCTGCATGGTTCCGCTGCTGTCCTCATCCTCATCATTGATAACCATTGTCCCCATCCCATCGATGGTGTCGTCTCCGTGCTGGATCATCGTTCCTGAGCTCATGTTGGAGTTAAACTTCATGGTAGAGGCATCCCCACCTCCGGGAGGAGCAGATCCATCGACTTTCAACATTGTTCCAGCGTCAACTTCTTCTTCATCTTCGTCCTCATCAGAATCCGATCCATTCTTCAACTTCTGACGCTTGATTTCCATCGACTCTTGAACCATCTCCTGAAACACAATCAAAATACTTGATTAAATATTGTAGTTTATAAAACATTGCACTATGATCTTTTGCATTCCTATTTTAAAATGGACAATTTTCTCACATTTTAACCATTTAGATTTAAAAAATACATATTTAAAAAGGCGAAACAACAGTGCTAGAGTCATTTAAAAAATAGTCTCAAAACAATATGTATTTCAGCCATGACTTACAACAATATATATATTTGGTCACCAGTTGTTCTGTAAAAACAAGTGAAGAGGTAAATTGAAAAAAACTTTGTTATTCAAACAAAGTCCCCTTCTTGGCAGCAACAAGGGAAGAAAAATATATAAGCTATTGCTGACAGGCATAATATCAAGTTTATAGAGCTCTTCTGGTAATAAGGAGAAAAAAGGTCTGAAATGCCTTTGTGCATTTTACTTCTATTGAGTTAAAACTTTTCTGTACCCTGAGAATGCTGTGTGGTTTTGCTTCTTTTATGAATGGATCTTGTAGCAGGGCGGTTGCCGTGGCACGCTGGGCTGGACTCTTCACAAGACAGTTGCTCACAAATCGAATGAACTTCTCGGACCATCTAAACACATAATTTAATGTTAGGGAAAAAAGTGTAAAATTTCATAGGAACGTACAATGTATTAAAGAGTACCGAAGCTAAAATATAAATGGCCACAGTGTTTTTTTTAAGGTGTTTTGGGGGACCGAAACGGTCCCCCAAATTTCTCCAGCGGTTTCCCAAAATTAAATATGGCTATTTTTTGCTATTTAAATAAATCACTTGCGGTCTCTTGAAATTACTTAGCGGTCACCCAAACCAAACCTTAAAAAAAAACCTGAATGGCCACATTTTTTATCTAAACACAGAAACAAATGTTAGGGATTTTTGAAAACTTAAGTGTTTAAATTTCACAGAAAACTACAAGCTCCAAGATTATAAAAATTACTAAAGCCAAATCATAAATGCCCTCATTTTTTAACTGCGTGAATCAACTGAAAACGACAATAAGTAAAAATTATGAGGTAAAATAAACAATAGTCATTCAAAGATGAAAGCCACATAAAAATCCATTTGGTCAACAATTGTATGAACACTACATTAAGCTATTAAGATCCGGATTTCAAAGTAACTTTTTAACATCCAAAAATGGTGATTCCACTTTTGCAAGCTACGTATACAATTCCACAGGATTTCATTATGACAGATAACTGATGATTGTGAGTCATCAATCAAACAAACAATGTGCATTGACCAGTGGGTTCCACTCAATCATTGGGTTTGTTGCTGTTTTATAACAGTGGGCACTGTGTACTATTCAGAATAATTAAGAAAATCGTAAAAGTCCAATACAGAGAATCTGGAAATAATTCTAAATACCAAAGTGATATTATTGATTGTGACACATGTATAATATACATTTTAAAGATTGGGAAATTTTTCTTTCTAAATTGTTAAATTTGCCAAGTTGGCCGAGTGATTAGTGCAACAGCATTGTGATCACAAGGTCATGGGTTTTAATCCTATCTTGGTTGCTTGTGTTTCCCTGAGCAAGAAACTTAAGCGGCATTGCTCCAACCCAGTGGTTCCCGATGGGTCGAACTAAATTGAAGTCACCAACTGCCCAAGCCGAAAAAATCAAATAAAAAAATGATCAACAAACATGCAATAAAAAATGCTGTACAGGCGTTTTCGTCCACCAGGTTGCATATTTAGCAAAAATGTCGTTCAACTGGTGTTAATGTTAAACAAAAATACTAGTTGTTTCTATCCATAACTTGTATTTT
The DNA here is from genome assembly GCF_965637545.1 of Phallusia mammillata. Classification (NCBI taxonomy): domain Eukaryota; kingdom Metazoa; phylum Chordata; class Ascidiacea; order Phlebobranchia; family Ascidiidae; genus Phallusia; species Phallusia mammillata. The sequence continues at coordinate 30,296,823 of NC_137255.1, forward strand.
CGCTGACGTTTCGTCCACCAGAACGGTAGGACTTCTTCAGAGCAATGAGCGGTCAGAAGGTATGTCAAGGCAGTCGATATCGGTACCATCAAAAAAGAATATGGCCACATCAGATTTGGATAGACTACATTATGAACTTAGGCTCAATCGCTCCTAGGGGATAGCTCGATGTACCAACGGTTTGAAAAGGAATCCACCCAAGACGCCCGACCAATCCATCAAATTTCGGACATTAGTGCCGCTTCATCGTTTTGCAACGGACGCTACTCTTTTCAGATGGCCTTTGTTATAATACAATTATTTTTCATGGTATCACGCTGTTCTTGCGCCTTTCACTTGTTGCTTGCATTCGTCATTCATTGCTCTGAAGAAGTCCTACCGTTCTGGTGGACGAAACGTCAGCGAAAATACAAGTTATGGATAGAAACAACTAGTATTTTTGTTTAACATTAACACCAGTTGAACGACATTTTTGTTAAAAACTTGCAATAAAGCAGGCAGCTCAATAATGCATTCCTGCATTGCCCGCTCACCAAAGATTAAAATGAATAAAACAACCAAACAAATTCAAGTGTTTTATGCAAACTGAAACACCTTGATATACAAAAGAGTTATGTTTTACGAACTCTTACTTTTCTGGATCTCGGAATGTTGGAGGAGGTTTGGTTGGAATCATGAATATTGCTCTCATTGGATGAATGTCGGAGTACGGAGGTTTTCCTTCTGCTATTTCTATGGCAGTGATTCCAAGAGACCAAATATCCGCTACACAGTCGTAGCTAAAAACATAAAGGACTTCAAAACACTGATACACAATTATAATGTTAAAATAATTTCAACACATGTAAAATATACACAACTATATTTCACATTTAATGAGTACAACATTAAAACTTGGACTAAATCTTTTTGCAATAAATAACAAATTTACAATATATTCAAGATTTAAAGTGGATTATAGTTCAGAACAGTGGTTCTCAAACTCGGTTTTCGGGGCCACATGCGGCTCCCAACTACTTATTCTGCGGCTCGCACCAGACCTCAGAAAACCACCAAACATTACTATTTTAGCTTTCAAAGTCATCTTCTTTAGTGATTTTCTTAAGGTTTCGTTTTTTTTGCGGCTCCCTGCACACTTAAAAAATACCATTTGGCCCCGACAATAAAAAAGTTTGAGAATATTGTTTGTCACATGTCAAAGCTGTACTGGTAAAGGTAAAATATAACTAGAAAGGTGACTTTCCTATGTATTTCCATTTTATTTATTCTATATCCTACCAAACGATTTGCTATACACACCTTTTGATCTGCACATATAATTTTTTTGCATGCAAAACAGGAACAATAATATTGGACTTTAAATAGTAACTTTGTAGTATAAAGGCAGTTGGTTAAACATTACAACATCTAACAAGTTTGTTGTCATTTTTATCAATAAGGAAACAAACACCTAAACAAGTATATATATATTTGTAATAAAGTGATCGAATTTTCCCAAAAGTTTTATTTAAGATGGCTTGATGTCAGGCATTCATAGACAGATGTTAATAATGTTCGATGATTAGCAAACACAATTTCAGATGTTGAACAAACTCACTCTTCATGTAAAACACAGATTGAACACGAAAAAAGGTTTCGTCAAATGCGAGTGCTTACATTTAAAGTAAAGCAGTTTCACCAAGAAAACTTTTACAAAACTTTCGAAATACTTAAGTCGCTAATAAATTTAATTTTTTGGGCAAATGCAATATAATTTTTTTAAAGATTGTTCTTAGGACTGTGATTTAAATAACATTTTAATGATATATATAAATTTATATTTTCTAAACCAAAAATAAACCAAAATAAACCAAAAATATTTTCTTAAAAAATGATAAGCAACAGTTTGGGATTGAAAGTTCAATAAATCAAAATACACAAATGGTCTCTACAGAAATAAGTTATCAATGTTTTGTTGTTTTTTTGCTGCATGCACATTAACATTGTATTGTTTACAAAATAATTACCCGATTTCCTGAATCACTTCTGGTGCCATCCAGAACGGGGTCCCGATCACAGTATTTCTCTTTGCCATTGTGTCGGTGAGCTGACCAGCAACGCCGAAATCAGCGAGCTTGCTGTGTCCGTCCGTGTTTAGAAGAATATTTCCCGCTTTCACATCTCTGTGGATTTTCCGCATAAAGTGAAGGTATTCCAAACCCTTTAAAGTGTCTCTGAGCACGGTTGCTATCTCTTCTTCAGTGAGAGTTTTTCGTCGTAGTCTGATAATGTCCGAAACTGACCCAGCCCCGCAATATTCCATAACGATCCAAAGGTCAGTGTTTTTGAAATAACTGCCGTAGTACTTGACGACATACTGTGAGTCGCATTGCTGCATAATCGCTATTTCTTTGATGATTTCTTGCAAGTCAGACTCAACTGGGACTTGCTTAATGGCCACAACTTGACCGGCTTCTTTGTAAATAGCTTTATACACACAACCGTATGCCCCCTCACCCAGTTTTTCGAGGAGGTCAAAAACTTCATCAGGTTGTTTCGTTAAACTTTCCTCACTTAACTTTTTTAATGGCTTTTTGTTTTCCATTTTTAAATTATTTACCTAAACCTTAAAAAAGTGTAGGAATTCAAATTAGAAAAATAGAAACTTCCTCACAAAATCAAGTTTTAAAGATAGTTCAATAAAATGCCACAACTAAGAAGTCACAACTATGTTATAGTTCCAATCCTTTTTAATAAGTATTCTGACATTAAGCACACATGACACGGACTTAAATAGCAGCTTTACTAAAAACTAAATCGCCAGTGATGTAGAATGAAGCATAGACATTTTTATTAAGAAGGATTTTGACAACAACAATTGTCATCATCAGTGAAAAATGAATCTGACATTATTTTGAAACTTTATTTGAATCTAGATGTGTAACGAATACACTAAGATGATAAATGTTTTTGCCTTACACAAAACGCTGAGTGTTTAACAAATTATATAGAAGTAAGAATATGGAAGCCAAGTTATTAAGTAACTTTGTGTAGTAAAGAAAACCCAAAATATTTTTAGATAACCTCCATGTCTACAAATAAACTTTTAAACTTGTTTGCAAAAAGTCATAATTGTCCATAAGTTTGGAATTAAAACAGTAAAGCTAAAAAAAGCATTTTTTCAAACGCTCTTTTGCAACACATAGCAACAGCATTTACAGTATTGCAGAATGCTTAATATTTGCTCAGTATTGCAGAGATCTCATCTGTTTATTGCTTTACATTTATTTCCCTCAAAAACTCAAACTCGTTTTAAAATTAATCATTACACAAGCAGGGAAACGGAAACTTAAGAAGTCACAAAAAATACTTTAGCAAGACTAAGTGGCCCGTTTGTTAACAAAGAAAGTGTGCTCATAAGATTAGCAAATCACCAACTAACAGAAAAAAATTTGTTTGTTTCAGGTTTCAATGGTGGTCATTTTCATGCCATGTCTGTCTCTGTGCTGAGTGTTAACTGCTGATATAAAGTTATTGTACAAAAAATCACAGTTAACTTTTCTAAACTGAGTTCGTAAGCAATGTTGGCAAGAAATATTGTCGGTTTAACTTCAACACAATAAATACATGTTGTCCATTCTCCAAAAATGTTTTCACTTTTCATTTCCTTCACAACAATCAGGCTGGTATCCTGTCGCCGTGACGTCACTGCGCGCTTCGTTGAACAGCAGTGTTTCACAAAAAGAAACTATGTCAAAACTTTTGTGTGCGTTTTTTTTACCAGTTGAACGAAAAACTTTTTTAATGTGCAACGAACTATTGTTTTCAGTCCTGTCCTTTTTTGTTTGTTCGCTACGATAAAACTAACCAATATATTGACAGTTTTGGTTATAATCTTTCCTGTCGTTGCAGATAAAATGGTTTTCTAGCCAAGTATTAAAAAAAAACAGACTTCAACACAACAAAAATAATATTATATTAGCAAAAAAACAACGCAATAAATATGTATTACGTAGTCTATAAACAATACATCAATTGTTACGTAACATCAGAAACATAGTGCGCTTTTTCAGAATCTTCTATTGCTTTTAAATCGGTTTCAAATCCGTAATAAAGATTTGGATTGCTTTCCACACTTTTTAACCACAACAAAATCCTGCAGTTCAGGACTGGATCAACGCTGGTTTGCTGCCGCAGGATACTTGAATCCATCGACGAATAACATTTTCCATTGTCAAAATATTTGTCCTGCGCACTTGTAGCAAAACTGCCCCATGCGAAGTAGCTCCCTCTACTGGCCGGTGGATACGACTCCGACACGCCGCAAAGAGCGCTAGAGTGCTTGTTTTGTTCGTTTCTGTGGATAAAATTAGGTTATTTAGGGCAGGAACTTGGCCGAATGGTCCGGCGCTCCTGACCCATATACAGACATAAAAAACCTGATCGGGATTCGTCCCCGGGAGTGTCCTGGGTTCGAACCCCGTGAAAAAAAAATTAGGTTATTTGAAAGGATTTTAGATTGAGTTAGTTTCGCTTGGTGAAAAAAAACATAAGAATCAATTTTATGAAGCTCTTCTGTCAATTGACAATTTGATATTATGCCTGGCAGCAAAAGCTTACATATTGAAAACATAACAATTTCACTAAAACAATCAGCAACCGGAATTAGCTGCGCAACGTTGAAACACTATATAAAGCGCAAAGAAGTTGAGTGCACTGTCGGTATGGGATGAGCGCAAAACGCGTTGCAGCCTACAGTCGCATTTAGCCACAATTACACTAGGCCGAAGAAGTCGGCCCTTTCCAATCACGCAGTATCACAAGGCCACCGTATTGATTTCAATGCGGCGTCTATTGTGGCCCAGGAGCCTGACTACAGGAAAAGACTATTTCTTGAGTCATGGAATATTCACCAACGGGGCAACACAATGAACATCAAAACAGACGTGATGCTTTCAGCGTGCTACAGGCACCTGCTCAAAGATTAGAGGCCCAATCATTCGTTATCGCGCGGTGTTTTCGTTGCGTTGTGACGTGCTTGCGTTTCATTCTTTTTTCCTTTGTTTATCGTGCACTGTTCTAGTCGCATTCAGTGTTATTTACCCTGATGAAGACGACCTGTATAGGACGTCGAAACGTCGGAATAAAAATACTTTTGCCAGAAGAGCTCTATAGACTTAATACTATGCCTGGCAGCAACAGCTTATTTAGGCCTACAGTGTTGGACATTTTCCGTTAATACCGATTAAAAACACCCACCACACACATGTAAACTGCAACTCTCATAAACTCACTTGTTTTGTCGAGTACTTTCGGATTCAAGTCGGATTCCCATTTGTTTTGCAGCTTTCATGGCGTGCTGACTGGGTTGCTAATGGAAATAACAACACAATTATCAATGCAAGCGATTTGTGCAAATAAAACTTACTTTGGACCGAATAAGTGCGAAAGACAAGTTATACAGTTTTCTTGACAAAAATAAATGAACAAATTAACATAACTGTTTTTTTGCATCTCCAAGTCATTTGTTTTTCTCGAATATTCTCGTACATCAAAACAAGCATGAAAAAAACTATTTAGAAAATTATTTTTTTCGGCTACTTTACTCACGTGATGTATTTTCGCGAATCTTTTTCTCGGAACAGAAACGAATTCCTTTTCGATTGGGCTCTCTGTTGCCTCGTGCGGACGATGTGAACCTGATCGAAAGTATCTGGCGCCACTAGTGGCCATTCTCGGGTTCAAGAGTCCCGATCTTCTCAAGATCGTGGCGTGTTCCGCTTTTTCCGGCCCAACTGCGGAAACAGCGGATCGTTCCGCATTTTCCATGAGTTCCGCTCTGCTCCCATGCACAGTTCGCGGAGGTCGCATCGCTATTCGGTTTCTCTGCGCGATTCTTTGCGAATAACTTTTCTGTTTCGTTTCCGATTTTACGATCGACGACCTTGGACTGTTAGAGGGCGCTCGAGGGGTCTCGTACAAAGGAATTGGTAAGACCCGACCACTGGATGGCGTCCGAGGAAGAATTCTTTTAATTTTTTCGGGCTTCTGTGCCGTTGGCCTCGTCGCTGAACGCTTAAATATCACGGAGTTTGATAAGGAAAGGAAATATTTAAATGCGAATTCGAACTCTTTACGGTTGAGCTGGGTTGAGTTTATTTCGCTTGGTGAAAGAACACATAGCGACACAATTGCACTAAAACAATCACCAAGCCGGAAATTGCTGCGCAACGTTAAAACGTTATGGATCGGACATAATTGGTAAATGAGGGCTCAACAAATACTTTAGGTAAGTTAATTAGATTATACCCCAAAACAACAACATTAAAAGAAAAAAATCCCCAGTTTTTTTTAGGTGATCTCCAAAAACTATTTAAACATGCTCCTAATATTCTAGTCTCATTTTATCTACGGAATCTATAAGTTTAACGCTCACATATCCCACCTGCCTTGCAGCTGCCAACCATCTCGTTGATCTTGCGCAATCCGCTGAAGTTGTGACGTGGAATCGTGGAGGAGATGTGGAATTTTCACACTGGTTCGTGCGCGGAGACTGAAAACAAACCGGTTTAATTGTTGGTTTCAGTTTAGTGTTCGATGTTTGCGTTGAAACTTATTAATTCCACCAAAACCATTTATTGCGGTAAAATCCAGGCACATTTATTATTTTTCGGAAACGCTTCTAATAAACATTGGACAAGAAAATAATGCATTTGAGCTCAATTTCCTAGGGGTGCTAAAAGTTAATTGTTAAAAGTTTCCTAAGCGTGCTCTTTGAACAAAATATTGTTGCGATAAATTTTATCCAAATTCTTCCACAATTAACAAAATCTCACATCTTGGCGATTTGATCTTCTGCTGATTCTTCCCTTTTCTTCCGGATTTCCGTCATCCACTGACTCCTTCTGCTTCTTCCCGCTGTTCTTCCTCCATTCCTCTTTCAAACTCCGCTCTCCTGGAGTTGGAAGACTCGCTCGGAGATTGAGACGGTGGAATCGGTTGCTTAGTAACCGGGGAGCGGCAGATTGTGTGGTTGGTTGCAGATACGCTGGAATGTGGATGATGTGAAATTGATACAGCTGAAAATCTAAAGTCCGTGGGTTCGAATCCCGCCCAGGGCAAGTTAAATACTACTTTAAAGCCGTCCAGTCACTGTTAAACAAACGCCGAATACCGGATTTTGATTCCTCGGTAATATTTTGTTAACACTGTTTTTGTCCAGGATATTTAGGACCATTTTTAGAACAATATTGCGGTTCGTAATATATCATTGTTTATGTGGGTATGAAGAAAAATCGAAAATTTTTTTTACTCCAACTACACTCGTAAAGCTGTTTAAAGATACAACTACACAAAAGTTTATGCCAAAGTGTATACTTTCGCTAAACAAGAAAACACAACCAATCACGTGGCCCGAGACACATCACGTGACCACACATTATACCTGAGTTTCCCCCGCAAAGCCCCCGCAGGTACGGATTAACAAGAAGTTCTCTAGAAGTTGGCGGGTTGTCGGCACCGAAGTTGTACTGGTTTGTGGCGTACTGATTCTGAATGTTGTAACGCTTGCTCTGCTTCAGCATTTCAAGGCAGGTCACCATGTTTGTTAAAATGTTCTAAATCAATCTCATTTGACTTTCTGTGGGTTAGATTCATATTCACATGTTTAAACTGACCTTTAGTAAATAAGCTATTGCTGTAAGGCATTTTATTAAGTTTATAGAGCTCTTTTGCTCTATAAACTAGTCGCATTTAATGTCATTTACCCTAAAGAAGACGACCTGTATAGGATGTCGAAACGTCGGAGTAAAAATACATTTGCCAGAGCTCTGCAAACTTGACCTGCTGTAACCCTTTGACCCATGGGTTAGATGCATGAATAATTTTCAAAGTGACATTACTGCAACCCCTCTTTTTGTCCCGCAAAAGGACAAATAATTAAAATAGTTTGTTTTTAGATAATGGCGTGATACTGCGTTAAGCCTCATAAGCTTGGATTTGACCAAGCATGATTTTAACTGTGACAGATCAGGTCCAAAAACACGCAACTTGCATGAAATAATCTTATATTTTATTTTGACATTTGAATCCGCAATCGATAAAACCGTTACAAATAATTGCAGGCAGTTTTTGCGACTAATGCAACTTTATCTCTTCCTTCATCCTAAATCCCACTAAGTCAAAACATTTACACAGTGAAATTTACCTCTTAAAATAGTTCAAATCTCAGATTCACTGATATAGTATTGTGGCAGTGACAATCAATTAACATTGCACAGTATTGTTGGGTTCAGTTGCGACTCGACAAGCTTTCTTTCTTTTCACAAACTCTACACTTCAGCAAACTCACTTTCAACGACTTTCGAAAGTTTAGTCGAGTGGCAATAATCCTCACGGCGAAGTGTTTGTGTCTCTTGCTGCGTGCTGTGAACGGGAAAGACTTTTTCGCCACACAACGTCAGTAGCAAACTTCTAAATCTTTGAAAAATGATTGCCGAGTTATAAGTTGCAGTCTCACACTTGTGCATTGTATTCGGATGATATTCGGTTGGCATATTTCCAAAGTGTTTCCGTATTGGAACAACAGGACTTCACAAGAGCGGAATCAATTTGGAAATAATATGCATACGGTTGACATATGTACATCCGTTGCCTGCAGAAACAGGAGCGCCTGTTTTCTCCAAGCAAAAACGGCACCTAAGCTGCGGGTATAGTAGTCCACACTGTTTCGACCAACGAGGTCTCATAAGTGCAGCTTGTGATGAGACATTGACCGTACGGGCGATTATGTTGGGAGGAACAAGTTGAAAGTGCCCTTAAAAGAAACTATTTCGAAATTTTGACACAAATTTTCAAACCACTTAGTGCATTTCGGTCTTACTTTTGCCCACAAGCCTAATTGTTTTGTGGCAAAGTTATCGTTGTTTACCCTCTGACGAAACACGATGTTGTTCCAAACAGATTCTAAGCATCTTTACCCAATATTACTTCTACTTTTCCCTAATCTATAAACGTGTAAACTACCAGGTGTATTTTATTGGGTAAGAACACATATGGACACAATTATCAACATACAATCACTTTATAGCTGGAGTGATTCTATTCTACCATGTTCCCAAACACTGGTCAGAACCTTTAGGTAAATTTATTCCACAGCAAAAAGCACATTATTTTTTTTTCATTGCAGAAACAAATCGAAACTGGTGACAGTGACTTTTCCAACAAGGCTTGTATGAAATTACTTTGGAGAAAAAGGTTGTGCAAATATAATTAACTTTATCAAGTTAAGGTTTTTTATACGCAATGGCAAAACAGTATTTATTTTCTCAAATCTGACCTTCGCAAGGCAAAAACACACATTATTACATCGTTTACTTGTCATATTGTTTTAAAGCAGTGGTTCTTAAACTTTTTTGACCGCGACCCAAATCGGAGTTTTATGAACATCTCACGGCCCAAGTCTCAAACATAAAAAATGTATTAACGAGACGCAATTTCGAGGCCACGCCGTAGCCGCATAGGAGTCTGCCCATGTCAAAATGGCTGCAGGCTTAACGAGGTCGATTCGTTCGCCAACACTGCATAACACAAAAAACATTGTGGCTTTGCAGCGCCATGGTCATTGATAGAAGTGAATCCCAAATTTAAAAACGTTTCCTTGTACGAATACTTACTCATCCTTAAACGCTTACTGTTACATCACCAAGTTCAGTTTCGCATGATTAACTTGTCCTATTATTTCCGGTGCTATGACGTTACAATCGCCATTTGCGTAACAGTAAAGTTGGAAGGCTATTGTCCTATGTGGTAATGGTTGGTTCATTTTACTGTACAACGTGGTCGAGTGCGGTGACTTTACTACTACATTAAGTTAATTTGTTTGTGTTTACTTAATGCGCTAATAGTTCGTTTGGGCATAATTGAATCACCATAGCGCGACCCATTTTTTGCCCCCGCGCGACCCATACTTTGAGAACCACTGTTTTAAAGCGTTTAGAAAAAAAGTTTTACTACAGTGGCCTGACATCAAACTGTTTAAAAACAAACAATTGGTGTCAAACAAAAAACAAACAAAAGTGTGGCATTATTTGCACTTAGTAGCTGATATTTGCTAATAGAATTAAATACTGCTTAGATTAACCAATTAAAATGTGAATTTTAAATCTGTTGGTAAAAGTCTCCATATTTACCAACACAAATTATACCAGTTAAATGCAAATTCTACTTAATTGCATACTGAATTCCAAACTGTGATCTGACAATGGTTCATGAAAATATTCAGTTGGAAAAAGCTTGGCAGAGTTAGTGTGCATCTTTATTGAAACAGTTTGTTCACTTTCAAAAGTGTTTGAATGTAGAATAAGACAGAAAATGTATCGAAGCACATGGTACACCACACAAACATATCACAACCCCACATATAAATGTCTTTGTCAAAAATTATCTCTACTTTCGGTTTAAAACACCACAACTACAAGGGCACTTGTTGACAAAAATAAATACAAGATAAAAGGAACAAGCAAATAAATATAATTATTTCTAGAGTTGACACTTTACTTCATCAATCATCATCAGAACTTTCAGAGTCGCTCATGTCAGGGATGGGAAACCGTAAAATTGCTGCAACTCCAGTTAATTGTCCTAACTGTTCCCCGCTGATGTGCATCGACGAAAATACTCGAACAACTCCACCGCTGTCTTTTACACTGTCCACAATTGTTACAAGTTTCTTGCGAAGTTGGACATCTTGGGACCGAAGTAATCCATCCGTGATCAACAAAGTGTCGATTGCATCGCTCTCATTTGCTTTTTCAATTTGTTTCATTCCATAGCATGCTTTGTCTGGTTCATTCTGCAAAGTTTTGTAGAAATCTTGCAACGCTTTAATCTCTGAAGCTGCTTTTGTGTCGGATAGTCTTGCTGACACTGCAGGATCAACTAAAACTTCTTTCAAAGAATGTTTAAATCCAGTTGAGGAGTGTACACAGAGAAACTTGGATTTGTTCTCGATCAGTGTCTTGTTGTCTGTCTTCACAGCTTGCGAAAACATGTACTCATAAAATTGATCTTTAACAAATCCAGGACTTGCAAGAAGGACACATTTCACAACTTCAAAGTTTATGTGCCTTATCACAGCCTGGACAACAGAGTCAAAAAATTTTTCAACGCCCTTGTCGTGTTGTTGCACACTACCCTTCCTCTTACGTGGGATTTGCGTCTCAATTTTTGCTCGCACCAAAGTCATGCTAGCCAGCACCAAGCAGACATGAGCTAGACCTTCTTGCATCACCACTGCAGCCACATCAGCATTCTGGCTCGGGTCGCAGGCCACATTGATACGATCCAAATGTACGCTGTCCCAACTTTTCTTGGCAAGTACAAACTTCCGATTCGGTTCCAAGTCCAACGTATGATAAGCACCCATTTTCACATACTGGTTTTCCTGTATATTCCTCCCCTTCACATGAAGCATACAGGCTTGTGAGTCAAAGTCAATGGCTTCTATGGCGATAGTGAGAGTGGTTCGAACCCTGTTGCTGCCGACACTTCCAGTGTTTGACTCAACTTGTACCTTGCGAAGTGTAGAAGCCCTTAAACTGTCTCCGGGTTGCAGAAGGTTGTAAGTATGCCACATATCTTCGCCATCCTCTGCAACTAATGTTACTTGACCACTAGAATCTTTACCAATGTCACGATATATTAACTTCATCTTGTAGTTTTATTTTCAGAATTATGGCATATTTTCACAAAACCTAAAAATTCCTGAAGTTTTAAAACAATATGCAAGCTAAGAAGTTGAATGCGTAAAGATTAGTGAATTTTAAATGTCCTTGCTTATTTAGCCATTTTAGAATTCAGAAACCCTGCATTCATATAACTCATTTTTACCTGTTGGTTTACTATCATTATACCAATACACAGCAAACAAATGTTCACCAGTTATTTTCAATTTACAAACAATTAAAACACAAGTATTTTTCGCACATTTATTTTGCGCCACATCTTGTACACATAAACATCGTACAAAAACACAAATGTTGAACCACTTGAAGTACAATTATTACGGCACAACTGCTGTTCAGAAAATTTGATCAGCATCAGTCAGTGCCGGATTAACCATTAGGCAAAGTAGGCACGTGCCTACAGGCCAGTCAAAAATCCAGGCCACTTTACAACAAAGATCTTTGTGACAATGATTTAGCAACACTGATAATTCTATTTTTTAGTTGGCAACCCTGATTTTCAGGCCACTTATAAAATGTGCCTACAGGCCAGCAGACCCTTAATCCAGCACTCGCATCAGTTTGTGTTACCGATGTTACAAAAAAACAGGGAATACTAAACATATAGAAGGTCATATGAAACAAACCCATTGTTCTCGTCAGTATTCTATGAAAAACTAATTAAATTTTAGTCCAAAACAAAATCAGCTAAACTTTTGTCGAACGTAGAAAACAATTAGTCTTTTATATCACAATAAAACGCTCTTCTACACCCTTTCTGTGGCCCTGGATAATGCAGAAATTAATCTTTTCAATTAGCATTTGGACGCGAGTCATGTGTACATTTCAAAAAGTTAGAACTTGCATAGATGATAAACAATAAAAAGCAAGGGCTGGAATTCGGGCGGAATCGAGAGGATTGTTGTTGAGTTGGATAATCTGAAGTTTCGATTCAACAAAACTAAAAACCAAAACACAAGTTGTTAATTTTATCTCCGCATCCACGCACTGTATAGTTTATTTGCATTCATAGCTTTTTTCTGTTACCATAATTTACAGTGTAGCTGCAGCGCGTTCAGCCACTATCCACCAAGTGTGCCCTTTACTGTTTTGCGCTCCATAACATTGTAAGTTGCGCAGATATTTCCGGCCTGGTGATTGTTTTAGTGCAATTGTGTCGCTATGTGTTCTTTCACCAAACGAAATAAACTCAACTCAACGCAATTAAAATGTAGTTTAATTGATATTTACATACGTTTGTGCAGTTACGATTTCTTTTAGTGAGATAATTAAAGACAACTCGAAACACACAGAGTAAAATATGGTGACATAAAAAACTTTCATATACAATTGCGAAATTACCCAGTTTTTTACCTGTATGAATCCACATCACAAAACGCGTCGATCGGTACTGTGTAAATTATGTTGTGCTGGAGGTAAAGTCGCAAAATGTTTCTTGGAAGGTTTTGTGGGACGGAAACCAATTTGTTGTACGACAAGTTCAGATACTGAAAAATAACGTGTAGTACAAAATGAGTTTAATATTAATTGGCAATTATCATGTACAGTAATGTTACATTACACTTCAAAATTGCAAAAAACACACAAATGTTAATGATTAGGCGAAATATATTTATCTCAATTCATAAGGATGGATTACTTAATAATTTAATAAATTAGAATTTATACTTATGAATTATTGTTCTATACATAATAACCACTAAATACAAGGTATATCACATCATAATTTGCTATTATGACGTAAAAAGATAGTGAAAGACGTGAAAGGGGTGAAAATAATATTACATTATTTAAAAAGTCGTTTATTTAAATATTACAACATACTTTTACGGACGAACGTAAATTTATAAAAATAACTAATCTGTTCTTTTGTAACAATAACCAAGACAATACTACGTCATAATTAGAACTACTATGACGTCAATTAGTGGATGGGTTTGTTTGCTGGTAAGTTATTTCAAAGATGATTCCCACTCTTAGTTTGCTGAGGTGTCCGAAAACGTCGGTGGAAATTTGAGAAATTCGGTTGAAGGAAAGTCTGATCTGCTCCAAATTATCCAAACCCCAGAAACTCTGCCAGTGCAGCACCTTTAAACAGGGTAAGGAAAATTAAATTAGCTTTTAAACACCATTTGAGCTCATGAAGAAAAAAACAGATTTTAAAATAACTCCTGTCAAAATACTGGTAGAATTGTTCATTTGTTTATTCCTGTTTTTAACAGCAATTATATTTTACAAATCGGTATTTAACAAGTGTTTGCTCTTATATGGTTATACTTCTGTATAGTTTTCTGTTTTTTTTTCGTTTTAACAACATGAATCAAAAACTCACACTACAAAACCGTAAAGCTAACAATATAACCGATATAAACATTATTTCTTAAGAAGGAAAAAAGATTTTGCCGAATTGAAAGGAAATCTTCAGTTAAGTTAGTCTAAGAATTTTTTTTACCTCAATCAAATTATTTTCCAGCAAAATCAGCCGCAAAGAAGGGGAAAGTCCCCTGGGGATTGTACGGAGCTGATTTTGTGAAATATCGACAAAATATAAGTTGCTCTGAAATTCAAATTGTTCGTTGTTGCGTGACAATAGTTGTACTTTGTCGTCACAGTGTTAATTACCATGTTTTTCCACACAGTGAACGGAATACTTTCATCTCGAAGCTGATTGGCTCGCAGGTACACGTGATGTACTTGTGAGGGAGACGTAAAAATGTTGTTGGGAAGACTTGTCAACTGGTTGTTTTCGATTCTTAAGTAATTTAAAGATGTTGGAAGATCCTGCAAAATTGAACCAATCAAATATACAGATTACTCAAAAAGAGCGGCAGACGATCAAAACACAACAAGAACATTTTTTTAAAGTTTTTTTGAAGTAACGCCTATTGAAACTGACAAACCGATTGGGATTGGTTCGTGCAAAGGAATTGAAGAATGTAGCAGGGTAAGCCGGACTGAAATTTGAGGCCCGAAACCCCCAAGTAAAAACCCAAAACCTGTCCTTTTACCATCGGAACCGAATCGGCCCCAATTGTTGGAATAATTATCGTAAACTTATGACACTAGTGTGGCTGGGTGTAGAGTCAGTTCAAAATTAAGCATATTTCATTTAAACCAAAACCCTAACCACACTCGAAAAGCCCAGCGATAGCAGTATGATATTTTGCATGTTAAACACAAGTTTGTGGCAGATAGCTTGGAAGAAACTTCTTCAATAGGCTTGAACGCATAAATGGCCTTGAACCTATACTGACTTAACCAATTACCGTATAAACTCGCGGATAGGTCGCAACTTTTTTCCTTATTTAAAAAAAAATAAATATAGGTGCGACCTATCCGCTCGACATAAGTGCCAATCGCCACCAAGTCGGAACAAAATTGAAAGTTTTCGGCTAGTGCAAGTACCGTATTTTCCGGTCGGCTTATTGGGCGGATATAACGTATTTATTCGAGTATAACGCGCAAAATTTTATACTAATTTTCAATAAAAAATTAAGGGTGCGCGTTATAGACGCGAATTGTAGTGGAAATGTGCTATCGAATACGGGTGCATGCGTTCGTGCACGCACATACCAATGCGAGACAGTTTCATGAGCGCACACGCACATGCGTCAGCTCAGCGTGCGTTGGATTTTCCCGCTTTGTTGAGAAAACATAGTTTTGCGGTTTCAATGCAATGCTAAAAAAACAACCAATTGCACCAGTTATTTTTGCAAAAAAGCTAGGCTAAGGGCCTTTTAAATCCCTAGATTTTTAGTTCGACTTATGTGCGAGTCAACTCTAAATTACACTTTTTTAACACAAAACTAACAGTGCGACCTATACGGTGGCGCGACCTATCGGCGAGTATACTATATACGGTATGTGAAAAACATCAACAACTTATGACAAGACTGACAAACCGCGCTTTTGTATGTCACCGGTTCCATCTTACGTATGGTGTTTACCTGAGGAAATGTTGTGAGGAGGTTGGAGTTAAGATTGAGGTTTTTCAGTGCTGTGAAACACCGGAAGGTTCCGGGTTCAATTCCCGCGTCGGTCAAATTGTTTTCTTGCAAATACAGACTCGTCAGGTTGAAAAAGTTGGATGAGAGGTTGGCTGCAATTTCTGCAAACACAAAACATCATGAGAGGAAAGTAATTTTACTCCAGTTTTTATTTATTTATTCCTATGCTTTGGATTTTAGAAAGTCAGTTATGTTCCAGATCACAGTTTGTTTATTTATTTTGTGAGCCAGTTTCCTCTGTAGTTTATTTCCAGTTGTGGCACAGACTAGGTTAGGCATGTCGCACAGACTAGGTGAGGCATGGGTTTCCAGCATGTTACTTCCAACAAACTGGAGTGCCGTTGGATGGGCTACACTGGTCAATATGACCGATCTTTTATCACCAATTACACTGACGAGACTATACAGGGCGAAACAAAGTGCACTGTCTGCCGCTTATTACATATAAATTTACCTAGAAGACCACAACCACACTTGTTGAAACCAAATCCAGCTCGAACGATCAATCGCTTTCGCCCTGAAAACTTATTCAAATAGAAAAACAATCTTTCACCTGATATATTGTTGGATGCGAGTTGGAGTTCACTCAAGGAATCGGGTAACTCCGATGGAAACCGAGTCAACTCGTTCTGACTCAGATCGAGTCGTTTCAACTTTTTCAACCCGATGAAACTCCGCGAGTTTATTCCGGAGTCGCTGATCCGGTTCGAGCGGAAACTGATCCGAGTCAGAGTTCGATGACGCGCGAATATATGGGCAGGAATCGACTGAATGGAAAATATGTGATTGTTTTGCAAAATACTACACTTAAATGTATTGATTTCAACTTTAGCAATAGCAGGTTTTTCTGTGATAACTGTCTTCTATTTGAATGAAGCCAATTTTTTTGATGTATTTGTTGGTAACGTTTTTGATCAACTGATGTAAAGTTAAACAAACATTCGTTTATACTTGTTTAATCCGTAATTTGGTTTCAAAAATTTGTAATTGGGACAAAAAAGAATCATCAGAAAAGACTACCGTTAGCCTTAGTTGACCAAACCATCGAGGAGGACAGGATTAAATATTACAACCAAAAGATTTCAGTGAGGTCATGTTGTGCATTTATTGGTTGGTTTTAAACACAGATTCCCACAAAATGTTTGTTATTTTTTTTGGAAATCTTTCCCCCTAACTTAACCATTAGCCGCGTCCTTTGCACTGATACCCACAAATATCTTATGACAAGTTGTACAGAAAAGCATTTTCATCAACTATAAGTAGTTTTAGAAGGAAAATACCCAGCACCTCAATATGATTTCGCTCCAGGAACAAGTGCGCCACCTTGCGAGGAAGACTTCTGGTTGGGATTTCCCGGATGTTTTTGGACGAACAGAGCGCGATGTTGGAATAACACCGACAAACTTCCGGGCACCTTTAATCGGCAACAATCGGTTCATTGTTGTTGGTTCGAGTTTTCACTTATTAGACTAATTAACACAAAAGGGTATTCCCCCGAAATTACCTCGGAAGGAGTCGCGAACTAGGGGGAGTCCCGTACGATCCAGGGAGCACCAGTAGATGCCGCTCTTCATCAGATACTGGAAATTTTCGAAATTTGTTGAAAATTTAAAATCATTATTACGTTCTGTATTTATTAGTAATAGTTTTAACAGTTATACCATAAGCGAATATGCACTTGTGTAATAAATGGGTTGGTCACAACAGTACGTCAACATTTTTGCATTAAACAAAGCATGTAGGTTTTCGAAGCACAAAATATAATACAAACTTACCTGGTTGTCTTTCATGCTGACCTGATGTGAAATCAAGCAAGAAAATTATCGACAGCAACAAACAAGGATTCATCTTTATAAACTTCTAGAGGTCAACCTTCTGCAACCTCACGTTATTACAAACTTAAATCAAGTGAATAAAAATACAACTGACTTACTGCAAACTTAATTAATTGGCGGACAAATTAGCCTACACTATCGTTTTTAAATCCAGTTTTTAATGTTTACTTACTGTTTTCTTTCATTTAAACTTAACTTTTTATAAACTCAACTCAACTCGTTGCAGCATTTAAACTTATAATCCCGAACTACATCGTTTAATACCCAACGTATCGTTGTGTTTTATCATTCATTCATGTTGCTGCAAAGTTTTACTAAACCTGAAAAACTTTGCTGACAGCTGCTTTGTGGTGTGGGCAACCAAGCGTGAAAAGACGGACACGCTTGACTAACAAAGCGTGTAAAACAAAACTGACGATCCAAAAAATTGCGAATCAAAAATATTTTGTTGTATTATTTTGCAATTCCAAGATACTTACTGATAATTTAATAATCGAGTTTTCCAAAAAAACATTAATTATTTAATAAACTTCATTCAAAACATTTTCAAGTGTACTGCATTTTCGTTCCGACCGAAGTAAGTTTTTGATCATGTCAACCACTACGATTGCAAAAGGATCTTTGTTCTACGACAAGTTAATTACATAATTGTTCCGCGCACAATTTTTCAACTAAAGAGATAACTAATAAAACTTCATTAGTACCAAAGACATCTGTTTTCACCTAAAAACAATTGCCTCAAAACAATTTCCTTGGTTATGTAATTTACTTTTTTTTTAAAAACTGAAAAGTCAAACGAAATAGTAGGAAAAGCAGTTCAATGCAGTTCAACCAGATTTGTCGAAAATCAGGTGAAGATTGACGTATTGTTTTATTATTGTCATCATGAGTGCATGTCATCAGGAGACCCATGATAAGAGTTACAGCTTCTGATACTCAACTTCGTGCGTAAAACGTCTAATTAATCCAACCACACCCATTAAAATTTGTGTTTGTGGTGCGCTCGCGTCAAGCACTTATAACTTGCGATAAACATGAGTTAAAATTGCCCTGGGCTGAAACATGCGGTAATTTTCTTCGAGTGATTCTGCGACTTTAATCCTCATTGAACCTTTTAATCAAAGACTTAAATCTGTGTTTTTTGCGGTTAAACAAAAACCACGTTCCAAATTTCTTGTTACATCATACGTGTATTGCTGGTGCAATAATATGTGATTATGACGTCACTGAGGCTATAAATAAGACAATACCCATGTTCTAAAATGACTTTCTGTGTAGTATTTAAAAAAGTGAAATATAAATGGCAAATTCCCTCATTTTTGCTTGTATGTGTTTCTCCCAGTGAGCTTATTACTAAATGTGACAGTTATTTTTGTAAATGGTGTAATGGGAGTCACTACACAAACTTATTGTAGGAAATAGCGCAAAATAAGCGATAAAAAGGCAAAAAACACACGGCAAAGACCCCACCTAAAATCAGATGCAACCAGGCATGACCTCCAACTCGTGCTATGTCGTAAACAAGAGGGGTATTGTCACACGTGCCTACGTAACAATAGGCATGGCAGTAGGTTGAAAGCCTTGTTCAGTTCACGTGTTTCTTTTGAGGAACTGCTTCGCACGCAACAGATAGGCATTTGTGACGTAACAATTAGCAATCTGATTCTGGAATGCAGCGTTTGTCAACTGGTGCTAGATTGTGAGAGTTGTGATTTGTGAGTTCGAGACAGGGATAGGGTCATATAAAAGCGACAAAAGTAATTTGTTCAAAGAATTTGCACTTTTAGCCGTTTTGAATTCTGACGTGCGTTTTGATTCAAATATAATCAAACAGTAGGATTTATTTCACGGCATTTATTCTTGGCAGCACAGCATTCAATCTTGTCATTTATCCTGTCGAGTTCTTTTTGCCAAATCCAAACATTGGGTTTGTATATGTTTAGGCTACAAATTTGATTTTTGACATTTGAAATATTTTCTGTTTTTGTGCACACAACCGCAAACTTTTAGCTTTACATTGCTTTGAACTGACACAATTAATACTGAGTTTAACCTCAGTTGTTCACAACTGTTGCTTGTTGCCTACTTTTTGTCACTCTTCGTAAATCGCAATTTAGGGATAAAAATGTCAGAAAACAAGTTTGACCTTGCGTGACCTCTGCGTGACAGCTCGAGGGCAAATTTTGCTCGAGCTCGAAGCGCGAGAATTCGAACATTCCGGAATTCCGATTGTGACGTCAGTGTAACGAAGCAAAAAATCAACATCGCGCGTTTAAAGTTTTTGACCTTTGGCCGAAATTCTGGGGCATTTCGGTAAAATTTTGAGATTATTTTAAATTCCAAGATTATAGGTTGTTATAGTTTAAAGGCAAATGAGATTGAAAGTGAAAAAAGCTTCAGTGCTAGAACAAAGTTTCACAGGTGTGGCTGGAATTCGTTTTTGCATCGTTGATTTGCATTTATCAGTAACATTGCGTGTTCGTTTTTTTTCGTGTGTACTGTGGCAGGTAAGTTACAGCGCTTTGCTTAAAATTGACAAAAGAACATTTAAACTCCTTTCACATTTCTGCTTCGCTTTTTTCCTGTTAATTTGAGGCAAGCAATTTGGTTTCATTGTCTTGACGATGACAAAGTAAATGTTGGAACATACGTACACCGCAAGATATTAGCCCAGAAGGGTTTTGCTAAAAATATTTGTAAGATGGCTTGATGTGTACAAACTCAATAGTTGGTGCAAAAGAAACAGAAGCGACAGATTTGAAGAGTAAAATCAACATTGGGTTGAGCTAACAAACTGTGGTTGGGTCGAAAGTATCGGTGGTAGCTTATGTGGGGAGTTATAACGCGTTGTTGTATATGAAAATAGCTATCTACAAGTTGGAAGTATAGTGTGTTTGATTGTTGCGTGTCATTTCCATGAGAACTAAGGGTTGTCAAATGAGTTTAACCCGAAAAAAAAAAAAACAGTTCCCAACTTTTGATAAATATAATATGAAAGGTACATAAAAATCGTTGCGACAATGGCAATAGAACAGGGAATGATTCCCAGAATCAATTTACCAGGTTTTATAACCAAGAGTCCACGTGGATTTCGTTTGATTATGGCCCTTAAGTTGTAATATGTTTGGATTAAGTAGTTTTTTTTCTGTTTAACAAAAAAATCCATAAGAATTTGGGTTCATTATAAGCCGAATTCTCGTTTGTACATCAAGGCACGAAAAAAGTGAAAAATATGCAAATCGCAAACCTAAATACTTCACATACTTCCCAAAGTGCTCGTCACTTTAAATCTTAACCGAGCGTCCAGGGACAAGATGTCAAGCGTGCAGGGAAAAGCAAAACTTAAAACGAGCTCAGGTTCAAGATTGGAAAGTAAGAGCTTGATGTTGCAGACGAGACGCACCACAAAGTGAAGTGGTTTAAAAGTCAAGAAACTCCTCTCATCTTATCAGTAGGTTTCACGGCTCGTGATGATAAACAGCGTAAAGGGTTTCAGTTGTTAAGTGGAGCACGGTATGTTGAGTTAAGTTGTTACGTTCCAATTTACAAAACTGTAGGCAGATTGAGGAATACAGAGTCGTGAATGGGCCTGAAATTGTGTCCGAACCCGAATCGTTTTTGAGAAGCCCGTTTAGGCGCGATAGTTTGATTGACAGTCTGTATATTAAAGCCAGAGAAAAGACCAAGACAACCAACACAATATACAATTGGTCTCGAACAAGGCGTTTTAGGGCTGTTTGACATTAGGTCAGGTCCAACCACTAGCTACTTAGTAGCTAAATTTATTTAAAAAAATACAGACACATAGTGTGTAAAGTCAGGCCCGAACCGCAAGCCCGATTTTTTAAAGAAACCTAAGCCCGAACCCGGCCCGACTTACAACTCTGGAGGGATAAGTGCTAAGGATTGTAGACCAGGTTGTCTTATTTCAGATTTGTTAATCATTTAAATTTCCAAAAAATTGTGATATTCCACGCATATTTCAATCAACGCTTGTAACTTTTTGAAACAATTTGTTTAAATTCTTCCCTTTGCTGACACCAACGTAAATTGAAGTTTGCGTTAGACGTAGTATATCAATGGACGGAAGTTTATGTGGAAACGTTTAGTTAATAAAGCATGTCGGTTATACTTGCTACCCAAGTCAACGTAGTTTTTTCCGAGTAATGAACATATTCGGCGTGTTTAGTGTCCGGTTTGCTTCAATAAACCTGGCGTACTAAGATTCATATATGAGTTGCCTTGATCGCTGGTCTGCATGAACGCTTCAGGGCTGATGTCTGTCATGGATGTGGATACAACATTTTTTTTAACCTTTGACCTCTAACAACACTCTATTGTAACAAACCAGAAAAAGAAACTTTAACGTATATTTTTATGTTTTGCAGGAAATAAATATGCGTGCATTTATTTACTGTCTTGTTATTTTCACAACGATCGCTGCACACGTGCATGCATCAGTTGTGGATTGTAGTTTCAACGAACGTAGATCTTTCTGTCGCTGGAAACGAGAATGGTTTGGAACTAGGAGAGGGGCGTGGAAAAGAAACGGGGGATTTTATAAAAACGCCCCACTAATGGACAGTCCAGGTCGGTTGGAAATAATAATTAGTTACAAAAATATCAAGGGCAAGTTTATGTTTTAAACTAGTGTAGTATTTTGTGGAATGAAGCACTAAAGACAGGGGTACTGCATTTGGTGCTGAAATAATGGTTGTTTGGCTAAATCTGTAGAAAGCAAAGTTTCTTTGTTGACTGAATGTTGGTGCCCTAAAACAGGGGTCCGAATATAGTGGTCGCGAAATATATTAAATTTCCCACGAATATTTGCATCGCATCTACAGTATTAATGAATTTCGGCTTTTTTTAACTTTTTCATTATTATTGCATTGTTACGTGTGACTACGTAACTATGACATAAAGTACATGTAACAATGCAAAAAGTTAAGCACACCTGTGCAAGCAAGCGTTTTCTGATTAGCTGTGTTCTCTACACAGAGCCCAACGTTCTCATTTGTTAGAATAAATACGTTCGTTTACCTCCTGTTTTATGTGAAAATAGCAGCTGACAATAGCATAGTAGCAGTCTTAATATTGATATCTAGTTGATTGGTATTTTCCACAAACTTACATGCCAACAAAATGCTTGGGTTGCGAGAATTTAGAGCAATTTTTTCAGGGTCGCGCCAAAAAGTATTTGTGGACCTCTGCCCTAAAATACTGGTAAATTTAAACGACTTTATGTATTCAACATTTTGATTAGTGTTTACTTATAAACTTAAGTTTTGTAGTTTTCTTTAAATTATACCGTTATTGGTTTTTTTGGAAGTGCTTAATTGTTAAACTAATAATAATAAGTAATCTAACGTACGCTCAAACGATACAAGCACATGAAAACACATTAATACTAAGGTACCTGCAGCTAACAAGGCCCATTAAAAAACTATGGCGTATAACTCAAAAACCATTTAACCGTTTCAGGCCAAATTCGGCATGCTTGTTGCAGAGGTTGATATTAAACATCCATTAGATTTTGAGGACGTTTGCAAGTTTTGTTTTTGTAGGATAACAGTTTAAAAAAAATTAAAACTTGGGCCTTAATACAAACCTATGCTGTTAATAAAGCCCAACATTTTCATGTTTTTAAAAAGAGTCTAGAAACCAATCAGACTCATTTATACTTTGCTTCGGTCAAATTAAAGTTTAAACAAGCAACGTTATTAACTCATATTACACATATACTGTTAACTAAGACATATAACTGTTAATCTGAAGGTACTAAAAAAAAGAATAAACGACCCCTTGATATTTGATAACCAAAAATACTAAATGAAAGATTACTCCACAAACATCTTATTCGGACTTTTTATCTCCCTAAGAAAGCAAAAAAGCAAATTTTGTGCATATCAGTCGCCTTTAGTATAATAGACACTTGAGAAAATGACAAATTATCGTAGGGCCTTATTGCAAGCAATGGCTGACAAACAAAACCGTAATAAAATTTATTTGAAGTAATTCTTTTTTCCAGATCGGATAATGCTCCAATTGAACTAAAATGACCCCATTACTAATATATCTTAATAAGTTTTCATTTCGACAACACAACCTTTTCATTTTTGCTACCAATTTTAACAAAAAATAACAAAATTTGAAAATAAACACTTCTTAATTTGGATTGGTCATGATAACAATTACATATAACTTGCAGGTCCAAAACTTTGTAAATCATTTCAAGTACAGATATATTTTAAAATTACATCAAAACTGAAGTATTTTTTCTGCCACATAAAAAAATATTAGCAGTGGGCCTTATTACCTTCCGGGCCTATATACCTTCAGGTACCTTATTTAAAACAATGGAAGAAAGTTTGTATTTTTGGCAAAAAGTTCAAAATAGTCCAGAAATTTTACTTATTTTCGACCATTTTGAAGTGTGTATCTCCAGTCAAGTGAAAAATATAGAGGAACAATATTTGCTATTGGCTTTATATTTTCCTTATTTTCTCGGCTGTTTTGTACACCTCAACAAAGAGGGTGTGGTAAACATAAACATTAATTTTGCATGTTATATGTTATGTCGGTAACAATTTCAGATAACTTCGCTTACTGTCGAGCCCGAAACCGTCCCGAAGGTTTCCGATCTCGACTTCGGAGTCCTTCGGTTGTTGTTCGGAATAATTCGTGCTTCGTGTTCGGATTTTCGTCAAAGGGATCGAAGAAAGCTTATCCTGAGGGATTACAAATGCTCAGAGGTGAGAAGAAACAACTGAAAATATCTTGAGCGCGTTTATCATCTTTCCACCAATTGTGCCCTCAACTTTGTCGCGCTTTTTAACGTCTGAACGTTGCGCAGCTCAGAGTTGCAAGTCGGGCCGGGCTTTTCGGGCCGGGTTCGGGCTTAGGTATTTGTGAGAAAACGGGCTTAAAACGGGCCTGACTTTACGTTCCGTGTCCGCCATTTAAAAAAACAAAATAAAATCACTCGGCTAAGAAACTCTGGCTTTGACCTAATGCCCACTCTACTCTAAAACGTATTGTTTACCCCATGGTCTACTATTGATCATTGTATTTGTTGTCTATCTCTTTTTTCTTTCTCATCCTGTCAATCAAAATTTCGGGCCTAAACGGGCTTCGCAAAAACGTTTCGGGTTCGGGCCGGGCTTCGGGCTCAGATTTCGGGCCCGCTTGCAACTCTGGCGCAGCTATTTCCGGCTTGGTGAATATTTTAGCTCAATTATGCTGCTACGATTTTGTATCACCGGCGAATTAAACTCAATTTAAATCTCTGCTATCTAAGGTGAACATTATTG
Source organism: Phallusia mammillata (assembly GCF_965637545.1). Classification (NCBI taxonomy): domain Eukaryota; kingdom Metazoa; phylum Chordata; class Ascidiacea; order Phlebobranchia; family Ascidiidae; genus Phallusia; species Phallusia mammillata. The sequence goes on from NC_137255.1 coordinate 30,321,698, forward strand.
CCTGGACATATGGAAATGCTTGGGCGACCGGTTTGATTTGGTATGACGCCTTTCAATGTGCCTGGCGTACTATCGTTTAATTGTTTTTAATACTCACGTCTCTTATCAAGTCCTACAGCGGTTATGCTAAGGTTGAAAATGCCAAGTGCTATAAAGACTTTGAACACTGGTTTTTAAAGAAAGTTGATTGCATTAAAGTGGACACGAGTTCGTCAACATTAAATTCTGAATTGTTTTCAATAATTTTTTTATTCTCCCAGTTTACCTCGTGGGCACTGGGGAATCCCCCGACAGGAGACTTCCCATTTTCGAGAACAAAGCCGGAAGTTGGGGCCGGATGTTACGTAAGGAAGTGATCGCACTCGACGAAGCCTTAAAAGATATAAAGGTGAATTGAGTTCTTTGTTTTCCTTCTTAACACGCGCAAATCACACCCGGGTGTACTAAGTAGTGTTACCCCATAGTTTATGTGGTGATACAATTTCAAGGTTTAAGATTCACTTTTATACCTTTGAGTAAAATAAGCCAATGCCAAAAAGCTGTAACTGCCAGTTAATTGGCAAAAAAAGAAGTCGTTTTATATCTGAAGATAGAACAATGACTTTTCGATAATTGCGACAATATTTCGTTGAGAAAAAGGTGTTGAATGTGCTACAGTTAGGACCACACCATTAAGGGGTCCCTAATCCGTAAGTTTTGTGACCTATAACGAAAGTTTTGTGTGTAAAACTTAATTTGGATGAGGAACTTTTTCGAAGTTTCATCCAAAGTCGTAAGTCACAGTATTCCAATTTCATTCACACACATTCGGAATTTGGATTCAATCTCAACCGCAAACAACTTAAGTGGTTCCACTCAATTAAACACTTGAGTGCACTGGAATTCGTTGGCGGTAGTTTCACACGGATTGGTGGGAGCTTCAGCAATTTTGAAGCGAAACGATGTGAATGTAAACAAACCCGTCCGAAATTGACCTTATTTTGACATCACAATGGGGCGGAAACGCTAACAATGAGTCGACGATTATGTTGAAGTGGAAGACATAGATGGGGGGAGGGGTTATGAGGCGGTTTAAATCGGTAAAAATGGTAAAATTGTGAGTTATAAAACACACCACAATGTCAACAAATAATAAAGTTCATTGACAAAATTCCTTTTTTCATATTCAAATTTTATGTCTAGTTTGGCTCAATGGTCGGCAACCGCTGGTTCGCAAGGAGTTCGTTACCGGGCCGTATACTTTTTTAGGTTTAATGCTTTAAAACATTTTGCCCATGTATTCCGGGGCTGATGAATGTATTTTTTTTCTCACGATACCAATATACCTCGGTTTATTCAGGTAAACTTAAAAACGGAAAGTAATAAAATAGATTTCGACAAAACGATCTGAAAACGGTTTTACGATTATTTGTACTTAAACCCTCACATCACACGTGTTTTGTTGAAACGTAGCGTGCCGCACGTACACACTTTGGGCAAAGAAGTAGAAACACCTTGGCCAAATGCAACCTCTAAAATCAATTGTTGATGCGCTGTGACGTAACAAGGCCGCCTTGTTTTGTTTGGAACACATTTTTGAATGTAACATTGTTTACAGCTTATTAGCATAAAAAGCGTTCTGCGTTTGATATAAAGATATGGATTTAATACCAGGATACAATAATGGTTGTATTGCGTTTGCTGTATTTACTTGGTATTCCGTATTTATTCCTTACCACTCATCTTATGTTGCAGAGCGTTTCGATGCAGTTCGTAATCGAGGCGGTTCGCGGAGGTTCGGGCAAGGCTGTCGTCAAAATTGATGACGTAGGATTGTACGCGTGCACTTTAGTAGGTGAGTTGCGTGAAGTTAAGTTGTATAACCGACCATTACGACCCAAACCTATTTGTTTACAAATGAACACCGAAGGAATACGTTGATTTTAAAGCCCGGAAAGACCCCTGTCGTGGGTTCGAATCCCACCGCAGACCAGATTTTTCTAGCCTGCGCCTTGCCATGTGCATGCTTGGTGATGAGCGGCTGATTCAGTACACGCCTTCAATGGGCCTGGCGTGGTATGATTTCTAAATAAGTGTGACGTGATCGCTGGTCTGCATCGACGCTTCAGGGCCGATCCCAGCTATTCATCTATGCCAGGTGTGGCCAACACGTCGATCGCGATCGACTGGTCGATCGTCTGCTTTTGACAGGTCGATCGCCACTAAATTGACCATTACTAATCAAAAGCTTATTAATTAAAAAACAAATTAAATAATATAAAACAGCACTTCTGTCATTTTGACACAACGCGCAAATGTACAATCAGACAATAGTTACTCTATGTAAATGTCACTTTCTTTGTTGCGTAACAATTGTGATTTTGACACCAAATTATGTCGTACCAATTACAATGTTTGTCGTCACAAATTTGAGTGTTTGCGTTAACGAAGCAATTGCAATTGATTGGAGAGATTTTAAAGCTTAAAAAACATGTACATATGCGACGTTTTATTGTTGTAAGAACTAGGTGATGCTTGACAATAAAACTTATGACTATAAATATGTGGTAATTGTCAATCAAATATCATTAAGAAATGTGCGTTATTGCTTTGTGTAAGTGGCAGCCTAAATGACTACTGATCAGTCGATCGTGTAAAATTAAGAAAATTTTCGTCGATCTTGGCGACTAACAAGTTGGCCACCCATGATCTATGCCTTAACTGATTTTAAAGCAGTGGTTCCCAACCTGGGGTTCGCGGACCCCCAAGGGGTCCGTGAGATGGTTTCAGGGGTCCGTGAAGGCAAACATTTGTAGCAGTATTAACAACAGTACAATATTTTTAAGTTCCCAGACCGTTTTTACAGTCCTGTATATAAGTGCAAACTGTTTATCAAACCCTTGGATTAGGAAAACTTGTGATTGTTACCTCCATTGTGACATCACAACAGACATTAACAATATAATTCTTAGTGCTTTGTTTTAAGTATTGTACACTAGAAAATTTATCCCTTTTAGTGCTTTGACTGCTACAGTACAGTAACTTTATTGAGATTAAAGAACTTTGAAGGTTGAATAAAATTCTGCCCCCAAAAAACGTATAATAACGTAAAATGTAGGAAACGAAAATAGACTAAATTACGTTGGGGGTCCGCGGACCGATAAAGTTTATAAAAGGGGTCCGTGACTACAAAAAGGTTGGGAACCACTGTTTTAAAGCGTGTGGAATTCGTGTGGATTTGTGGCCAAAAAGTAAACAAATTCAATTGTGGTCATAAACTAATGATGCCACGCAACTTTTAAGCCATTTTAGTGTTTGTTATCAATAGGGTTAAAATTACATCTCCTAATAAAGACCACCACACAAAACAAAACGCTATACATATAGGTATGATGTTGAAACAGGTTTAAAAAAACTAGGATACTTTCTTGTAGTGTCGACATTAACACAAATCGGGGAATATTAAGTCTCTGTAAATCCGAATCTTAATTTAAAACAAAATATTCTTTGAAACATTGAAACACCTGCTGAGAATGAAGACATTTCTCAACGAGTCAACATGTTTACGAAGTTTAAGTCAGAACAATAAGGGGCTTTGGTGGTTTGTTGTGGAAACATAGACGGGTTGGTGGTTTGGGTTCGTCGGTTGAAACTTTGGACAATAGGGTTTGTGGGGTGAGTGAGGCTGGGTAATGGGGTTGAAAGGGTGATTAACTGATCTATACAGTGATCGTTTGAAAGAAGGGCAGAGCTTTTCTGTTAAAAATACACATTTCGGTTAATGCTATTTTGGGTCGAGTAAACAATATTCTTTACCTTTTATAAGCTATTAATATCAAGTTAATAAAGCTCTTCTGGCAAATGTATTTGTTCCTTTGTTTATCGTGTACTGTACTGCGTGCATTCAGTGTTATCGCCGGATTGAAAATACAATTGCCAGAAGAGCTCTATAAACTTGATTCTTTACTTTCTGCGTCCTTTGAAGATTGTTTCATTTTCTTCATGAGAATTTTTTGTAAAACTGCTGCAACCAACACTTAATTTATGGCTGTCAAGGCATTTAACCATTAAAACTATACTTAGCTTAAAACTATCGTTAACTCAACCGACGGCGATTCAAACTATGGTCGTCATGGTAACCCACACTCAACTTATGGTCGTCTTAGCAACCCCTTGTCGTTGCGATAATCCAGCTTTTTTAATTTGTTTTCCTTTTATGATCAGCACCAACACTTTTTGACGGGGGCGAATTGAAACGAGAAAGTTCAAACACAAGAAATTCTCGACCTCGCAATGTGATGTTGGCCGGACAAGTCCCATCTCCGCTTGTTAAGGTGAGGGTTGGTTTGTAAGTTGAAAGGTTCCGGGTTCGAAACCCACCCTGTCATGCGATTTACAAATGCATTTCATGTTAGCAACGTAGGTTAGGCTCAAGCACATGTTTAAACTTGTAAATGTACAACCCAAAATGTGTGACCAAGCCAGATGAGCCCCTGTCGCGGGTTCGAATCCCACCGCAAGCTATAGATTTTTCTAGCTTTTGCCTTGTCATATTTGGGAATGCTTGGAAGGCCAGCTTGGTTTGTTGTAACTCATTTAATTGGAATGACTTACAACGTCCTTATCTGTATTTGTCCTCTTTAGTGGGTTTAATCCATGCTTCCAAGGTAATCACAACGTGCAGTATACGATAGAGGACGCTATACGCATGGAAGCGAACCAAGTTGAATGTAGTTCAGGATGGACAAGAAAAATTGTTTTGGCCTTTTTTCAGGTTTACCCTGGTCCTTCTGAAGGCAGCTCTTTATCCCCCACTAGCGGTAGAACGGATAGCTTGCAGCTGATTGGTCATCTCCAATCAGGAACGCCCACGTCAGCACACGAGTTTACCAACCGGAAGTGGAAGAAACAAAAGAAGCGGAAGTCGAGACGTCGTCATAGAAACCGAAACAGAGGAGGAAGGAGGAAGAATAGAAAGCAAGATAGAAATCGGATCACTACAATTGGCGGTAGGAATGTTACCTTGATTCGAAGTACTTGCATTAAATTTTGGCCCATTGTCATGAAATGCTATGTCTTATAACCGAATTGTGCACTGCAAAATTATGATACGAAGGCCTTGAAAGCATCAAAACTTAACTTGAAACAATGAAACTCTCGAAATGTGTCTCAACGCAAAGAATTATCTAAACACAACACAATTTTATTTTTTGAATTTTTTTTAATATTTTTTCTTTCAAATTTCAAACATTTTAATTACCAAACTGAATACAAACTTAATAAATTATTTGAGTTTAAAGCAATCAAAAAAATGTCAGTTCAGCGAACCTTCCTGCTTTACACTGCACGTACAAATAACAAACAATGAATGCCCAACAATATTTTTTTAAATCTCACCTAATCACAATTCACCTCCCTCTAACCCTGATTATGACGTAACAGACTCTCCGGCGAGCAGCATCCTCCCCATTCTCCGCCCAGTGATGTGTGACTTCATAGAATACACGCGAAGATTACAAGGTTGCCTCAGAACTTTCTTCCAATCTCTGCAGAACCACCGGACTTCGTGCAGGTGAGTGGGGTTGTCCGTTGTATAGATTAGTACTGGAACTGATCATTAACGTATTTAATGTTTGCAAATTGCTTCCATCCGTCGTTTATGATATGCTAAAGTGAACACACACACGTACTGGAATCAACCCTGAAGCGTTCATGTAGATACTCATTCATAAGTCACAGTACGCCATTGCCATTCAATGTGTTGTACCAAGCATTCCTATATGACAATAATTAACATAAAGATAACAGAAAATCGATTGAAACAGTTTATGCCTAGAAAATTACCGAACCTTTACAAGAAGTATATGGCTTCTTAACTAACCGAACGAAATTAGTGTGCTCACATTAACTCACAATATCAACGAGTGGAACTGGTTAAACGAATGAAAAAAAGTTAAAAAAATGTTTTGGTCATTTACTCTTTTCAACTATATTTGACTTGAATCACAAACCTTTAAAATTTTGGTTTGGTTACACTAATTAAATACCTCCGCTTAAATTGTGACGTCAATAACCTAATATTTTCAGAACTAGCTACAGCGAATTGGAAGTTTGCCTGCAGAACGCTGCTCAGTCATGCATACCATCACGTGACTTGTCGAGGGAGCGAATCGGAGAAATTCTCAACTCAACTTTGAGGGAGAACTTCCAAACCAGACAGGTAAAAGTGTGATGTGTGTTCATCTGTACCTAGACTGGTTGCGTTATTTTATGCTAATTATAGCTGGTCATTTAATAAAGAAATTTACCAAATCTTTTGACCTTTTATTGTTTTTGAAACACTTTTCTGGATTTTGTTTGTAAGTCTGATGAGGAATATAAGGGCCTTAAATCTCTTGTTTTTTTGTTGCTGTGAATTATTTCCGAGCCTAAAATACAAGCCCGATTTTTGAGAATCCTGTTTAGGCCCAAAAGTTTTTGACAGGCCTATACATTTAATAGCTCAGGAAATACATAGACAACAAACACAATAAACAACTGATCTTGAACAAGCAGTTTTAGGGCGGTTTGACATTAGGTCAGGTCCAGCAACTGGCCACTTGGCTACTTAAATTTATTCAAAAAACAACTGACACAGAGTGTAAAGTCAGGCCCGAATCAAGCCCGTTGTTTTTAAAAAGAAACCTAAGTCCGAACCCCACCCGACTTACAACTCTGTTACGCTTTACTTAAAACCCAAGTTAAAACTGAAACAATGGTAACATTCCAGGTCTATTGTGAGGAGGAAGGAGCGTTTGTGTTCCCCGAGTTCGCTGTAGCGAAACAAAGCTTGCAATGTGGCCCGAGATATTTCCAGAAGCTGACGGAATGCAGCGGACCTTTCTCGAGAATATTCCAACTTAAACATGGAAACCCGAGTTTGTGCAAGTGAGTGAGCAGAGGCGAAAGTACAAGCCCGAATCCCGGCCGAATTTATTTCAGAAATTAATCACGCATATCAACAAAATTGTAGCTCTTCCAGCAGTTTTTATTATAACATGCCAACGTTTTGATGTCCCATACGAGACACGTTCATCAGGTTATTGACATAAATTGACAAAGTTGTTTTAAAGCGAAAAGGGGATGAAACACACACACAAAGGGGCGGTGGTAAAAAACGCAGTGCACACCAAGTCGCCTTCATCAGGGTAAATAACACTGAACGCGCGTAGTACAGTGCGACCTGTAGCCTATAGGACGTCTAAACGTCGGAATAAAAATACAACTGCCAGAAGAGCTCCATAAACTTGATATTATGCCTTGCAGCAACAGTTTATATATTTAATACAATACAATTTATCTGTTTTCATCTTAACAATTCGCAGGGAATATTACGCGGCTAATGAATGTCAGCGACAATCAACTGCAGAAGAATGCAACTTTGACGCTGAGACGATGATGAAATACGGGTTAAGTCTGCAGTATCAATTTGCACACAACCCATTTTGCCTTCACTTGCCGTTCAGTTCATGGTGGCCTGCGTCATAATACTGCACATTATGACGTCATTGTGTATATGACGCGACTTTGTACATTATCTTCACTGTAAAAATCATTTGTTTGTTTTTATATGCTTGTTTTTTTCTGTCGATACTGTATTGTTGTACGTTTGATTTGGGAAAAGTTGTACCATATTGTTGTTTGCACTCAAACTTTTAAAATCACAATCATTTGTTTCCAACACGCTTTCAATTTTGAAGTACTTAGATATTAAGGGCCTGTGTGTTTTAGGGCAAACCGTTTGATTTTTTAGCTAAATTTCCATTTTTGATGGTTTCCTTTTTTAAATTTTAGAAAATAATAATTTATTGGTGCGTGTCAGAGTGTTACTTTAGGGACTTTCCCACGAGGTGGTCACGTCAAGTTTTGAAAAAGTTTTATTGTAAACAGTTTTGCAGTCGATAGATTTGCGAGTTTTTTTTTTTTTATCTCAATCTTGTCACAATCGTCTAGCAAGGAGAAAGCAAACTTTGTGTTCTTGTAGTGGCAGATACAAAATATCTTGAAGACGAGACGAAACGTTTTGCAACATAACAGCAAAGCGACACAATAGCACACAAACAATCACCAGGCCAACAATAGCTGCGCAATGGTAAAGCGTTATGTGACTAAAGCTCACCAGGGAGTAAGTTTGGAGCATTGTGGCTAATGACAACTTGGACTGTTTGTGGAACCGGACAAGGTGGGGTGCCGTCTACAACTGCCCAGTCTGCAGAACATGGCAGTTCCCGTCGAGATCTCGCGCGTGCAGGACCTACATGTCCCGCGTGCTCACGTGCAAGACCAAAGAAGGCGCAAATCAAGTAAAAGCGGTCAACACAGCGCAATTAGACGCTTTTGGTGCAAAATTTACGCTTGCAAACCCAAAAAATTGGCGTGCAAAAAATTGTGTTAAAAAAAAATTGCGCGTGTAGCTGCCATACTCTGCAGACTGGACAACTGCTAGCCTGCTTGGTCCACACTTGGCCCATGTATCCCACACTAAGACCGCTTGGCCCACACTTAGCTCATACTAAGGCCACTTAGTACGCTTAGCTTTTATTCAGTCTGCTTAGATGCTGGTTAGTTTACTAAGCGCTCGCTTAGCTAATGCTCAAAGTTAAGCAGGTTTAAATGAGTGCTTGTCACACTAAACAGGGCCTTTGCAGGGACTAAGTTTTAGACTATATTGGTCAAGGTGGGTCCCAATTTTGCTGGAATATGGTTTCAAACTCCTTTAGACCTAATTTAGGAGTAAAGGCTTTTTAAACTTACATAAAACGTTGCATTTTTTCAGCTACAACAATTTAGAATTTTCAAATTAATTGCTTTATTGCACAAAACATGGTGGGTTACGATCCAACTTCTTATTCTGACCCAACTGAGGCAAAAGTTGAAAACATCGACATAAAATGGAAAGTAGACTTCAACAAGAAAACCCTGCAAGGTTCCGTTGATCTAAAATTTGAAGTTTTCAAAGACAAACTCCAATCAGTGGTAAGGTTTCTATTTTTTGGATTGTTTTAAAATTTTTGTCAGTTAAATTTCGTGATTGTGTAGATTTACATTTACTTTTTTGTTAGTTTTTTAACCACTAACATTTTTTTGCAATTTAATTGCAAAAAAACTGCACCTATTGACCTGTGCTTTTTGAAATAGTTTTTCAATTTTTAATTTCTGAAGTTCATATAACAATAAACTTGTTTTTATTCTAGGTGCTTGATTCAAAGGACTTGGCAATTACGAGAGTTTCAGATGGGTCAACAGATCTAAAGTTTAACATCGGTGAAAAACATGCGTCGTTCGGATCACCGCTTGAAATTCAACTTGCTGGTCCAGTGAACAGGTGATTAGGAAATCTATTTGCAACTCACACCAATGCCACCACATTGCACCAATTCTATGACATTGCTCTGCTAATTTTCTTTAAAATCTGTTTGTAAACCACACTATTGTATTGGTCACCAGCCATTTTCATTTGAAAATCTAAGAAAGAGGTTGCATTTCAGGACACTTGTGTGACTATGTTTGAAACAATTAAATGTATCTAATTTTTGCATGATTTGATGTAAGGTGTTGTTTTGCACTGCAGTCCTCAGTTGTGTGATCCTCCAAATAAATTAGACCTCCTCAACAAAGGTTGGTGACCCATGATGTAGGATATCAAACAAAATTAGAATCTTGATCATTTATCACTAAGTTTCTTTTTATATCTTTCACCACTTTTGTCTATGTCTTGTATTTGGACAGCCTTTTTATTTAGATGGTCTGTGTGATTACTCTAGAGCAGTGCTTGTCAACCTTTTCTGAAATGGTACACCCTTTTCACGTTTACACAAAAATTAGTACACCCCGGTCAAAAATGTCTTCATCCTTGTAATACACTGAGTTTGTTGTCCTAACAAGAATAAGGATGAGCACAACGCAAATCCTGTAACATTATTTGTAGCAAATAACTCAGCGAACATGTGGGTAAAAAACATAACCAAACATTCTCAAGAGAAACATTATTATGTTTCAAGCCCAAATGGTTGTTTCGTATGCGAACTTCATTCTTGCTTCAAAAAGAAATGGTCCACGATATTATTTTTACTGGGCCGGTGGTCCATGGCCCGAAACGAGTTGAGAACCACTGGTCTATTGTATACCTGGCCATAAGTGTCTTGTATCATTGAATCTGGTACACCCCAGTACACCCCATCAATGTGGTACACCCTTTAAAAAATATGGTACACCCTGGGGTGTACAATACACCCGGTTGAAAAGCACTGCTCTAGAGCACATTTGAGAAACAAAAATTAATCCACACTTTTCATTTAATTTTAATAATAAGGACCTGCTGAACACAATCAGCCAATAAAATGTTACTATAACTGTTATTCGATATTAAAATGTTGGTGTGGTAATACTGGGAAGGTGGGATTTTATGTGCTATTTCAACATAATAATTGTGAGAAATTGTAGAGTAAAAAACACTAAACAAGTCATTGTATATTATTATTTTGCTTTCAGAATAATTGTCAGTGTCAAAAAAGCAAAAAAGCAAAAAAATGTAGTAGTTGGACAAAACCGTTTTCAAATGATTATTGCAGAGGGCTTCATATGGGCACTAGTAGTTTTTGTACCAGCTCAAACTGGCATCATTATGATTTGGGTAACTATTGTTTACTCTGCTAATGAACCTTTGAACTGTGTTGCCTTATAAGTTGCATGGGTTAAACTTTAACCTTTTATTACCAATTAGTCTGTATGCGGTCCTTGCTGCAAAAACAACTCGGTATAAAATCTTGACCACTTCTGCTTAAAACTGTTCTCAACATCAAAGTTATGTGTAAACTTTGCAAAAACTAGGATCTCATTCACATTTTATAGTAGTGTTAAAAGAAAAACTGCATCAGGGAATTGTCTTTCAATAAAATTCCTGGGTAAAGAAAACAGTGTTTTTAATAACTTGAAACTAATAGTTGCTTGTATTTTCCTATTTAAAGTATAGAAAACAAATTCACAGTAATTTGTTTATCAACTTGATCTTTACTAGTGATGCACAGAACCCATCACAAAAGGTTCGGGCCGAAACCGAATATTCAGCCACGAGGCCGAATAATTTCAGCGGATTCGAACCTAAAATCCCTGTTCTGATTTCAACTAAATTTCGTGTTGTTGATACAAGTGAACTGGTTTATGTCACTCCAAAATTACTTTCACATTGCGTAAGCTTTACCAAAGTTCAAATATTTTGCAGACAGCATGGCTCTTATTTTTTTAGATGCAGCAATTTGTTAATTTATGATGTGTCCTCTTGGCAAAATTGTCATTTGAGGCATTAATTTCAAACAATCAAAAAGTTCGGTTTGAGCCGAATTTGTAAAATGTTTGGGCCGAAACCGAAACATTGGAAAACGGCAGATTCGGCCGAAATGTTTCGGCCAACCGAAACATCGTGGCATCAATAGTCATAATTTATTTCAACTTTTGTCGTTTCTAGTGGTTCCAACTTTGTACTTCACATCGAATACGAAACCTCGCCGGTTGCTACCGCCCTCCAGTGGTTAGATCCGAAGCAGACGGCTGGAAAAAAATACCCGTATATGTTCAGCCAATGTCAGGTAAAAAACAGTTGCCAATATTCTAAGTTGCGAATATTTGTACTTTGTAGGATGATTAAATATTTTTTTACATCCACTAATTGTATAATAGAGGTTTTTTTTATAAAACATGTTACATTTGTTCTGTATTCAGGCAATCCACGCTCGATCAATTCTTCCGTGCCAGGACAGCCCATCAGCCAAAGCTCCATATTCTGCTCAGGTAACTGTGCAACTCAGCAGTGCCAGAAAAACAATTTTCACAAACTACAGTATAAGTGTAACGATAAAATAAACTACCAGATAACTTGTAAGTAGTGAATACATTCCCAGGTAGTTTAACTTATGAATAATTGGTTTAATGTAGGAGTGTAGCTGCAATGCGTTTATCAACCAATTGTGCCATCCACTGTTTAGCGATCCGTAACTTTTCAACAAAGCTATAAGCTATTTCCAGCTTGGTGATTGTTTTGGTGCAACTGTGTCACTATGTGTTGTTTTACAAAATGAAATATACTCAACCCCACTCGTCAAGAAACAAAATTATTTTCATCCAACAGTATTGGTCTCAATTTTTTTTCACACATAAACTTGTTGGATACAAATTTACAATGACTATTTTTATCCAGATAACAGTGTCAGACCCACTTGTTGCTCTGATGAGTGCGTTGTCATGTGGAAGTGAAACCAGTGTAGATGAGTCAGGTGCAAAGTGGATGACCTACAAGTTTCAACAAAAGGTTCTGAATTATTTTACCATCATATTGTTGTTGTTTTTTTGCAAACATTATTTCGTATTTTTTTACTTTCTACCAGAAATTGGAGTGACATAAAAATTAAAGAATTAAAATATTTGTTTATATCTTTTAAAAATAATGATTAGAAAAGTATGGATATAATCATATTTTGCAGTTTTAACAAAATTTTGTCAAATTTGTTACACTGGGTAATAGCGTGATTATCCGAAATAAGACTAATATATAAGGCAATGCAATAAAATAAAAGAACAAACAAGAACAGCCCAAATTTAAATAATGCGCAGCAGAAAGTGTAACAACATTTGATCGGACATGGGTAAACAAATTTACAATCGTTAAAGTTTCATATGACATGACTGTATGGAGTTTTCTGTGTGGGAAGCTTCAAAGTTGGATTGTTCCAATCAAATAAACAACGTCAAACTTGTAATCGGACCCTGTGTTAAAAACTGGTTCATTCGATCCCAGAATATCTCATTACTTGAACACAAAGCTTGAAGGTTGTGGTGTCACTTTGACAGGTAGGTTTGAAAAACACATTTTAGGGGTCGTACTAAATAACAACAACTTTCAACAAGAAAGTTACCAACAAGATAAGATGTGAATGTGAAAATCACCTTTTTATAAGGCATTCACCAGAAAAACTTGTTTTGCATAACATTGAGGTTTTTCTGCTTTTATCATGCAAGTTGGAAGTGGTTTTACACTGTGTTTTACACATGCTTAAGTTTATTTCTTCATAAAGCACACAAATTTGGTACTAGAATTAATTCTGGTTGTGTGAGGTTGAACAATGCACGAAAGGCATCAAACGGCTAATAGAAAAATGCGGCAAAATATAATTTTATGTAAATAAGTGATAGAAATCTTTTTGGTTTTTTGTTGTTTAGGTTCCGATGCCTTCGTATCTGATTGCGATCGTCGTTGGTTTGTTGGAAAGTCGGGAAATCGGACCAAGAAGCAAAGTTTGGTCAGAAAAGGAATTTGTGGATAAGGCAGCTGCAGAATTTAGTGAGGTAAGGTTGGTGGTTCTATTCCCAGGTTGGTTTGCAACAAGAGTGAAAAACTTCCAAGTCTTTTGGGCCAACAAATGCAACCTTTATTATAAAAAAGTGTTATATATATATATGTTACTCTTACACTCCTTTATATCTAAGCCTCTGGATAATGTGACAAAAAACACAGTCAATAGTCAAACTGTTTGTTGCATGAAGAGTTGCCAGGTGGCTTTCAATAGTTTATCAAAACAATAATGCCAATTTTGCTTTTTTTAAAAGGCATTAATAGTTTCTGTCTTATTCAAATTTTAAATATTTAACAAGTATAGACAGATTCGGCGGTCACTAGCTTGCAGTGCTGGCTGATTTTTCCAGTCTGTTATGATATTTCACTTGTAGTATACTGTTGTTTACATGCATTACCTTCAATAAATATTATTTTACAGACAGAGAGCATGTTGGCAGCAGGAGAGGAACTAGGTGGTCCTTATGTTTGGGGCCGATACGATCTACTTGTTTTACCCCCATCCTTTCCCTATGGGGGCATGGAAAACCCATGTCTCACTTTTGTCACCCCTACTTTGCTGGTATGTGAGATATTTCAGCAACACTTTTGTTTATACCCGCATAGAATCTATTGCACTGGAATAAATGTCTTTAAAGCACAAACTAAATTTATATTTTTTCTTTGTATTTAAATACTACACTGGCAATATTAGCATACACACCCAATGTCTTGTCGCTAGCTGCACCAATGAGACCTTATCTGTGGCACTGACTGCAGCTTACTTTTGTGCGAAAATTAAAACAGAAACTAAATATATATATAATAAAAAAGAAAATTTCTTTTTCTTTTTTCAGGCTGGAGACAAATCCCTTGCTAATGTGAGTTTGAAAAGTTTTCATTCTGCTTTGTGATTTTGTAGTTGTTACAAAAGTGTGTTGTGTTGTTTTCTATCTGTTCGTGCAGTTTTAGTCCATAGAAAGGCTTTTTTATGCAGATTATTTTAGCTAAAGTTGTTTAAGTTTCATGCAAACAAATCTAAACAGTTTTTGTGGTTATCTACCAATATTATCTGTTACTAGATATCAGTTCATTTTGGTCTCTTTCTGGTTTCTGATTTAATGTATATTTGTACGACAGGTTGTTGCCCATGAAATTGCTCACAGTTGGACCGGAAACTTGGTGACAAACCACACGTGGGAGGATTTCTGGTGAGTGGGCGCGATGTTGCTGAAATGAAAAAAGCGGGAATAAAAAAATTCAGCAATTTGCTTGAGGTGTTATGTATCATTTAGGCCTGTGGTTCTCAACTTTTAAAGAGCGAAAACTTATGTAGTTTAGTTCGAGAATCACTGATTTACGCCAAATTATGATAAAAAAAATTAGCGATGAAAAGTCTGCACACTGTTTTACATTAATTTTTATTTGTTATAAAGAAGCCCAATTATTTTCCAACATTTTCTGACATGAAAATTAATTTTATTTCATTTTGTTGGGTCAAGGTTAAATGAAGGTCATACAGTGTTTCTGGAACGAAAAATTGTATCAAAACTTTTTGGAGAACAGACGAGGCACTTCCAAGCATCGAGTAAGTAACACCAAAATAATGGGTATTATTTATTCAGTTGGTGAAAAAGAGAGTTGCCACTCTTAATAAACATGCAAGAGGGTAGTTCGAATTCCTTAAAGTAAATTCGATCTATGACAGGCTAAGTTCATTCTGTGCCCACTTTAATTCTGCTTTCAAATAACAAAATATTTTTGTATTTAAAACATTTTGACTGTATATAGTAATAAAGACCACTTTTAAAATGCATGCTTTTCACCAAAAATTTATTGAAATGAAAAATATGCTCACAATTGTTGTAATGTGAATCTTTATTTAAACTTGTTATGTTGTTTGGTGTTATTACAGACGGTCTTGGATCACTGAAATCTGCTGTAAGTTTAACTATAAAATATTTTTATGTTTTCTATAGATGGTTTAAAGGATTTACAATCTAATGTGAGTTGACACTTTTCCCACATCAGCTAAATTGCTGGAATTTTTTAAAATCTAATTGTGAAAATGAAAATGCTTCTATAATTACAGTTTTTACCCCAATCTTTGTTTTTTTCCCCAATTTTGTATTTTGAAGTTTACTTGCTGCTTGACAATAATAGTGTTAATTCAAACAATCAATCAATATTGAAGTAATAAGGCAAAACACAAAATGCAGTAACCAACACAGATAGAAACAACTCAACTGTTTTTCTTCAACAACAATTTGTTTTGATCAATCAAGATGCAACAACTTAATGTAGTGAAATAATAATCAATGTGAAATAAACAGTAACAACTGATTTGCAAACTGTTTACCATGCATACTGTTACTGTTTGCTCCCCATGTATTTGCTTCCATGATCTCAGCTTATTTAACTTTAAACTCAACTATTGTGCCCCAAAATGTTGTAGTTACAATGATATCAACGGTGGGATTCAGCCAGTTCGCACCGGTTCTATAGAACCGTCCCATGAAATTTTATGAGATTAGCAAACTGGTTAGCATTACTGGTTACTGTCAATGGACTTTTTGTAACAGAACCAGCTGAAAAATATGTCTTTTGTGATAAAACCAACTTACAAAAAAATTGAATGCCACCACTGCATGATATTACAATGATTTATAATATTGAACTTATGAATGTATTTTTTCCAATGCTTACAAATAGATTGATCACTTTGGATCGGACCATCCATTCACAAACTTGGTCATCAAGCTTAACAATGTAGACCCTGATGATGCGTTTTCGAGTATTCCATATGAGAAGGGACACACTCTGCTCTTCCACTTGGAAACCCTTCTCGGTGGACCAAGTAATTATAATGAATATCTGCAACTGTGCTAGTTGCTCGTATAGTTTAGATAAAAGTTAGTTTACTAAATCTTAACTGCTTGACAAGACCTTTGTAGTCTAAACCAGCGGTTCCCAAACTGGGGTCCGCGGTCCTTTAGTGGTCCGTGAGGCAATTTTGGGGGGACCGCGAAGCGGTTGAAGTAATTCTACAATCTTATTTGGCGTCAGTTTGTGCCACTAAATAAGTTTAAATCAAAGTAGAATTGAGAATCGGCTGTCTCCATTGCCAAACAATGGCTTTTATTGAATGACAACTATTAAAAATGCAATTGTTCGCGCACAATCGTAATGTTTTTGTCCTGTTTGTGATGTCACATGCTGTCTTTGGATCATTGTTATGCGCAATTTTGCATAACTAGCTAAAATCCTGCAATCAACTTTCGTTTTTATGAAATACACATTTAGGCTTAAGGACCGCGAGCCCTCGAAATAATGGCAAGGGGACCGTTTTGAAAAAAAATATGAAAAAGTTTGGGAACCACTGGTCTAAACAAATATTAAACACTAGGAATGGGCCGAGCCGAGCACCGAGTGTTAACATGAAATGCTCAGTGTTCAAGTAAGCAGAACATTTGTAATTTTGACCCATCCCTATTAAACCCTATCTGTGACATAGTGTTGAATGTGATGTTGATGGGCAATATTATGGACCTTATTGCATGAGAATTACAGTCTCAACCACTTGATATCAATACAACAGTGTTTTTGTAACGACTTCTAATGATTTGTGACAATAATAAATCAATAGGTCCACTTTTGTTCTTAATGAGAGAGGTCAAGTCATAAAATCATGGCCAGTTTCTGTCTTTTTTGGAGTATTTTTGGATGTCTGAAAAGTAAAACACAAATCTGTTGGTTTTCACCCAGTCACACAGGATGTTTTATGTTGTCTGTTCATTCTGTAACTTGCTTTGGTTTGTAACAATTTCACTTTGTTTGTTTCAGCTGAGTTTGAACCGTTCCTGAGAAGTTACATCGATAAGTTCAAGTTTAAATCTGTGACAACTGCCCAGTGGAAACAACACCTATATGAGTTCTTTGAAAACAAGGTATGCAAATCAGCAGATTATGCCTATTAAGCAGATGAATTTCTGAACCATCTTTTTTAACTAAATTAGCAATGCAAATAATCGTTTTTCAGTTAGCCGAGTTTGACTACAATAGACAAATAGAAGTATCCAAATACATGTACAGACAACACTGTTGTTTGCATACCATGCTCGTACTTTGTTCATTGGGCTAGGAATTGTCCCAAACAAACTGTAATAAACTGATTTCAGATTATTGCATAATTTGATTGTAGTTTTGACATAAGTGGTTTTTCACAGTATCAGGAATTTTGTTTGGAAATCAATTACATCTTCATGACGACACAAACAACATATACATACATTCTGCTTGTAATATGTTTTGAAATGCCAGTAGTTACTTGTAACCCACATTTAGGGGTGGGTTTGTCGCATTAAGATGCCTAGCAATTATTTTTTTTCTGTAAAACGCGTTATTTAGTTTTTTGTACGTTTCGTACGACCCTGTAAATATCTTTACCCTTTCAATTTTGTTCCAGCGTCCGGTTTTGGATTCACTCGACTGGAACGCCTGGTTCAACAGCCCGGGGATGCCCCCGGTTATTCCCCAGTATGACCAAACTTTGGCGATGGAATGTACGTCACTCGCCGACAAATGGGCCAAGGTCGGTGAAAATATATTGCAGGGTTTCGTTCTTATCTGAAGCAAAAAAGTGGCATCTAATGGATTTTGAAAGTTCTGCGAAGGACAATTAGGAGCCTAAATTTTTGTGCTTCAATGTGGCCGAAAATAAGTTTCCCATTTGCTTGTGTAACATCCAGTGGAGCATCACTAGCCTATATAACTATTAGGGAAGATATATAAACAACAAAAATTTTAAAACAAAAAGCGATAGTTGATAAGAATGTTGCCAGTCAGAGAACCAGATATTGTTTACACCATTGATAATAAATCAATACATAGCAGTTTTTGTGTGTGTCTGAATCATATCACCAACGGTTCTCGAACCTGTAATGTCCACAAAGTAACTATTGTCCCTCAACCCCGATGATTCATTATCTTGACACTCTATTAAATAAACCCCACATGTGTTAGATTGTTCTTTGGTGTGGTTTTAAAATTATGTAGCCCACCAAAGTCGCTATTTAACCCACCAACTTCACGGAAATTCCATACGGTTTTGTATACATTCACCTTTAGGCCAAACACAAATGCGCATTATGACGCCATAAGTGTGCGATCCGTGCGTTTACCATATCTGCTGCGATTGATTAAAATCCACCATCGGTCAAATAAGTTTGGACCATGTGTCTGTGTGTTATGGTGTTATATCTTAAAAACACACCGATGTTCTTTCAGGCGAGCAGCGATGATTTTGCTTCCTTCAAATCGGATGACGTAAACAAGTTGACGTCATGGCAGAAAATCGAATTTCTCAGCCAACTTCTGCAGAAGGTAACAGTCGTACGAATTTCTGGTGAAAAAAAAAACTGCGCCAGTTATTCAACTGGAGGGGTTCTCTCACAATTTTATGTTCACAAAAGTTAGGGAGGGACGGGAAACAAAATATCACTTCTCAGGTGATTTTTGCAATTGTTATGAGTTGAGTTTATTTCGCCTGGCAAAATCGTAGCAGCACAATTGCGCTAAAATATTCACCAAGCCGGAAATAGCTGCGCAACGTTCAGACGTTAAAAGCGCGACAAAATTAAAGGCACAACTGGTGGAAAGATGGTAGACGCACTGAAGCTTATAAATTCCGAATCGGTAAAGATGAGGCTTTCCACTAATGTTGGGATTAGAATTTAATTTTTTTCATTAATTCATGAAATGAGCATTTTTAAACCAAGCACTTCACACAAACCAGTTTGTTGGGGTAGAACTATTAACACAGGAACCCACAAGACCCCCGGTTTGGCAATTTCTTGTAGGTCGAGCAACGGAGCATAGGCGTTTATGGTGACGATAATACAGCAATTTTTAACATGCGTCACCAAGCGGGATTCCCAAACCGGGCGTCTTGTGAGTTCCTGTGTTAGTAGTTTTACCGTTTGTTTGAGCGGTCGCGTTTTTAAATTATCACGTGACTTTGCCGTGATTTGATTGACAGGAGCCCCTGACGTCATCTCACGTGACCGCCGTGGACGCTTTGTACAAGTTTTCGGATGAGGGGAACGCTGAGATCAAGTTCAGATGGAACAGATTGGGAATTCGGGCGAAATGCGAATCAGCCATCGAACCTGCCCTCAAGATGGCGCTAGAGCAGGGCAGGATGAAATTCACCAGACCTCTGTTCAGGTGAAATTCAGTTAGATATATAACAGGCTGCTGGGAGATGAGCTGGTAAAGTTTCCAGAGAAAAAATCAACCTTTTAACATATTTCTAGTAGGGTGAATAAATCGAACAGAAGTAAAAAACAGGAAATGTGAAACAAGAAAAATAGCTGTTAATATCAATAAATTGTGATGAAATCAATGTTTCTTTCATCAGTGCACCTGGTGACGAGAGATCGGCCGTATTGGCTAGTGTAGCCATCTAACGGCACTCCAGTTTGTTGGGAATATAAGGCTATAAAGCCTCGCCAATTCTGTTTGATGCCACAACCGGGTATAAACCACAGAAAAAAAATCACAAATGGCTATTATAAGACCTTATAGGTCGAAGCAGTGTCCAATGTCTGCAGCTTGTCATTTATTGATTGGGTGCTTACACAATGTTTCGTTGTCAAGCAAATGAGTGTAACCTTCTTGTCACATAATGTAGAGAACCCTTGCGACGTTTTAACGATAAGAATATAGCGGTGACAAAACACATGTGAAACACGAACGTCTGTTATATTTAAGTGCTTGAAGAAATGGCATCGTGAGTTTCTGACATGTATTTGTTTCATTCAGGGATCTTGGTGCTTGGGAAAAAAGTCGGGATCAGGCGGTTGAAGGTTTTCTTGCGAACAAACCATTCATGCACTCCACCACCGCATCGCATATCGAGAAGGATCTAAAACTCGTTTAATTCAACCTAATCCAGTGTGGTGGATTTCAAAACTTGCAATTGTTTTACCTTGTTTAATTTATTGCAGAAATATTGTGCGATTTATGATGATTTTGCGATTTGTTGGGATTTACACCAGTTTGTGATAATAAAGTTGTGAAATTTATGCAAAAAAATGTGAATTAATATTGGCAGTTGCACACATTCTTGTGCTGATTGTTAGTTTACGTCCTTAAGCGGAAAAAAATGGTTAAATTTGCAGCAAACCGCTATTTTTTCTGTCAGAGGTGGAACAAAAAGAATGTTGAACTTCTATGGGAGACGTTATTGGCAGTTTTTTATTATTGCACAAAAACTCTAATTCTTATGTTAGGTTAGTTTTATCTCAACACTTAGAACATTCATTATTTTGTTTATTGCAATTTGGTCGTCGGTTGTGGTTCGTTTTTATTTTGAATCCACAAACATTAAAAGCAAAATATCAGGCGGGGGAAACACCTGGTAAAGCATGCTTGTATTCTGCACTTTTACGTTGCAGGTACAGGCACAACTTGCAACATAGAGATATCAAAAACGTTTACAACGATATTTTACAATAAAATTGATGTTAAATTTGTTTTTCTGTATACTTTTCGCACCATTAGGCTTTCTTTGCTGGCTTGGTGGATATTGTAGAGCAATTGTGCTGCCATGATTTGATTCATCAAGTAGAAATAAACCAAACTCAAATCGTTGTCGTGTGTTTTGGTTTTAAGCAGGATAAAGCTTTGTCTCCAGAATAACGGCGGAACGGCAGCTTTTTATCTGCGCTACTTTTCATCGTCGTGCAACTTTTTTTTGTGTAACTTTATATCAGTGATGTGATGGACCCACAGGACCCCTATAGACTTCCACCTCATAGCTACCCACCAAGACCTTATTACGAAGACCCCCACAATTTTCCACCCCCTCCTCCCCCATATTTACCCCCTGACCCGTACAGTCAACCCCCTGCCTGGCATCCTCAGCATGGGGGTTGGGTATGGCAGCCCCCAAATACGGGGTACAGAGCCCCACCTCCAATAAGACCCCCAGCACCTCCCCAAATTGACAATCGTGGACGACCAGAGCACCTTGAACCACAAACTTACAGACGCAGAGAAGAGTTTGAACGGAACCGACCGGTTACTGACCATAGAAGGAATAGTGAACGTTGGTCCGAGGGTCCAAGGTCGCCCGCTCGTCGAAATAGTCCACACGATTCACGAACACGGAGTAGAGATCGTTCACCAAAGCAGGGAAGAAAACGAGACAACAGAAAAGATGAGAGAAAAACTTCAACTTCTAGGTCAAGAGACCGACAAAGGTGGATTGTTGTTTAAACTTTTACTGGTTTTGATGTTTTGTCCCAGACACTGTAGTTTTAAGGGTATAAGTACTTTAATTTCAAAGCAGTGCTTCTTAATCAGGTTTCTAACTATTACACTACGGCAAAATCATTTGTTCATCTCATCAAAATATAAAACAATAAACAGTATGAGCATGTGAAAAGTTTTCATGAATACACAATCCCTTCACAAGTGCTATCACGTACTCATTTAAATTACCGAGCATAAAGTTAAGAAACACAACTTTATTGCAAAACTAATTAAATTATTTTCAAACTATTGAAGTGAGTGTACATCAATGCAGCTGGTGACAAGACGTTGGCTGAATTGGATAATCTATTCAGGCTATGACACTTATTAGTTCTTGCATTTCGATAATAATGTGCACTGTCTACAGCTTATTTATCATGTAATGGCTCGATGTTTTTATATACATGCAGTTTTCTTTTACAGTTCAAGATCCCATGATTCAAGTTCACGTTCAAAGGATTCCAAACATACTACTCGTCCTGCTGAGAAACGACCAAGTCAAAAGCGGAAAAGGTGAATTATATATCTTATGGTGGAATTATTCACATTATATATGTAGTAAATCAAGTCTCCTCGGCAGTTCTAAACCAAAGTTTGACAAGCAAGCTAAATATATAAAACTGTAAATGTAATTTTTTGCTTAAGTGTGTTTTAATATTTATCTTTTATGTAATTTTTTTGGCAGTCTCGAAAAAGAGCAATCTATTTTGTTGTATACTTAATTCTACACTGCTGTGCAAAAAAGTAATGAAACTATTCTGGGCAATAGAGAGAAAGGATACAACAACTATATAGTCAGGGTTGCCATACCGTCCTTATTTCTAAGATTTGTCCTTATTTTGAAGGGCTATGTCAGAAAAGTTCATTGTCCTTATTTCTAAGAAATGTCCTTATTTTTGACTTGAGTCCTTCTTTTGTCTTATTTTTAACAATTACAAGTCAAATCTCTGCTACAAGTAAAAGTAAACCCAGACCTGAGCTGTTGTGAGATTCACGAAGTATTTTCTACGAACAACGAGTTGCTGGAAAAGATTGTTTCTGGCCAAAATATTGCATATGATATGTCCTGTCTCGTATAAAATATACAAAGATTTGTTCAAAACGTTTGTTTTATTCGTATAAAACATTAATTTTTAGATTGTCCTTATTTTTGGTTTCAAGTCGATGGCAACCCTGTATATATTATTTGTATCAATAGTAATGAACCATGACTTGCATCTGTTCTTTAACACTAATCTTTTTCATCAGTGGTTGTCTATCTGACGATGATTTGGACGAGATCGAGTCTCAGGTCAATGTTGAGGAGGAGGTCAATGCTTTGAAAGCAAGTTACACTCAATCCACACAACATGGAAATATATACAAAAGGTTGGCTTCATCTATTTCCAACTTTTAATGTTCATTCATGCAATTAAAAACACTGTTGTAGTGATGGGACGATACCAGGTTTTGAAGCGAGTACCGATACCGAGTACGAGTACCACATGTACATACCTTCGATACCGAGTACCGAATACGATTACTGAGTACTTAAGTATAGTGTTGTACTTAGTTGTATATCACTGTCGAGTTATCTGCCATGGCCGGGGATAACTCAACAGTTTCATGAGCGCACATGTACATGCGACGGCTCAGCGTGCGTTGGATTTTTCCGCTTTGTTGAGAAAACATAGTTTTGCGGTTTCAATGCAATGCAGTTCAATGGTAAAAAACAACCAATTGCACCAGTTATTTATGCAAAAAAGCTAGGCTAAGGGCCTTTTAAATCCCTAGATTTTCAGTGCGACTTATGTGCGAGTCAACTCTAAATTACACTTTTTTAACACAAAACTAATAGTGCGGCGGAACTTTTTTCCAATTTTGTGCAGTCTGAAGCAAATATTGGCATAACGTTGCCCCTATTCTTATGGTGTAAATTGGCCTTTGGTACTCGCACGTTGGTATCGAAAATCGAAAAGAGCTATCGAAAGACAAAATATTTCGATACCGAGTACGAGTATCGATACTATTGAAATCGTTCGATACCGAGTACCGGGTACTCGTCCTTACTACACTTAAGTACTCGGTAATCGTACTCGGTATCGAAGACATATACATGTGGTACTCGTACTCGGTATCAGTACTCACTTCAAAACCTGGTACCGTTTCATCACTACTTACAGGTTGGGTAACAGTCTGGAGTAGTGATTTTTAATCCCAGTTCACAGACTCGGTAAGTCCGTGAAAAAGGTTTGTGAGTTAGTGATCACCTCACTACAAATCTGCGATGATTCCTTACAAGTCATTAGAAATTTTTGTCCAGCTTATTCTGTTTTCACATTTTTTTACATTTTGATAAAGTCTGCAAACATTTCAAGGCAAAAGCAGTCTCACACCGAAAGTTTAGAAAATCCAAAGGGCTTTCCGAAGTTTGAAAGGGCACTGTAACATACTTATTATGTCGGTGATATTTTATGTGATTTTCGTAAATACAAAACAATTCACCTTAAAATAGGAAGGTTTAACACTGTTTCGTTTAACACTAAATTTTGATTGACAGAGTGATGGAATCAGATTCAACTGTAGAGGGAACGAAAAAACTTGAGGAAGTTTATAATAAGTAGGTGGCCTAAATTATCTGCAATGATCTGCTACGTTGTGACACAAATCTCTTAGTTTTAAGTAACTCTGAAATTACTCTAAACCAGTGGTTTTCAACGGGGTGTCTTATACACCCCAGGGTGTACCATGTTTTTTAAAGGGTGTTCCACTATGATGGGGTGTACTGGGTTGTACCAGATACAAAATAGAACATACCTATGACCAGATATCACAATCGGCAGGTTTCAGTTTTAGAACAGACCGACTGGAGTGTATAATGCATGGCACAACATACATCTCAAGTGTAGGTTGATTTTAAGTTACAAAACTCTATTTGTGACGTCATAATTTAATATTTCATGTGATAATCCTTGTTAATGGTAGTTCTTTTTGAAGTAGAAAGGGAATTATAGATTATGGCTTGTTGGTATTGTGCTCATCATTATTTCAGTTAGGACCACAGATTCAGTGTGTTACAGAGTTGAATAAATTTTTCACTGGGGTGTACAAATTTTGAGTAAACGTTAAAAGGGTGTACAGTTTCAAAAAAGGTTGACAAGCACTGCTCTAAACAGTTACTTTTAAAGGAAATTATATGAATAATTTAGGGATTATAAAGCCTAAAATTACAGGCATTGATGGAAAATTTTTTTATGTTAAGCTAAAAAATTTGCTGGCAATATTCACCCATAAACTTAAAAAAGAATTTGTTTTAACAGTGCTAATAATGTAAGCTTTGGTGCTTTACACTAATTAAAAGAAAATTTAAGTTAAATGGTCAATGCAACATTGTTTAGTATTTAAATATTCTTGCAGCCGGGGTATGTAAAATTTTGTGATTATTCAGTTTCAAAATGTTTTTTTTACCGCAGATTTGAGAAACGATTGGGAACTAGACACAAGGATTTGTGGACGCCCAATGAACCTGAATCATCAACTGGTAACTTTGTGTTGTATCAAAAATATATCTTGCTTAATGGTGAAAATAACGGCCCAAATAGACGTAAAAAGCGACATGCTTTATTTTTCAAACATTTCGGCAAATGCTTATGCCATCATCAGTGATATAAGGGACCACATCAGTTACACCCGTCTTTTTGGATCGTTATTTTCACCATTAACTCGTTGTTAATTTAGTTTTTTTGCATAAAACCCGTTTTTTATATTTTTCATCTCAGAAACCCCATATGCAGTGCTAAACGAGGAAATTAACTTGGTAAGTCATGTGGTATATATTGTTTCTATGTTTTAGTTTAGCAATGTTGTCTCTGTCATGAAAATTGTGTAACAAAGTTTTTTTTATTCCCCAGAACCAAAGCACACAAATATCAGTTGAGAAAATACGAAAATGGGAACATAATTTCAAATGTGAGTTGTAGAAACTGAAATACAGTTTTTCTGTACTTAATCTACTACTTTGCAAACTATTTTTTATAGATACTTCTTCCATTATTTTCGGAATTTTATATCAAACAAAGAGTTTGAACACAATTATTGTATCTGTCAAATAAACGGAAAAAAACTTTTTTCACCTTACCATCAATAATATTGAATGTGTTTCACTGCGTAAAAATATCTGCCTGTCTTACAAGTTGGGTAACAGTCCGAAGTGATTATTTTCAATTCCAGTTCACAGACTCAGTAAAAAAAAATACCACACAATTATTAATCTGTCAAATAAGCTGAAAAAAACCTTTTTTGCAGTTGTTAAAAAATCGTGTTTGGTCAAGTTTTAAGTAAAGATTAAATTATCGTTTTAGTGACAAGACACCAGCGAGCAAAATCATCGATGATTGCAAAAAAGTTGTTGGATTCTGCCGAGAAACAGGAATTATCGTTGAGTGAATATATCAACAAAAAACAACCAAGTGTTCCAAAGTAAGTTGGCTTTTCAACCTGTCTTTTATCATCCATAACATTTATGGAGTGTTTGTCTGTTAACAACCTGTTGACATAAACAGCCAATATATTTTGAAAAATAAATTATTATCATTCTAAAAATATCAAGGCAATTTTTAATAATTTTTGGAAAACTTACTAGCCAATTTTTTGTAAAAAAACTTTTGATAATTTAATAAATTTTGGCAAACCTTTACATGAAGTTGTGGAATTGACGGTCTCCAAACAAATGTTACTTGTATTTATTTCATGACACAAACACATTTTTTTAAAACTGATTCTGACAACCTTTCCTGCTTCTGCTCTCATCTTATGTAATTCTTCAAAACCAGTTTTACTGAACTTTGTGTTATTTAATAATTCCCATCAATCTAACTGAATTTACTAAATACTAATAAATAGAAGTTTTGCAATAATTCAAGAGGTTTTGGCTAGTGATGCTCCAAAGTTTTGGTTGGCCGCAACATTTCAGATGAATACTCTGTTTTCCAATGTTTCAGTTTCAGCCTTTTTTATACCTAAACTATCAGTTTAGACATTACGAAACACCATAAATTAACTAATTGTTAAGCTTCCACCTTGTAAAGTGATTTTGGTTTGTCATAAGCATCACCAACACAAGGTTCAGTTGAAAACATCCTTAGAAACGGGGATTTAAGTTTCGACTTGATTCGGCCGAAATTATTGGGCCTAGTTGCCGAATATTCGGTTTCGGCTTGAACCTTTCTATGTGATTGTGCATCATTAGTTTTGACCATCACACATCTTTCAGCTTCTCACTGAGGAAATTGCAGAAAGTTTTAGATGGAGGTGATGCAGAGGACTCGGATCTTGAGGAGGGAGAGCTCGATCAAGCGGGAGAACTTATTAACATGATCCGGAAGAACAAAGCTCATAAGGACCGACTTCATGATGAATTGTGGTAGGTAGGATGTTGAAAATTAAGTGGGACTATAACGCAACTATCAAGCTTATCGTTGAAACAATCAACTAAAGGGTATTTTAATCATAAACATTACTGCCAGAGTACTGGTGTATATAGAATACATCGTTCAGACGTTTCGACAATCTCTGTTGTCATCATCAGTACAGGTTGTCTACTGTGCATTGATGATGACAACAGAGATTGTTGAAACGTCTACATAATGTATTCTATATATACCAATACCTGGCAGTAATGTTTCTGATTAAATTACTCTTTAAGTCCGTGTATAGTGTTCCAAAGGGTTTTTGTTCTCAAAGTAAAGTATAGTTTGAACTGGCGATCCCCTACTACGAAGCTGACATGTGCAGCATACGAGGCAGGCAACGGTGCTTGTTATTCGAATTTCGGCGGATTCTCCACTGAGCCTGTGTAGCTCAGTTGGTAGAGCGCGAGTCCCGGAAAGACTCCTGTCGTGGGTTCGAATCCCACTGCAGACTTTGCCATGTGGGAATGCATGGGTGACCGGCTTATTCGGTAGAACGCCTTCAATGGGCCTGGTTGTAATAGTTTGTAGTTTGTAAATCAATTCCTACAGCCACAGGTTTCTGGAGATTGGAACTTTGTCCCCAATGTACAAAACCTGAGGCCAAATAGAATCAACTGGTGCACAATATTTGCACAAAATAGATTTCACCGAAGTCTATTGGGGCATCTTCAGTTCCTGTTAATGAATACAATCCATTTGCAAAAGGGACAAACTTTTTACTTTTTTCCACATTAGGTTTGGGATTTTGTTGTCAAAACTGAACTGTTTTCATCTTAAACTTACAGAAATTAATATCTTTTAAAACACAGCAACAAGACAATTTTTAATCCTAATGAAACTTACTGCAATTAAAGTAATCAGCATAACATCATAATTTTAATAAAGTTTTAATCAACAATTACTTTCCAGGTACAATGAACCAGGTCATGCAAATGATGGACTGTTATGTCGCTGTAGCGAACACGCAAAATCGAAAGGAATACGTCACAACATTTATCCAGGGGAAGAAAAATTACCTTCCTGTCATCCGTTAAAAAACAACATAGGTAAGATTTTGAATGCTCTCATTGGTCTTTGTGATGCATACAGTATTAGGAAATAAGTTGATTCAAAACAGTTGGTTTTAATGATATATTTTTTATTTTGGGTTTAGTTAGTTATGCAAAATCTTATGAGATTGCCCCATAACAGTTTTTGCTTGTACAATAATATACACACTGTCATCAGAATATTTAAGTCATTTTAATCCACTTTAAATAAAATATGAATAAGTCAATAACTATATTTTTTTTATTTTTAAGAAGATACTGGTTAAATGTTTTTGTTTAATAATACCAAAATGGTTAAATCATAGTACACCAGGCCCATTAAAGGCGTTATACCGAATCAGCCAGTCACCAAACATTCCCATATGGCAAGGCGTAGGCTAGAAAAATCTAGCCTCTGGTGGGATTCGAACCCACGACAGGAGTCTTTCCTGGACTCGCGCTCTACCAACTGAGCTACGCAGGCTCAGTGGTGAATCCATTGAAAGTCGAATCACATAGACGCTTCAGGGCTGATCCCAGTTATGAATATGTGTTCATCTTAACAAGTTACTGATTTTTATTTATTTTTTGTGCAGGCAAGTTGTACCATTATCGCGTTACTGTTGGCCCAGCTGTGAATTTCATGATCGCGACCCCTACCACCATCGAACACAACGGACAGGATTATTACTTCGAGGGATTCTCGATGTTTTCACACGAACCTCTGGATAAGGTTGGTCACTGGGTGTCGCATATAATATTTACTACCCATGCTCCGTAAATTACCTACAGTAACATGAACAACACTTTATCACAATACACTTCCTTTTTGCAAAGACGTGGGTTGATAGGAATACAAGTTAAACGAGGGCTTCTCAAGCTTTTTACGCCATGTTACTTTTTAAATAATAAATCACTGATCGCCCATCATTTTTTCCTAGAAACAGAAACTTACAACACTCCTTTATATCAGTATTCATCTAAAGATCTTCACAATAGTAAATTTTGCTTGGTAAAAAACACTTATAAACACTAGAAAAATGGCCAAATCCCTAAAGGTCTTAAACTGTGGTGAAAACCTTAAAGTTTTCCATTATATTTCAGAAACGCAATTTTATCATCTGCCTCTTGTCAAGGTTTAAAAAATAAATCTCGTGATCACACTGTTTTTATGATGTAACAGATTCCTCTTTGTGACATCATCCGCTTCCACATCCGTTACACGATTTATTTGATCGAAGAAACTCCGCCGGAAAATTTCTGCATGAGAGGACTCGACCTTTTTCATGATTATCTTTTTAGGTAAGATTTCTATTTTACTACAAACAGTTACGTCACCCACCCGCCCACGACTTTTGGAAAATCTACTAACACCATACTTCACAGGACACCACATTTAGCGATAGGTGGCGCAAAGAGCACTTTTCACATTTAAAACGTTATATCTCTAAAAATGCTCACGGCCAGAGCTGTAAAGGTTGGGGTAAGGTATTAGCATTTAAAATTTAATAAAACTAGCAAAAAAACTTAAAAACTAGCTTCCCAACCCAACCCCTCTTTAGCCGCTAAATAAATAATTCAGCTCTTTACGCCACCTTGTGAAAGTGGGTCTTCCGTGAGGTGTGGTGTTAATAGCTCTACCACATGTGTGCGGGTGACAGGTTGTTCATTTCTCACTTTAACCGAATTTCCTACTATGTTTTTCACAGCTATTAAATTGTTTCACATTTTGGCTTCCCCCTTCTGATTATGATCTCTTTGTTTCGCAGAGAAATCCTCGAGTTATATGACTGGGAGTCACGTGACCCGCGCTTTGAGATATCCACGGAATCCGAGAATTCCCGCAAATTCCGCTTTTTCCCTCGTTTCGTGCGATCGCTTCCTGACAATGGAAAGGAAATTCTGTCGCTGTCGAAAGTTCTGGAATATTTGCAGGAAAACGATCAACCTCTGGTTGATGATGACGAACTCGATCAGCTGATGCGCTGTTCCCATGACGACTGGCTCAAATACGCCGAAAAGGTGAAACAACGTAAAAACTAAGAACACTGATAAGACATTATAGGTCGAAACTGTGTGCACTGCCTGCAGCTTATCATGTATTGGGTATACATGCGCGCTTGAGACTATATTTAACATTCACTTAACAAATAAGACTATAACGTAAAAGCACCAAGCCAATAGATTATAAGCTACATACAGTGCACACTGTTTTGCACAGTAAGGCCTCATCATGGCCATTGTGAACCAGTTTCCTCTGTGGTTTAAGTCCAGTTGTGGCATCAAACAAAATAGGTGAGGCATGGGTTTTTACCCTGTTACTCCCAACAAACTGGAGTTCCGTTGGATGGCTACACTAGCCCAAATCTCTTGTCACAAGCTGCACTGATGAGACCTTATATAGGTTGAAACAATGTGCACTGTCTGTAGCTTAAGACTAACGCGTGCTATGTAAAAACTTATTTGTTTTATATTTACCCGCTGTTTTATTAAATCCTTTACTATTCTTTTTACATTTTTTCCAGGTTCGCGGGATGATTGTGACGTATCCTGGAAAGAAGCCAAGTTCACTTCGTGTCGATCAACTTGACCGCTACGATCGTGTACCGGTGGAGTCAAAGTCGGATCAGAACCACCCAGTGGATGAGCGCTACCCGATGATCGTGCACTTCGGGATCAGACCTGCCAATCTAAGTTACGCCGGAGACCCGCAGTATGTCGTCTGTTGTGTCTTGTTGGTTTGTGTTTTCAAACCGAGTTTGTCGCAAAATACCAGGGATTTGTTACCGAAATGACAGTAAAGGTAACATATTGAACAAGGGTTGTAAACGGGCCTGAAATTGGAGCCCGAACCCGAAAGTACAAGTTTGAAACCCGGCCCGAACCCGAATCGTTTTTGAGAAGCCCGTTTAGGCCCGAAAGTTTGATTGACAGGCCTATACATAAAAGCCCTGGAAAAGACCAAGACAAGAAACACAATAGTCAATTGGTCTTGAACAAGGCGTGTTATGGCTGTTTGACGTTAGGTCAGATCCAGCAACTGGCTACTTAGCTAGTTGAATTTATTGAAAAAATACTGACACAGAGTGTAAAGTCAGGCCTGATCCCTTTTTTTCGAAGAAACCTATGCCCGAACGCGGCCCGACTTAGCGTACAACTCTGTTTTGAACACCAGTGTACTTGTTGTGTCAAATCGTAATTAGTTCGCGTGTCAACATTTTACTATGTCAAAGTTGTTTGCACTACTGAATTCCATAGTGATAAAAAAGCGGGCGAGTTTGTGTGTAGGTTGGGTTTTTAGCACTATTGCATCATAATCAACGCAACAAATCAATCATTTTAACAATTTAAATGACATAAAAAGTAATAGAATACAAACTCCTAAACCACGCGAGTATGTTCCAATGAGACTGAAACAAGATGTTTTTTAAATTTCATATTTCCAAAAAAAGTCTTGGACATATTTTGCATCTAGAAATTGTAATTATTTGAAAAACAAATTCGCCTCATTTTAATCGTGAATGTCAACGAAAATTTATTTTTGATGTTTTCTCGATTTAACTCTCAAATTACAACTACTCACGTGACTTGCCATAAACAAACACCTTATGTGTCTACATTGTGAAGCGTATTACAGACAATATTGTTTGACCGAAGAAATTGTGGCCAAACATTATCATTATTTGTTTTAAGATATCAGCGAATCTGGCGAGCCTATCTGAAACTGCGCCACCTAATGGCCAACTCGCCCAACGTGAAACCAGCTGACAAGAAGAAACTTCGAGAAAGACAAGACGCTCTGCAGAAGATCAGGAGGTAAAACGTGGTTGAGCGGATTTGTTCATGAAACCGCTTCGGCCTGAGACTTCATCCGTTGATAGAATGATTGCAACATAATGGTGGTCGGTTTTATCTGGATACTTAAAAATGGCAGTAAAAGTTGAAACAGTTTAGGAAAAGCCACCTTTCTAGTTTTTGTATAAAAGTAGGTGAACAGCCAAAAAACTAAAAACCTTTAAACAAATTTCTAAAAACTTTAGAACAAATTAAACCATTTTTAAGTAAATAAGAAGGAACACCGTTTGAGCTACAGCTTCCAACATGGGACAAACACCCCGCTTTTTTAGGGCGAATTCAGCTTTTTCCCTAAACTTTAACTGCTATTTATTTTGCATTTCCTTTCCATTGATGAAATCTTCTGTGGTAGCTTGGTTTAAAAACGGCATTTAAACATTTATATATCTGCAGTCAATGCTTCACACAATACGTTTTGAGACTTTTTTCTTTTGTTTTTCCATTTGCAGATTTCGATGTTCCAACAAACAAGTTTTTAACATCCTTATTTCACATTTTACTAATTTTGCAAGAAAATTTTGCTTATTTTTATTTACTTACTGAACTAGTCCAGTTTACCGATGTCAAACCGCCACTAATTTACACGGTGAATGTTATTAGCGTTTATATGTTGTTATTTGTAGGGCGAAGGACATGCAGAGGGAAGTTACTGTGGAATTAAGCAGCAAAGGGTTTCGTAGAACTGGGATTTATTCCGATGTCTGTCAACATGCTCTCTTACTTCCTGTGCTCACACATCATTTGAGGTGAACTGGCTGCGTTTTATAATCTCAGTTTTGATTTTACATTTATTTATTTATCGTGTTGTCTTACCTTGTTCAGAAACTTATAGTACAATGGTTGTTAGTTGAAGCAAAAACTCGTGTCTGTTCTATGTCCCGTTTTTTTAGGACAAAATTTGTAAGAAACGAAACTTGATGACAACATTAAGTAACCTATCAAACCAGTTTCAAGTTTTCCATGCGGCAGACGTATATGAAAAAAATCGGTCTGCGGTGGGATTCGAACTCGCTACGAACGCAAAACTTCCATGAAGTAATACAGACAACGATTGCAGACAAATTAGGCAATAGTCATGAATATTTTTGCTTTTATATATTCCCAGTTAATATTAACGTCTTTCTGTATAACAACCAATAGATAATGGGCAGGGCTGTGAATTTTCAGTTTATTTCATTTATTAAAATCACGTTGTATGTTTTTTTCCTAATTTTCAGATATCATCTCTGCTTGAAAAGCCTCGAAAGAAGCATCGGGTATCACTTCAAGGAGAGAAAATGGCTCAGTGTAAGATAATAAAGCTTTGTTTCATCATAGAAACTCACTGTTACGCCACACGTTTGTGACAGCACGTGTTTTGTTAACGCGTCATTATTGTTTTGTTGCGTTGACTTCTTTAATTTGCGTTTTACTTTTCGCTTTAAGTTATAACGTTTAAGTGCCGTTTATAATTGCACCCTATGTGTAGTATAACGTAGTGGTTCCCAACCTCGTTCGACGTTTTTGCTTCCTTAACAATTTAAAACATTTTCATTTCTCCCCAATACATTAAAATATTGGATGCTAAACCATACAAAGATCATGTAAAATTGGGAGACATCACAGGTCATATTTCCAGCATAAGTATTTGTCTACAAACCACATGAAAGAATTAAAGTAAAATCCTCCCCTTCAGTTTTGAAATTCCCTCTCAGTTGTAAACCACTTGTATAAGGAATATATGCTGTTGCGAATTCGTTCTCCACAACAACAAGCGTAACTTATATTTTTCCTCTCCAGCATGCGATGAACCATCCAAGCTGTCACATGAACTTCGGTTTAAATCCGGACCATGTGAGGAACGCACTTTCTAATTGTGGTTTGCGGTTGCCTAGATACGGGGACAGCTCCATACATTACAAGTAAGACTGCTCTTTACGTTTGAATTAATGGCAATACGAGTGAATCGAAATTTAATGTCTGTTGGCAGAAATCGATTTATAATGACGATGTAGCTTCAGCGGGTTTACCCCTCATCCGATAATGGTGCCCTCGCCCCCCTTTTGTGCACAATATCCCCACCTATTGGTTGTTAAGTTTTCTTTGTCTCGATTTGTGTTGAGTTTATTTCGTTTGGTGAAAGACAACATAGCGACACAATTGCACTAAAACAATCACCAAGCCGGAAATAGCTGCGCAACATTAAGACGTTTTTTAAGGCGCAAGAAAGTGGAGGGCACAATTGGTGGGTTTTCTTCTGACAAAAAATAGACACCCGTTTTGAAAACTTCGTCAAAACAAAATCAAGAATTAAGGAAGTTTCTTGTTTCGATAATTGTGCTTCCCTTTTATGTACAATATCCCCACCTAGCGTTTATTAAGAGTCGTTTTCTACTGAAAAAAGTACGCTCACGTTTTTTGCAAACTTCGTCAAAACAAAGTTAAAAAACGGGGAAGTTTCTTGTTAATGATCTTGCGCGACATTATGAAAACAACACAATTAAATCAGTTTTTTATCTCTCAAATAATGTTACAAATTTTGTTTCTGATTGATCCGTAGTTGGAGACGTCTGCTTTATTGTAATATCTTCGGAACGAATTATAGCAACAATAAATTGTCAGATCTTGCGTGAAAACCACCTCTTTTAATAAATGCCAAGACTTGTGTTTCCTTATCTCCACTCCAAAACTAATTTATAAATTAGTTGGTGACCTCTGCTTTAATGTAATATCTTCGATACGATGTAAGGCAACAATAACTTGTCGACCTAACTCAGATACACCCGTAAACGAGGAATTACTACACTGATCCGGATTATGGCACGGCTGGGGCAGCACCGACCGGTTCTTTCCCCGATCGAACACAATGAGAGGCTGGAATTTCTCGGTGACGCGGTTGTCGGATATTTTACGAGCGTTCATCTCTTTCTTATGTTTCCCGATCTCTCAGAGGGAGCGCTCACAACGTTTCGGACGGTTCTAGTCAATAACCAGCATCTGGCCACACTGGCCGAGGTGAGTTGGATCGGTTCAGAAGGCGTGGGTTCGAATCCCGCCATGAAAGTGCAGGT
Source organism: Phallusia mammillata (assembly GCF_965637545.1). NCBI lineage: Eukaryota > Metazoa > Chordata > Ascidiacea > Phlebobranchia > Ascidiidae > Phallusia > Phallusia mammillata. The sequence continues at coordinate 30,356,739 of NC_137255.1, forward strand.
GTATTAGGAAAAAATATATATATATATACCTTACATGTAAACATATATACTGTTGGACTTATGTAATAAAGGTAACTTTTCCACTATCCTTAAAACACACAAACCGATGTGAAAGTGTGGTACAAAATTACAGTTGTCAGATGAGCTCTATAAGGTTAATATAATGCCTTGCATCAATGGCTTGTATATCCTTTAAACACAATTGTCCCAACTCTATTCTTACTCATGGCGTAAATTTGACATGCTTTGGTGGTAAGTAAAAAAGCCAAACGTAGCCTGGTACGTTGATTTAGTGTGTTAGAATTGTGTAATATTTTACAAACTTGTCTATTTCAGCGTCTCCGTCTCGACGAATACATGCTGTACGCTCATGGTCCGGATTTGTGCCGCAAAGCAGATCTACGTCATGCGATGGCAAACTGCTTCGAGGCTTTGATGGGTAAGAAAAGGGGTTATTTGGGGTATTGGGGTCAATATTTGGGGTTAAACCCTCTGTTAGGCAACTGGGACCTCTGGTCAAAAATTGAGTGCATGACAGTTTCATGACGTTTCGGCCCAGGGTGCACGACCGTAATCTTTTTGCACTAACTTTCATATATTCAAATCTGTGGACACTTACGTAATATTTTCCTCCGTTCTACATTTACAAAATCCTTAACATTTTGTCGTTTGCAGACCTCCTGGAAAAACGTAACAACCCCCCTTTTTGGGGTCTGCGAACCCCATGCTAAATCACTGGGCTATTACGACATATAACTATGTATTTCTGTAAAAATCTTTACTAGCCAACAAAAGGCGATTTAATATGTTGTACAAACGTAAAAACGAATATTTCCCCTTAGCTTTCCCTTAAAATCATTTTTGCGGTGCCCTTTTTGGGGTAATTTACAGAATTTATTCCATTCCTTTCAGGTGCAATTTACATGGAGGGCGGATTAGAAACGGCCAAAAAACTTTTCGGTGAATTTCTTTGGGAAACCCCCAAACTGAGATCGGTGTGGAGGGACTTACCCCTTCACCCACTGCAGGTGACGTCATAGATGCATTGTGACGTGGAAATTGCATTGTCTGCCTAAATCCACGCAAAACAAGCCCAATTTTTGCTCTGAATTAAACTAATTTTGGATTTTGTGTGTGTAAAGTCATGTGAATACCATAAAAACCAGGGTACGTCGGTAACAAAGGGTGCAAAAGCACAAACCGCCTAAAAACTAACAACAAAAAATGTTTTGTCAAATTATCCCGCACCTTGTTGTCCAAAACCAGCCCAATTGGACTAGAAAACCGCCACCGTTTAAAACACTGTTGCTTGGCAACGGGACAAGTAATATTTCTATGTATCAGGAGGAGAAGCCGGGAACGGATCGTCCCTGCATCAAGGATGTCCCGATCCTGCAGAAGTTGACCAAGTTTGAGGATGCGATCGGAGTCGAGTTCAACCACATAAGGATTCTCGCCAAGGCTTTTACTTGGAGAAATGTTTACGAGAATATTCTCACACGGTAAGTTGTTATACTCGTAGGTTCTATTTGAATAAGATACTGACGATGCTGTAAAAGCGAAACATATCTTTGAAACTTAAGGATGAACGACTAAGTGTTTTTTCTGAACCTACATCCGGTAAATTGTTTGATGGAATAAAATAGGGAAACTTATTTTTGCGTATTTTTCCGGCCAACGGAGACTTGTACCCAAAAAGTTTTGGACATAAAGAGATCGGTTCAAACTTATTCAAATATGAACAAGGGGCAGATGGTTATCTATAGTTGGTCCCTGTAGATTTTGTTCACGTTAAGGTGAAGAGGGGGACATATTAACTCGAAAACTGAAGGGTTCATACGATACCTTTCTACCACAATGTTTCATTTCTAGTTGAAATGTGCGTTCGGTGGTAAAAATAAACGGTTTATTGATTGCAGGGGGAACTTAAATTTTTTCAAAGAATTAATGGAATAAGCCGTATCTGACCCTTTAACAGGCAACATTCTCATCAACGATCGCTGTTTTGTCAAATGTAATGCTGAATATGGAAACAGGTTCCAAATAGCAAAATCAGTTCATATAAGATTCTATTTGAATAAGGTAAAAACGTTTTCTAACGACTGACTGTTTCGATATTTAGCATTTATTTTATCTGTGTTTATGTCCCACACAGACTTGTCCCCAATGTTTTGTACAAGAAATAGTGGTTTTAACTTCTCTCCAGAATTTTGACCTGGGTTGACCCCGCAGTTTAGCCCCCTAAAAAACGAAATGAACACCATTCTTTGTGGCTCGAGTGTCAGAAGTTATACATTGCAATTATGTTGAGTGATCGGTTGGTTAACTTTCAACCAGATGGAAAAAAGATGGCGGTTGTGGTTTAAGTTTCTCTATTCTGGAAAAAAAGTATCGGTTTTATTGAAAAAGATTCTTTTTTCGTGTTTAAGCAGGAAAAAAAACATTTTTGAAAACTGAACCAGAATCCCAATAATATACAACTACAGTGTCCGCGAACTAAGACCAAAACCATTTGATGTAAACTTCTTTCAGGATGAAACCTCTACATTTAACAAAATTTTGTCCCGACCTATTTAGTGATGCAGTAGTGAATAATTATGGGTCCCCTTCCCTGAAGGGGACACATATTGATTTTACTCAAAATGTTTTTGTTTTTTTTCTTTTCTTTTTCTTTTTTTTTCTTTCATTTTTCTTCTCCCCAAAGTTTGTCCGACTCGTTTTTCCATTAAATCCTTGACGGATTTGGATGAAATTTACACAGATGATAGATGTAGTTATGTAGATGTGCATCCCACTTTGTTTTTGTTGATAACCCCAGTATTTACCCCGCTAGCCCCCTAAAATGGGTATTTTTCCCCCGAAGTTTGTCCGACTCGTTTTTCCATCAAATGTTTGATGGATTTGGCTGAAATTTACACAGATGGTAGATGTAGTTATGTAGATGTGCATTCCACTTTGGTTTTGTTGATAACCCCAGTATTTACCCCGCTAGCCCCCTAAAATGGGTATTTCCCCCCGAAGTTTGTCCGACTCGTTTTTCTATCAAATGTTTGATGGATTCAGCTGAAATTTACACAGATGGTAGATGTAGTTATGTACATGTGCATCCCACTTTGTTTTTGTTGATAACCCCAGTATTTACCCCGCTAGCCCCCTAAAATGTTTTTTTCTCCCGAAGTTTGTCTGACTCGTTTTGCCATCAGATGCTTGATGGATGTGGCTGAAACTTATACAGATGGTAGATGTAGTTATGTAGATGTGCATCCCACTTTGTTTTTGTTGATAACCCCAGTATTCACCCCGCTAGCCCCCTAAAATGGGTATTTTCCCCCGAAGTTTGTCCGACACGTTTTTCTATCAAATGTTTGATGGATTCGGCTGAAATTTACACAGATGGTAGATGTAGTTATGTAGATGTGCATCCCACTTTGTTTTTGTTGATAACCCCAGTATTTACCCGGCTAGCCCCCTAAAATGTTTTTCCCCCCGAAGTTTGTCTGACTCGTTTTGCCATTAAATGCTTGATGAATGTCGCTGAAACTTATACAGATGGTAGATATAGTTATGTAGATGTGCATCCCACTTTGTTTGTCCGGATAACCCTAGTATTTACCCCGCTAGCCCCCTACAAGGGGTGAGTTTTTAAACAATGTCAGAATTGGCTAAAATTTGGATAGCTTGTAAAGTATGCCAATTATCGTTATTGCGCCATTGCAGTTCGGGGGTTGTTAACAGCCCTTTGACGTCAGAAACATTAATGGTTGTTGCTTAAAACACCTCTAGTGGTTGAAATTTTAAACGTTGGCAGATTGGACTGAAATTTTGCAGTACTATTGATTGAGTCATTGTGGTTTCCTACTTTTAAGTTTGTGTGTGTTGAACCTCAATTAGTTATCCTACTTACTTATTGTTATCTATTGAAATGCATTATCTACAACTTTGCATGTGTGGGGACCCATGAGTTTTTGCTTGCAGAAACAACCAAGGTAATAAAAGACGATGGCTAATATGGGACCCAATATAAATAAGTGTAGGAAATGTATTAATGTTTCAAAATATGCTATAGTGTATGTGCAAGGGCAATATGTGCTAAGCCACCCTTCTAGTTTTGTTTCAATTGTGTTTACTCCCTCTAGTGGCCACAACCAGCGCTTGGAATTTCTGGGCGATTCGATTTGCAACTTGGTCGCTTCGACCTACTTATTCCGCCGCTATCCGACTCACCACGAAGGTAAACAATACGTCGCGTTTCTATCTGATTGTTTCCTTATGCGATCGCTTTGTGACGTAGGTCATCTCACGTTGCTACGGGCAACGATCGTGAACGGACGCACTCAGTCGCTAGTAGCAACCGAGCTGGGAATGCCGGAATACGTCATCTGCAATCTGGACGGCGAAAACTCAGGTGATACCCCCGTTACCCATGCTCGGAATCGATATAAAATCTCAGTTTATTCTCGCAGGCGGGAAAGCACCAGAGTGGCGGGAAAAAAACCTGGCTGATCTCCTGGAAGCATTTGTTGCCGCGCTTTTCGTCGACAAGGGCTTGAAATATGTGGAAGGGTTCATGCAAGTTTGTTTCTTCCCACGTTTGAAGGTGAATATGAGAGCTAAGATAAAAATATTTCCTTTTTTGGATTGATAAGCTTTCATTAACAATCATAAAAAGGTTTTATTGTCCTTGCGTTTAAATCAGTTAATTTTTTTTCTTGAAATGACCCAATACTTTAGAAGTCTCAACTATAATTGTAACAGAACTTATAACGAGTTTCATGAAACGGTGTTTGCCCTTGGGACTCAAACACTCAACATTCATTTCAATATGACTGTTGTAAATGTTCAAAGCAGTGATTAATGTTGAATAATTCCCTCCCAACTGATCCTGTAAATATTTTTCGAAATTCTTTAACATAACTAAAATCATCGGAATAGGCCACGCGAAACTCATGTATTTCAACTAAACATGTATTCCATCCTGAATTTTAATAAACGTAAGACTCATGCCATTATAAAATTTTATAGCCCCTTATTTTGTCGGGGATTCCCCACATCTCACCCACGTTATTTTTTTCCCCAGGAGTTTATCCTGACCCAGGAATGGAACGACCCTAAGTCATGTTTGCAACAATGCTGTCTCACTCTACGCCAGGAAGGGAAAGAACCTCAGTTACCCACTTATGATATTTCACACCAGACAGGTAAAGAAAAATTAACCTGGATTCTTCTCTTTTAAAATTGAAGTCTTAAAGCACCAATGCTACATGGTATATCGCAAAGTAGCCCAGCCAACTCCCAGCAAAGGGTTGTCAGTTAATGTGTTGAAACTCACAACAGAAATGACCAACAAGAAACGGTTCACTTGGAAACCAAATCTTTCTTGCTTGAATAAAAGTGAATTCGCTCAGGAAATTTATAGTGATACCATGTGTTGGCTATATACCGTCGATACCGATACCGAGTACATCACTAGAAATTTCTGATTTAAACGAAGCCCCTATATTAAGAAAACATTTTTTATCCTCAACTGATCAAAAAACGATGAATGTTTTTAAAACTTTTTGTTCTGAATACCGATTGTCGAATAAAGTTGTCTAAATAATTCAGTGTTGAGGGTTCACCCGGTTTGATTTTTTTGTGTCGTTAGAACGGATTGTTGATAACAGCAAAAAACGATTAGGTTCTGTGGTATCAAATTGAAACTGACGTAATTTCAGGTCCTTCTCATGCGAGGAAATACGTTGTGTCGGTTTATTTCAAGGGAGAAGCGATTGGAACTGGAACAGGGGAAAGGTCAGTTGAAACATCGTCTAATTACTTTTACCTGCACTAACTAATACACGTGTTTTGTTCTCATCTTACTGTGTGATATCACCCAGTTCTTATCTTTGAAACAGCGCAAAAATAATTAGAATTTAACTTTTATTTATGTCAGTTTTTTAACCAGTACAAAGGCAGTGTTGTAATGATTAAAACCGGGCCGGGGTTTAAACCAGAGTTGCAAGTCGGGCCGGGTTTTTCGGGCTTCGGTTTCTTAAAAACAACGGGCTTGATTCGGGCCTGACTTTGCGCTCTGTGTCAGCATTTGTTAAAATTAATTTAAGTAGCTAAGTAGCCAGTTGCTGGACCTGAACATGTCAAACATGTCAAACAGCCCCAAAACGCCTTGTTCAAGAACAATTGTCTATTGTGTTTGTTGTCTTGGTCTTTCCTGAGGCTTTAATATATAGGTCTGTCAATCAAACTTTCGGGCCAAAACGGGCTTCTCAAAAACGATTCGGGTTCGGACCGGGCTTCAGGCTCCAATTTTAGTCCTGTTTGCAACTCTGGTTTGAACCACTAACCTCCTGAGTTCGAACAAAACAAAATTCTTCTTTACCCGTTATATTTGTTTAACAGCATTCAGAAAGCTGAGAGAAACGCTGCCCGCACAGCTTTACAAGAATGTAAGTGTTACGTCACATAGGGGTTTGTGTGCGAATAACATGTATTATTACGTCATACTGTGTTTGCAGACAACTTCCCTCAGCTTGAGTGGCAGCGTAGATATGTTGCAGAGAAACACGACTTACCTTATGCGCCGAGGAAGAATCTAAAAAAGATCGAACCAAAACGAGGTGGGAAAGAGCTGCATGGGCTGCTTTTGAAGCCTGATTAAAAATTGGTTGTTGTGGACGGGGTTGCCATGCTGTCCTTATATAAGCTATTGCTGCCAGGCATATTATTATGTTGATAGAGTTCTTCTAGTAAGTATCAGAATGTACGTTGCCATGGGACACTCGATTGCGAGGCACATGGTACACCTGCATTTCAACGTTAAAACATACTTGCCAGAAGAGCTCTATCAACTTGATACTGTCCTTATTTCTAACATTTGTTTCGAATTTTGCAAACATAATCTTAGATCATTTGATTGTTCTTATTTGTGGAAAATTTTAAAACTGATTGAGAATTAGGTGGTTATAACTTGATTTTAAACACAATCTTGTTTGAGATTGTTGGCTGTTGCAAAATATGTATCTATTTTATTCTCTGCGGTGAAATGCGACAACGTAGGATTTCAGTAAACCTCGATTAAGCCGGATTCGGACAGATTTTTTGGTCCAAACGGGTCCAGATTAACCGAGGTCTACTGCAATTACATTCTATCATTGTATTGCTCATCCACATTTCGTCACTAAACCCGAAAACTATGAGATAATAATTCCACTTTACAAAACCGAATATTTCGCGAAACACTTTCAAAGTCGATTTCATTCCTCGATTAAATTAAATGTTTGAATTTCAGACGAATCTTCGCAACCCGCTGTCAAAACTGCCAAACTCGATTCTAAGCCTGTGACGTCAGACTGATGACGTATGTATTGCATTATGACGTCAGAGATACAAGGGGAGAATTTTCAATTTTGTGCGTCAAGAGAAATAAATCATGCAAGAAAAAATAGCGTTTGATTTGCTAAATGTGAAAAGAGTAAGTAGTTGGCAATTAAAATGTTTAATGCTGGGTTGTACGTTGAAATTGAGTTTGTGGTTATGTTTGAATGACGCAGGCTCTATTCAAAATGTAAAGAAATCATTTTGGTTCTGATCAGAGTCGTAAGTCGGGCCGGGCTTTTTGGGCCGGGTTTAGGGCTTGTAGGCCTACTTTCGGTTCCGGATCTAATTTTAGGCCCGTTTACAATTCTGGTGCAGACCTTGTTTCGGGTTTGGAAAGATTTTGATTCGTTCAATGTCGTGAAGATTTGGAAATTGGCAACTTGAAGATTAGTGCACTTAGAATATTTTCGGGTTTGACTTTTCGTCAGGCATCGTTTGCATCAAAGGCTAATATCAAAACTTACTTCCTGCTTAATTTAGGAGTTTCATAAAATAGGGTTTTGGCTTGTACTGTCCGGTTCAGGCCCACTAATTTCCTGGCTTGACGCACGAATAAGAAGGAAATTAATTTTCTTGAAGAATGACTTGAAGAACTAAAATAATGAATGCTTGACAATTAAGGTACTGAAACGTATTTTAATTGCACAAAATATTTTGAAACATACCACAGCACGTTGAACTTTTTGAATTTTGAAATATGTTTAACGATTTTAGATATGTGCTACATGGGCAAGTTGGCAGTTCATTGAAATCAAACCTGGATTATTGATAAACATTGGCGTGTCGCTTGAAAGGTTTTCCAGTCATTCACGCTCTTACGCTGATATTTTGTACAAGCAGGAGCAATTAAAGTGTAATAAATTGCAAATAATTAATAAAGAAATCATCAAACTCATTGCGTTAAATCCTAAAACCAGCATAACATCAACGATAGCAAAGTTTCAGTTCAGAGCAGATCGGCGTATTTCTTCCATAGATGATCAATCCCGTATTCCTTACATTTATCATCGATAATTTTCGCTTGTTCCTTGCTCATGTGGTTTTTCCAATCACCGATGACACCACGGCGAACCACCGGGCATTTTCCGTCCACTACGTATTTGCTCTGGTGTAAAAATAAAACACAAAACATTAACTCGGGCAAAATGCCCAGATATTGGGCAATGAGGCCAAATAACAAGACTTATTCAGTTAAATAGCGGGAAAATATTGGTTTTACTGTTTCCCGACCTGTATAATGTTAACAAGCTACTTTTTGTAACAACACACCTGACTAAATCCAAAAAATAAATTTATTTGCAAGTTTATTACGGGTGAGACTTTTTGAGCAAGTAATCAGATGAAAATATAGTTTAAGAGTTAATATGCACAATTAAAGCTTGATGTATAGGCTAAGTCTGAAATATGGTAAAAATGCTTTTTGCAACAAAAAATACTAAACATAAGGCCTTTTGTTGAGGTAAATATCGCCACAAAACACAAAAACATGGGATGAGTATTTCTTTTCGGCAACTATTCACAACTTACAAATTTCTCCATATTGTTCGACATGAACCCGAAACTGCACCGATCCAGGATTCGATTCAAAATATCCGGATCCGTCACGTGGTGCTCGTAACCAAGGAAACACGCCACTGCCATGACAACCGATTTCGTGTCTGTCTGAAAAAATGAAAGTTTTGCGCTAAAAATCCAAACTTTTGTTGCAGTGGTTCGATTTTGGTTCTAATGTCCAAAACTAGAAAAGTTACAAACCTATTGGTGGAAAAAGTTACAATACGTTTCAGGACTGTAGCGGTTGCGACATAATTTGTGCAAACTTTGCAATATTTGTTTACCAAAATAGCTCGGTTTTGACTCGCTAGCTCAAAAGCTGCGAGGAAGTTAAAATGTATAGCAACCAAATCCCACTGTATTGACAAATCACGTTCGGACTTTGTAATATTTCCTGTCGCAGTTAATTAGGATGTAGATGCGACTTTGTGATCTGGTGTTTATGTGCTTTAACCGTATGTTTTGTCTCGTGCTGTGATTGGACGATGCTTTATGTGGTAATTGTGCAAGAGCCAATCGCAAGAGCACATGTGTACGATTTAACGCCTTTATCCGGAGTATATATATAAACCGCACTCGTTCATTTCGATCTCTTCTTCCATCTCTCTCTCTCTTCTCGTGAACAATAAACAAACGAACCGAAGTGCAAGACACGTGTGTGGAGTTTCCAGGACTCTGCTGAGCTTGGGAGGTTAAGGACGGTGGTATACCTTTCTAATTTGTAGTGACGCGGTTTATTGCTTATTCCGAGACAACTCATATTTATCACTACAGGACTCAACTTTGCTTGTAACGTTTGGACAAACCCTGGTAACATTGGTAAATAGTTTATATGGGACCTTCTTTACTATTTAACGTCACAGCCCATTTCTATGTTGTTTTGTGAATAAGAAACCATTTCACCTACAATTAAAGCAATACTCGTAATTGAAACTGAAAGCTGGTATCACCCAGTCCGTTGCTTGGTGGATGAAGACTAATGAGGCTTATAGCAATGGATGTAAGTTCAGAAAATCACACTTAGTCGTTCACGCTTTAGTTTTAAAGATATATATATTTCGCTATTACAGCATCGTCAGTATCTTATTCAAATAAAACCCTAACCCACAAATAACCTGATGTATTATACGATGGAATTCGTATCCCACCAAATGGTACGACACGCAGTGCCGGATTAACCATTAGGCAAAGTAGGCACGTGCCTACAGGCCAGCAGACCCTTAATCCGGCACTGACGACACGTCCACGGATGGGCTATACTACCTACGTTAAGAAGAACCCGAAGTTTTTATTAAGTTTGTTATAAGTAGTTTCAGCACTAGGGGTGACAGTTGAGTTGAAATAAGTTTAATTCGCCGGTGATACAAATCGTAGCAGCACAATTGCGCTAAAATATTCACCAAGCCGGAAATAGCTGCGCAACGTTGGGACGTTATAAAGCGTGACAAAGTTGCGGGCACAATTGGTGGATAGATGGTAGACTAGCTGCAGCTACATCATTACTAAAAGCGTAATGTAAAAGTAAAAATTATATCTCACCAGCATATCTTCGTACAAAACATTGAAACAATTCGGATCGTTGAAACACGTCATCCACTCTGTCACGTGATCAAAGTAGTTGCCGTAATCCTTTTCTCCTTTCACGAAAAGCGGGAAATAATCGTCGAAATTTCCCTCGAACCTGTACAAGTCCACTAGCTCCCTCGTGTGGTAGAAATACGACACACAAACGTCCTTTGGGTGGCGCAATACGCAAACTATCTTCGAGCCATTTGTGGCGGGAAATAACCCACGTGTCACGTGACTCTGGTAAAGTCTCGGAATGACGTCATCAACACGCTGACGTAACATGACGTCACGATCGGCGGTTTCGCAGAAGGTAAAGTATTGGGAAAGGTGTTTTCCCTCGGGTACGAGCGACCCCTTGTGGATGATGAGATAGATTAAATTCATCATCCACGTGGTGCCGCTCTTCGGGTGTGTGCACACGATGATGTCATTGTGGTCGAACCGGAAATTTGTGAAATCGTTGAATGTTTTTTGCGAGCAGTGAGTTGGGAGGGCATAAACACCCCCTGATTTTGTTTTAACATAGCTCAGTTTCACTTTTGTCTTGTTCATGATTTTCACTTAATCTTTAAAAATATTAGGACGGTTTATTATGAAGATAAAGTTACCGCCCAAGGCAATGGTTTTTAACCAGCGAAAAATTACATACAAAGGGGAATTCGACATTTTGCGCGGGTAATTACATTGTCATGCTTCGTTTGTGAAGCGATTACTTTTTGACGTCAAAGACTTTGGTGAAAAATTGGTGATTCAGATGTCTGGATGTTGAATTAATTATGACCCGCTCAACTATTTCCTGACAATGCACCTAGAACGCAAATGTTTCTGGCAGCTGTTAACTCGATATAAGCGTGTGGTGCGCAACCAAGTAAAGACAAGTTGCGTTCTATAGCAGTGCGGCTCGCGATCTAATAATGCTAATTATAAGCTTATTTGGATTGTATTTGGAGTGATAATGGTTGCACACGCTTAGTGGATTTAATCCAGCAAGTAGAACTTACAAAGAAACATATTTCGGTTCCAAACGCTTGCAATACAAAAAATACACACTCACATTTGAAAAACTTTTTTTAAGCAAAACGCACTCAGGGTTTTAGGTGCTACATGCAAACAAATTCCTCTAGTCCAGAAAGTTGACTATGCTAAACTACTGTCACAGTGCCACGTTTTGCAACGTATTATTATAAGACTGAATATTTACTGCAGTTACTGTTAATCTAGACCAGCGGTTTCCAACCTGCGGGTCGTGACCACAACTGGGGTCGCCTAAGCCCTAAAGCATGCTTCTTAATTGTTATAGGCCATTGACCACTAGCCCCAATACAATAAACTCATGGACCACTTTATTGTTGAAAAAACACACTCACTTTTTATTTATAGTCTACTATTTATATCCTTGGGGTCACCGCAACTTGGCAAATGTTATCAAGGGGTCACGACACCAGAAAGGTTGGGAAACGCGGATCTAGACTCTCTCGGCACAAAAAATATCAATTAGAGATAAGTTCTGCCCTACAGCTATTGAGTTTAGCTAAACTGACTGATCAAAATGCTAAATCTTATCGAAGTGGTTGATCTCTTGGGACATAAGTTGAAAAACCTGCATACCAACACAGTTGCATTGGTTTTCTGAGCCTAAAAAGTCCCTGAGGAAAGCGATACCTGATTTTGAAGGCAGAATTGCAGCGACAGGATAAATTTGACTGACAAACGCCCACAAGTCAGACAAACTTGTGTTGCACAGCTATCAAAGTGGGTTGCTGATGTTTACTTTGTCATGTGAGTGCACTCATGCTGAACAGGCTTGTTTCAAATCATGTGGAACAATAGTTTTTTTTACATATAATTCTGATTAGACCTCGACTCCTCCGTTACTTGATCCCGACATAAAAAAAACAAAATAATAATACTACTGTTTTTTTTTCAAGATTAGTTTTTTGGAGAATTTGTAGCCAACACACTGTTGAAAGGTATTTAAATAAGACCAGCCGTTTTTCTTCACAAACCTAAAATAAAAATCAACTCTAACGACCAAAAAACCTTATTTTTTAAACATTATTTAAAATAAATATTACTCTCGCAGTAAAATAATTCAAAACGCGTTTGTTAAAAAAAGTTAGGTTTGTGGTTTTAAAAATTGGTGATTCAGCAATAATTGTGCGATGTGATTGGTTAGTTTCGGTCTTTTTGCTTTGTAATTTTGTTGTTGTCATTTGTTGTGCTGCAACTGCAATGATAAATTGCTGCAATAAAACTTTCACTCGTACAACCGACATGGCGTTACAAGCTGTTGTTTCCACATAACTTACTGGTGGAAGAGTTAAAAAGGTAATTTTACTTGTTAGTGTTGTAAAACGGTTGTTAATTTTTTGGCAAGAGAAGTTATTATTTGCCATTTGCTAAAGAGTGATTTAAACGCTTTTTACATGCCTTATGTTTTTGAAAATTGTGGCTTCGTAATTTTGTTGTGTTATTATATAATTATGAAGATTTAGGGATCGTTCTTATTCTAACTAGTTAAACATTTTTGCAACTTGCAATTATTGTTTACCAAGTTAATATTTAACCCTAGCTCTGAGTTGTTGGTATGGCCTTGTAACCTTTGTTAGTTTGTCAGTTCAATTTATTTATTTGTCAACTTGCTGCGAATGGGTGCTGTGTTTGTATTATCCAGTTTATCAGAAACAGAAACAATAAAAAATTAATTAGACAGAATGTAATTTTCGACGAATCTCAAGTCAGTCTCCATTTTCAAAACATACATACATTTCACTTTAGTAACAGGTGTCTCCAGTGTTGGGTTTGGTAGTAAAATGCCTAAAGTCAGTATATTCAATTACAACTTTACATGGACTGTTTCAAATTCAAAATGTTAAGTAAATATTTAAATGTGAACAATGAGCAAGGAAAGGAAAGTTTATGTAATCTGAAACCTTAGAAAGTTAGTTGTGTTTAGGCAATCACTCTCAACACCAATCTTTAGTTTTTTACACAATATGCAGCTACATAAAAGTTTAAAATGAACAATGAATTTTGAAATACTTACAACCAGTGGTGGGATTCAAACTTTTTTCGCGAACGTGCTGAAGCTCACAAATGGTTACAACTTATATATATGATATTGCAAACCATAATGTTGTATACACCATAATGAAATTCCATGTTATTTTTAGGTGAAATGTCATGTTGCAAATTGTTCTTTTTCTCTTCTTACTGAGATCCGTGCATTGCCATATTTGGCATCAGGATCTTGGTGGTTCAACATGGACTGCGTCGGGTGTCAAGCCGCCATCGAATGTCATCATACAACTGTCGCATACCCAAGTACCTGGTTGCGTTCACACTGATTGGATGTATGGCAAGGGACCAACGGATGTAAGTGCACCAGATCATGTGATTTTAGTGTGTCTTTTAATCACAAATTTTTTGTTTGAATATGTAAAAAAAATGTTTAAAAAAATATTTTTGATCAAAGTTTAGTTAATTTTATTGGTTTAAAAAGTTTTGTTGATGATAAAAGTGATTATTGTTAAAGTCTGAACTAAGATGTAATCTATATACACAAGTACTCTGGCTGTTTTGTGATTAAATAACTTTTAAGTCGGTGTATAGTGTTCCAAGAAGTTTTAAAATGTAAAATGTTTTTTACTTTCTAAAACTCATAAGTCACTATATAAATGTGATAAATGTAACATACTTTTTCCTGGTTTTTGGTTGATTTTGGTCATTACTGTGTTGCACATATTATATAAATTCTTGTACATTTTTGTACAGAATCCCTATTATGGGTTTAATGATGTTAATCTTCGATGGATTGCGGAAACAGACTGGAAATATTCGAGGACATTTAGTTTACCAGCCGAGTTTCTGACAGAACACGAACAGTGGCTGGTGTTCGAAGGAGTCGACACTTTCGCAAATATTACACTCAATGGAAAAGTGGTTGGACAGACACATGACATGTTTATAACTTATGTATGTTTTATTTTACTTAAAAATACAGTAACCCTTGGTAATCTGAACTTGTTTGGACCAAAAAAGTTGTCTGAATAAGGCGATCAACTGTACCTCAAGTTTTGTCGGAATTAGGTGAAGACCTGGATTAACCAATGTCAATTAGTTCAAGCCTTACCACATTACAAATCATTTCTAAAGATCTGGAATAACCGAATCCGGGTTAACCGAGGTTTACATATGTTTGTTTTGGCACCAAATATCTGCTCTGTGGAGGTTAAAGTGTCATTATTACTATAATCACATACAAATTATGATGGATTACCTAACTGCAGGCCACATCTGTTATTCTCCTGCAAAATATACTTTTTTCTGGACTAATGCTGCCTGTCAGTGGGTTTTATACTGTTTTGTTTAAACATTTTAAACCTGCTTGAACATTGTTTTGGCTTTTTCCAAGCTTTTGAAACCTTTTTTTGATAATCTTAATAGATTTTGTAGATCTCAAGTTCACATTAAATTCAGTTAACTTGTTGTTCTGCAGAGATTTAATGTGACTGGATTGCTTCAAGCTACTTTCAACATGTTGACTGTTTCATTTACGTCAGCAATAAACTATGCAGGTTGGGAAGTAGCCAAGCAACCCTACTCTATTCCACCTAATTGTCCACCTGATGTACAGCATGGAATATGTCATGTAAACCTTATCAGGTATATTGCTTGGCATTTACTTATTCTGTGCGCATTTGTGTTTGTGATATGCTTGATAAAAAATGATACCAAGTACAATTGAAATCTTGTAAATTACATTAAATCATGATATTTGTGAACCCCCCCTTTCTAACTGAATAAGTGAACTATATATGTGATAAATATGTGTAAAAAAACTTGATGTCGTACTATCGCTTCTGGCACTGATCTACGATATCTTTTTGTAACAATAGTTAAAAAAAAGAAATGGCACCAGTAAAGATTCGTTGTATTTATGGGTCCCCTTCCCTGAAGGGGACACATATTGTTTTTGTCCGTATTTTTTTTTCTTTTTTCTTTTTTCTTTTTTTCTTTTTTTCTTTTTTCTTTTTTCTGTCTAACGCTGGTTTGTGAGACGCATTTGGTCAAGAAAGAGTGCTTCAAATTTATTCAAATTTGGACATATGTTAGATATTAATCCAAACTTGGTCCACCTGAAGTTTGACCCCAAATTACCCAGCGGTTCACCCACAGGCCCCCGAAACGTAAAATTTTTAACGCTGGTTTGTAACGCTTGTTTACTGAAGAAAGCGTGCTTCAAATTTATTGAAATTTGGACATATGTTAGATATTAATCCAAACTGGGTCCACCAGAAGTTTGATCCCAAATTACCCAGCGGTTCACCCACAGGCCCCCGAAACGTAAAATGTTTAATGCTAGTTTGTAACGCTCGTTTAGTAAAGAAAGAGTGCTTCAAATTTATTGAAATTTGGACATATGTTAGATATAAATCTGAACTTGGTCCACCTGAAGTTTGACCCCGAATGACCCAGCGACACACCCACAGGCCCCCGAAACGTAAATGTGTCTAACGCTCATTTGGTCAAGAAAGACACTGTAGGCAGAAGTCCCAAGAGTGTACGTTTACGAATAATAGGACAGAGCGGGAGGGCTCAGCTTGACGTTGGACAGACGTTTTACGAGACGTCGTTTCGGTGATTAGAAATCAGCTGTTTTGCACAGCAATGCTATGTCGTTTTATTAAGTTATCACTCACATTTTCAGTTTTGACAAAGGTTTCACACCTATGACGATTTAAACCTAATAAGCGTGCTTCGGTTTCGTATATGTCAAGCAAAACTTTCTTAAACAAACTAAATATGAAAAAATAAACTTGACTTTTTTGCAAGATAAAAGTTTTTTTTAAATGCTTAGTGTCAGGTTGGCCGCTGCATGACCACGGGTTACTTAAGGTCAATTAGTAGGTATTACTAACACAGTTCAGAACTTTCTTACGCCATAACGTAGCGTTTTTTTTTTTTTTTGAATCAAATACTCAAGGCATGTATATATTAGGTCAAACGGTGTTGTTGAACACCAAGGACGGCGTGTTATTGAAAACGGTGTCAAAAGGTCAAACAGTCGTTTGGTGTGTACACCCTAAAGGTTACTACAGGTCAATGGTACTCGTTTGCGAAACAAAGTTAAATGAAAAACTCGTTTTGCGAAACAAAGTTAAATGAAAAGTTATGTATACACTTGCAGCAAATCGCTTTTTAATTGTCTGTAACACAACTGTTACAGCTTTCTAGAAAAAAATTGTGTTTAAAACCCGACCTTGGACGACAATATCTGGGTCAAAGCAAGAGATTAAATTGAAAGTATTTGTTTCGTTCTTTTTTATTGTTTTTGTAATTATACGACAATAATAGTGCAAAAAAATACAAACAAAATTTTTTTATTGTTGGGTTAATGCTTTTTAAAAATTTGTCCTTAAGAATTAAAAAATCACCGCAACATTTGTTTACCATAAATCCGCAAAAACACGCATGTGGGGACCCATTAGTTTTTGTTTACAAAAACAATCATATGTGTAGATCAAATGATATGTATAGTAAATTGGTAAATATCGTATAGAATATATAAAATGGAAGTATATCAGAAAGCCACTCTTCTAGTTTTTGATAACTATACACAACATTTTTGATAACTATCCAGGGATCTGTTTACAAGTTTAGTGATAAACGGGTGTAACCGATGCAGCGCCTCATGTCACTGATGATGGCATGAGTTATTTTCATCATTAAACATATTTGATTCTAACTTTACTTTTTTTTGCATCAGAAAGGAGCAATGCTCATTCAGTTGGGATTGGGGTCCAGCGTTCGCGACTCAGGGGATTTGGAAACCGGTTTATGTTGCTTCATATTCTAGATCTATTCTGACACATGCAACTGCAACTTATAACTGGGGTAGGTTTGATATGTTCCTGGAATACTTCTGGCATATTCACAAATCCACAGGATAGCATTTTTAGTAATGCTTCAGTGATGCTGATTTACAGTTTTGGATTGCATTAACATTTGCCAGTATATAGACTGAGACAATAAAATGTCTAATGCAGTGGTTCCCAAACTATGCGAGATGTCATTAGGTGTGCCGCAAAAAATATTGAAATTAAAATCAATCAAGTAGAGTAGTAGTACCAGGTGCTTAGACCACTAGGCCAACATGCTCCACGTCTCTGAGATGTTCAACTAGGCTATTTAACTATGAGAGTGACCTGTATAGCGCTTTATGACCTCATAGTTAGTGCCTTTGTCAGCTAATCTCTAATTGTTTTTTTCTTTTTTTTTTCTTCCCAAAGTTTGTCCGACTCGTTTTTCCATCAAATGTTTGATGGATTTGACTGAAATTTACACAGATGGTAGATATAGTTATGTAGATGTGCATCCCACTTTGTTTTTGTTGATAACCCCAGTATTTACCCCGCTAGCCCCCTAAAATGGGTGAGTTTTTAAACAGTGTCAGAATTGGCTGAAATTTAGATTTCTTGTATAGTATGCCATTTATAGGTGTTGATTGCTGTAGTCCTAACATTTACCCCACAAGCTCCTAAAGTGTAAAACGTATTTGTATGTTACTGGGCAGCACAAACGAAAGATTTCTTTGGAGCAATAGTGTTACAAGGGCAACCAGTTGTATGTTGCTCGTTGGTGGGTTGCTTGGTGGTCGTTTTTGCGCCATGGCAGTTAGGGGCTTGTTAACAGCCCTATGACGTCAGAAACAGTAACGGTTGTTGCTCAAAACACCTCTAGTGGTCGAAATTTTAAACATTGGCGGATTGGGCTGAAATTTTGCAGTACTATTGATTGAGTCATTGTGGTTTTTATATATTTTTTAGTTTGTCTGTCGAACCCAATTAGTTACCCTACTAGCCCCCTAAAATGGGTCAGTTTTTTAAAACATTAAATAGGACATACTTCAAACAATATCTGGGGTGAATCTAATTTTATAGTTTGTATTCTACATAGTATTATTATTTAAGCCCAGTGCCGATCACTGTGTTTTCCTTACAACACCCGACTTTCTAATGGTTATCTCTTGAATTGCATTATTTTCAACTTTGCATGTGTGGGGACCCTTGAGTTTTTGCCTGCAGAAACGACTAAAGTTATAAAAGACGATGGCTAATATGGGACCCAATACAAAATAGGCATAGGAAATGTATTTATGTTTTAAAATAGGTTATAGTGTATATGCAAGGGCAATATGTGCTAAGCCACCCTTCTAGTTTGCTGTGCCATTTTAAACTGTTGTTCATGAGGAAATGTTCGAAGTGCGCCAAATAATTATTGTTTTTTTCCAAAATGCGCCTTAAAAGAAAAAAGTTTGGGAACCACTGGAATGCATTGACACATATGCCAACTTGACTTGTCAAAATCCTATATGTTTCTTCACCAAAAAATATTTTTAATCCAGTTTTTAAACCAAATACAGTTGAATTCGGTTAATCGCAACAAAAAATACGCGAAACTTATTTATGCAATTAACCAGATTATAAAATACTTGTAAAACTTTTTAAATAAATGGCTACAGCTAAGATTTACGAACTCTGTGCAATTAAATAGATTATGTGTTGACAAAATGGATTTTTCTGTATTTGACAAATATGCTTGTATTCATTGCATGGTCATATTTTTTATAGGTGTTACATGTCTGCACAAGTCTTTTATACCTGTGTAACTGGAGATTTGTGTTTACAACCAGCTTTATCTATGATTGAAATATATTCGCAACCTACTATATCTATGAGATATGTTCAATGTTACCTGTTGGATTTTTAATTCAACTTTTAAAAATTGTTACTTTTAATATTATAACATTTATGTTTTCAGATAAAAATCAATTGTTGTTTGACCTGAAATTTCAAGTCTCTCAACAAGATTCAAAACTTCCAGTTCATGGAAATGTTTCAATTTCAATTCCTCAACTTAAGGTTTCGAAAATCTTTCCCAATATCACATTATCCCAAGTAGAAGGTTCAACATCAGTTGTGAACTTGAACATTGATATGAGCAAGGTGAGACTAACAACGATTAAGGAGTAACACCAAAAACTGCTTGTCTTTATCATTTAGCTTTATGAAGGTAATAAAAAAAGGATTGTTTATTATTAGTTTATTCAATGAAAAAGCGTTAGTATATTTTTAACTTTACCCAACAGGCGTCATGTTGATTTTAACATTTAAAAAAAACATTGCAAGTGGTAGTTTTATTGTAATTTATTGTTTGTTGATTGCATTGTATGATATTACACTCTATTTTGTGTTATTTCACATGCAAGCATAGATATTTCAACATGGTTCCTGTGATTTGTTGTTGAGGTTTATGTTGATAATTGATCACATGATCCACTTAACGCTTATCACCTTTAACCTACATACGTATTTGCAGCTTGATTAGGCAACAAACTTTGGTGTGTAAATAATTCCCAGCACACACATTTCCCTAACTGAGGGGAATCTCTATTTAAAGCAAAACTGACAGAGCGCCTGTATAAAGAAATGCGTTTTATTGCAAACGTGTAAACAATTCAATTTTGAAATACAATTTTTTTGCAAACTTAATGCAAACAGTTCAACCTTTAAGGCATTGGTTTTCAAACTTTTTAGTCATGCGTCGCATTAAGGAACTAAAATTTCCTTCAGCGGCACACTTGTTGGTAAACAGAACAAAAGTTGTTCAAAAAATGTTCATTTTCAACTTTATTGTGGTGGGTATGAGCCCTTTTCATTATGAATAACTACTTGAGCTTTGAAGCAATGTCTTTCACACCGGTATTTCGTAAAACACAAGGGATGTTTGTACTTTAAAATAGAGATTATTTCGCTGCACACTAGGAAATCTATTACTAGTTTGAGAATCCCTGGTTAAGGTTTTTCCTCACCTAACACAAACTTACAAGCAGACAAATCAGTAAGTATTTGTTGAATTAATTGTTGAATTTAAACATATATTACAGGTTGCATTTAAACGATGGTGGCCAAACGGATATGGTGATGCAAACCTGTATAACGTTTCAGTAAACTTCACTTCGTCTGATGGGATGGATGTGAGCAGTCGAAATTTCAGGTGAGATGAAAACAAAAGAGGGTAAAAATAATACAATATATACTTGTGCTGCTAGTTTTTGGTTTTGAGGCAGTTTTTGAAAACTTTTATTGATGAGTTGCTTTATGCAGGTTTTAGTGAAACCCAAATTCTAATGAATGTTCTTTGGAAGCTAATTGATTGGGAATTTAATATTTCTGCCATCTAAACATATATTTTCATTTTTTATTTTTATTTAATTACACATACAGAAAAAAACATACAGTTTAAAAATAGTCAGGATGATGGTGATGGATAGTTTTGGGTTTCCCTGTACCCTCCCGGTGTCATGTGTACTCTTGACCAACTAGTTGCAATGCATTTAACCATGATCCACCAACTTTACCCTCTACTTTAGTGTAGTCCTTAACTTTTTACCTTGGTGGCTATTTCTTGGTGCTTGTGTAACTGTGTTCTCCTCCATAAAGCAAACAAACTGAGTTATTTGGACAGGTAATGTATAATGCATGTAACATTACTTTTATTGTTTCAGATTTGGTTTCCGCAAGGTTGAGTTGGTACAAGAACCGATCAATGGATCGACTGGGTTAAGCTTTTATTTCAAAATAAACGACAAAGCTTTGTTTGTGAAAGGAGCAAACTGGATTCCAGCGGATGCTTTTAAGAATCGAATCACCCTGGATAGGTAACATATCTGTGGAAATTTCCTGCTTCTTTTTACTGTAGACTTTCATTTATGACATTTATTCCTTATTCAACATTACTGGTATGTCTGGTACTGAATGGGTACTTGGGGCTAAAGCTTACTTGGTACCAGTAGATCCGCTTGGTACTACAGGTGTGCTAGGTACCACAATTGTTGGCATTTGTAGTACACATATGTTTGCACCTGTAAATGTGATTGTTACAACAGATTTAACACCCCAGGTGCATTTTGTAAAAGTAGCATTATTTTTAAACATCTCCCAAAACTTATAAGCAGACCAAGCTGTTTTAACATAAAACCACATTGCCTAATCCAGCACAGTATTGTCTGTTGTTTCGAATATAAGTACAATTAAATTGATTGCAGCACATTAATGCACCATATTAACATTTTTGTCAATGTTATGATTTTGATGTATCTCTTATTAACTAAGTATGCTTCTGTACCACCTGAAAGGTCTTAACATACCACATTTTGGGAACCAGTGCATTACAGTATTCAAATCCCTAAATTTTCACAGATACAGTAACATCCTGTCCTCAGCTCGCGTGGCTCACATGAACATGTTACGTGTATGGGGAGGTGGAGTATATGAAGATGATCGCTTCTATCAGCTCGCAGATGAGATGGGAATTATGATATGGCAGGATTTCATGTTCGCTTGTGCGTTGTATCCGACTTCTCAAAATTTCCTCAGTAATATTACTCAGGTAATATTGTTAAATTATTCAATGAACATTTTGCTGCAGGTTTTTCATACGCATGTATTGAGACAGCCTGATTTTTTTTAGCAAATCAGTTTATAATTGCAAAACATAGGATATATTTATTTCAAGAACTACAATGTTAGAGAGTACTGTCTATGTTCAGTGCTGTCTATGTTGTTGTTACAATTATTGCAAATTTGTTATTTAAATGAGTGACAGCAGAATTTTTACAACAGTCAGTTTATAATTTTTTGTGTATCTAGTTTTTTCATACTAATGCAGTTTATGTTTGTTTCACTTGGATTTTGTTGTTTTACACAAAGTCTTATTGTTGATTAAATTTTTGCTTCTTAAAAGAAGTAATTAAAAAAACTGTTTTCAAATTTTAAGGAGGTACATGACCAAATATGGAGATTAAAGCATCACGCCTCGATTGTGACGTGGGCAGGCAACAATGAGAACGAAGCGGCCCTAGCAACGGATTGGTACAACACAACTGACCACTTCGACCGGTATAAGAAGGATTATGTCACGTTGTATGTGGGTGAGTCTCTACTCTGTATCTGTGTGAGAGTCAAGTCGTGTGTCCGATGATTCCTGATGATGTTCCTACTAAGCAAGTTTTGTAAAACATTCCCATTATTTCTGGAAAAAGAAGGAAGGAAATGCATATTGGAGTTTGCATTCGTGTGAAAGCGCAGAAGCAAGTCTTTGTACAAAAACAAACTACCAGTGTTTGTTGTTAGCTCAGATAAAAATCTTTTTTGTGTGTGTATCTTGCATTTAAATATATTATGTTTGTTTGTCACTTACAGAAATAATCTTCTTTTGTATGTAGTTGACATGCCAAATGATGAACTTCGCTTGTGTTGCTGCTGTATAAATTTTACACTAAACAGACAAAGTTTTACTACTGTATGAAATTCATATGCAAATTGTATAGTGTTCGCTTGTCTTGTACAGACACCATCCGCGCAACAGTAACAAACCTCGACAATTCTCGCCCGTTTCTCACATCGAGTCCAACAAACGCGAAGGAAACACAAGAGGAGGGTTGGGTTGCGAAGGATCCTTACAGCAAGAATTATGGCGATGTACATTACTACAACTACAACGATGATTGTTTAGACTGGACCAAGTACCCCAAAACAAGGTGGGTTAAGTGGAGAAATATGTTTCCTTTTACAGATGAACTTTTTTAAAAAGTTTGGTGCTTGTCGTTTTTGTTTACGGCACTTCATGGAAGTAACTAGACCGTGCGAAAAGAGTTCCCTAGTCTGTTAAAAGAATTCGGATTTCCACCAAATACACAAGCCCTTAATGTTGCCCTTTGCACAATTTTTTTTTTTTTGCTGAAACGTTTGAACAATAAAGCATGTAGCTTTTTACGTCTATTTGGCCGTTTTTTTATCATTGAACTCATAAATAGATCCGTATAGTGTTCCTAGTGTGTTTTGTGTTCAAAATTTATTTTATTATCTGTAATATACACAGGTTCGCTTCAGAATACGGATTTCAGTCATGGCCATCGTTTGAATCGCTTCTACCTGTGTCGGAACCACGTGACTGGACGCTCGACTCTGATTGGACGAACCACAGACAGCACCATGGCAACGGCAACATGCAGATGACCAATCAGATCAAAATGCACTTCGATTTACCGACTGTCGGGAATTCAACACAAATATTCAAAGACACAATTTATCTGACGCAGGTTGGGTTCATGTTGTAGCTTTTAAAGTTAAAGTAAGACGATAAACAAGACACTGAAGATGCTTTGGTCGGGAAATATATTTGTCTTAAATTAGAAAGCTAGGAAAGAAATGCTTCCGAAAACAAGGCTAGCCGATGATGAAGCGATATTTTGTTTGAAATGAATTGGCGACGATTTTTTTGACAAGGTTGTAAGTCTGGACTTCCGGTGTGCTTCCCGCGGCAAACAGGTTTCGGCTTCAAACTTGGTTATGATGTAGCAATAGCTTATTGTGATTGCCATGGTACCGAGTGTCATAACCGATTTGGCTCGGAACGGACAGCTTAATAAAAAAAAGTTCCGAAAGTCACTAGCTCCTAAACATTTTTGATTACAATCCTCAAAAATAAGTCATGTAATTTCAGATTATGCAAGCGTTGTGCTACAAGAGCGAGACGGAATTTTACCGGAGAAGTCGCAACGAAATAGTTGACGGTGTCGGACACACCATGGGCGCCCTCTACTGGCAGCTTAACGACATTTGGCAAGCTCCGACCTGGTCTTCTACCGGTGAGGTTATTGTCGGAAAAATTGCAAAATTCGGAATTCTGTTGAAAATTTTTTTTATAGAAAACATCTCATTTTAAAATGTAAATATTGTAAAGCAGAGTTGAAACTAATGTCCTTGTTATATACATGTTGTATACGTATGGAAAGACGCATTTATTGTTCCATGGCTTTCCCGTGTTCCATGTGTTGCTAGATGCAACATGTTTGTCCCGGAATCAAACTGTTTAAATTGTTAAAGCAATCACCACTATGCGAATTGCAATAATTAGCCAGACAATGTGCACAAGTTTAACTAATCAGTACACTGACTGACATCTTGCTAAAAACAACTTTCGTGCTGTGAATATATTTTATTGCAGAAATTTCACAATCCTCACAACAGCGGTTGTTGACGCGTCGACCTTAAAATATATTCAAAATGTTTCAATTTGCACAAATTAATTAAAACCTAAACAAACTATTGACGTTTAGAATACGGAGGAAAATGGAAGGCGCTTCATTATTACGCAACAAAGTTTTTTGCACCTGTGACGTTGATCGCGTATGATGACGACACACAGCTGACTGTCTACTCCGCATCTGACGTGGATGTCGGGATGAACGGGACTCTTCTCATCTCAGTGCGATCCTGGCAGCAATTCGACCCTCTTTATGTTTTCAAGAAACCCGTAGTGATTCCACCAAACCAATCTACTCAACTCTTACAGGAAAGTGTCGGTTCGATTCTTCACTATGGACAATGCCCTTATAAGGTATGAAGTCGGGATTAAAAACAAAAATTAAGCATAAGACAAGGCAGCACATGTTGCATAAATACATTATTGTTCTTCAAACAAACATACCCAAAATATATTCTAAAGTTTTTTTTCACTACATTTATACCCCTAAAAATGCCTTTTTGCCTTATGGGCACCACTTTTCCTTTTTCCTCTGCTTTTTAAGGACTATTTACTCCTTTTTCTCTAAGTCTGGTCTTAGCAACAAAAAGAATTAAAATAAAAAAACATTAACAAAATTAACATAGATATCGTGTGTTTACATAGATACAAATTAACATAGATACCCACCGGTTGGAAAACGCTGGTTTAGCTGATACTTGTTACTTAGGAGATTTACTAAAAACTAGTGGAAATTTTTTGCTGAATTCCCAGAATAATTGCATTTTTTCTCTGAATCAGTGTGTTGGTTGGGGCCACACTAAATAGCTTGGCGGGCCGGATTGTGACCCGCCGGTTGCACACCCCTGTTATAAAGCAACAAAGGCGATGAAACACACACAAAAACTTAATGTTCTTTCTTCAACCTTTTTTAAAAGCGACCCCGATTCCAGAGAAAATGAAATCAGCATTTACATGCGACCCAATTTTCTCCAATTTATAAAAAAATGTTAGAACCCAAGAGTTTTATTTAATTTGGCCAATCTAATTCGCATTAAAGCTCACCAGTTTGCAGAAATAAATAAATGTATGTATTTTTACCTATTTGCTGTATTATTTTGGTCGCAATTTGTCATTCATGGGGCTCGCGTAACAATGGGTTGGGCGACTTGTGTTTCATATAGATTTGGGTCGCAACCTATCGGTTTGTGATTATTGCATCACAATGATTTCATTGTGACACGAGAGGTACCAAGTTGTACTGCAAAACATGAGCAAAGGTTGCGAACTAGAACAAAAACGTATCATTTTTAGGTAATAAATTTAAACGCCAATAAATGGAATTTATAGCGACCCCAGAAAAAGTTTAGGCGACCCTACTTGGGGTCGCGACCCACAGGTTGAAGACAACTTCCCTAAGGCAGGGGTGGCCAGACCTGCTTCACGCTCGAGCCGCAGTTTTTCGATTGGTTTTCGGAATGTATTGGTTATGACAAACAGTCAGTCTATTGTTAATACGTGACAGAATGCATTGTTTTATAGTCTGGTTAAACAACTAGGCAAGATGGGAATTGCATTGCCAACATTAAAGAGCCGCAATCAAAGGCTCAAAGAGCCGCAGTTTGGCCACCCCTGCACTAAGGTATCTCGTATATGGTACACCAAACTTTGCCATATTATAATAAAAACTGCGGGAAGAGCTACATATTTAAACTTGATACTATGCCTGGCAGCAATAGCTTATTTATTGAGCTACATAATTGTTAAAAGTTCGTTCTCTCAATCTTAAATGACCAGAAACATAGCCCAAATCAAACTGCCAACATTTACCACTCGATCCGGACGGTCAAATTATAACTTTATGTCTGTGCTTCCCAGGAACTCTGCTATCTCACCATCAGTGTTATGGAAGACACCAGCATCCTCCCAACATCGTTCTTCCCTGTGATCTTCAAGGACATCCAAGGGATCTCAAAACCTGAAATAAAGGTGGGGTCATATGCGTGATATAAAGTAGCGAGGATAACCTACAGCGGATAACCAGATGGCGCGGGTTCGAATCCCGCCGCATGCTAGGTGGAAATATTTAATTCCTTATCCCCAAAACAAGAAATATTCACTTATTTTTTTACTATTAAATGACTATTGATCAGCATGTTTCCTAATGACGCTTTTAATAGGCATGGCGTACTGTGATCTATATATGAGTGTGCCGTGATCGCTGGTCTGCATAGACGCTTCAGGGCTGATCCCAGCTATTCATCTATGTCTCAATCGATTACTGGTCAATACTATGCTGACACGTACCCCCTGTGTAGCTCAGTTGGTAGAGCGCGACTTCCGGAAAGACTCTTGTCGTGGGTTCGAATCTCACCGCAGGCTGGATTTTTTTACTTAACTGAAATGCTTGTTGTGGGCCCTCTTCACTTTTTTTCTGTCTAACGCTCGTTTGGTCAAGAAAGAGTGCTTAAATTTATTCAAGTTTACACAAAAGTTTTATATTAATCCTAATTTGATCCTCCTGAAGTTTGACCCCGATTGACCCATCGGTTCATCCACAGGCCCCCAAAACATTTGTTTAAAACGTCTGTACTGACTAAAGTACATACTCTAGGAGTTTCATACTTTGTTGGCTCGTGCAATGTAAGGTATTCTAAAAAAATTCGTAAATTTTAACAGGATTTACCCATTGTTCACCCCATAAACCCCGAATTTTTTATTTTTTGGCTAAAAATACAGGCCCTAATGTGCTGAAATTTTAAACAATTGTTTGCAGTGGGTTACTAGTTTAGTATTTACAATTTTGCCTTAATCGGCCCTAATTTGTGTTTAAAAACTGACCTTGGACGACAATATCAAGGTCAAAGCAAGAGATTAAATTGAAAGTATTTTTTCAGTTCTTTTTTACTGTTTTTGTAATTATATAACAATGCAAAATGAATACGGACAGAACTTTTTTAAATTTGGGTTAATGCTTTCTAATAATTTGTCCTTAAGAATCTAAAAATCACCGCAACATTTGTTTACCGTAAATCCGCACAAACACACGTGTGGGGACCCATTAGTTTTAGTTTACAAAAACAATCATATGTGTAGATTAAATGATGTGTATAGTAAGTTGTTAAAGTAGGATATAGAATATATAAAATGGAAGTATATTAGAAAGCCACCTTTCTAGTGACACCACGAATTTGTTGTGATTTTATAGGTTTCAAAAGTTGAAGAGTTGAGCAAGAATTTATTTTCAGTTGAATTGAAATCGTCAAGTCCAGCACTTTTTGTTTGGGTTGAAGCGGTTGGAATCAGAGGTTCGCTAAAATTTATTGCATGAATTGGAAAATAATATTAAGATTATTACGGAAAAAATCGAAGCAATAACTAACAAAACATTTTTTCATGTTTTGGTCAGTTATTTTATTTTTAACACTGTCATGTTTTTACATCTCCCTGTGATAAATGATGGATTTCCTATTAAAGCGACCGACTGCCCCAAACTAGTTGTCATTTGATATTTCAAGGTCGATTTTCTGACAACGGTTTTGTGATGTACGAAGCCACCGTGAACATTACCTTCCACTCATGGGATGAAACGTTGCAAGTGGATTCGCTGAAAGAAAGTCTTACGGTGAAATCTTTTGCCGATATTTATCAACAAAACAATACTAGTGAGTCGAAAAAAAATTTTGTTTTTGTTTATTTTGTTTCACTATTACTTCGTCACCAACAGGCGATGACGACATCACATCTACAGACAGCGGTGATGACGTCACCCCGTACACGTGGCTCGATGACGTCACCGCCAAGCTGACGTTCGCTGTCATCGGATTGTTGTTTATCGTCATGGCAGCGGTCCAGACCACGTGTCTTGTCCTCAGGTGCTGATTGGTTGAAAATTGGCATTGTTAAGTAACCGGTTAAAGCAGGGTTGTGCAACCTTTGTCACTGTGTGGCCAAATACAATTACCATGCTTAAATCGCGGGCCACACCTTTATAAAACACAAGGTGATTTTACTGTGTAGCATATCAAAAAATATTCGCATTTAATTCTATCCGCATTATTGTCAGGTCGCAGAAAAATACCACCGGGCGCATTAATCTGCTGAAAAATATATAATAGTTGGACTCGTTTACCAGTGCATTCGAAATCCAAGCGTCTCTACGGGCCGCTCAAGCTTTAATCAATGGGCTGCAGTAGAAGGCCACAGGTTGCACACCCTTGGTTTAAAGTTTGAATAAATACTCCACCAGACGTGGGATTCGAACCCGTATTTTCAACTTTAAATGATTACAGATTAAACAAACCAAGTCGTCGAGCCAGTATGAAACCCCGGTTAGTTCGCAACACGAGTTTTCCATCAACCAGTGGTGACATCACCAGACAGAGTTCATTTGCGTCATCACGGTCGGAAAACGTCATTAATGACGTTATCAGCAATGCTGACGAGTCGATGGCGTTTTTGATTCAATCCAAGAAAGGTTACGGGCACGAAGCGAAGAAAACCGAAATCCGATTTTACGTCATCTGATGACGTGTGTGGTGATGACGTCATCAGATGACTTATTTTTTGTCGGCAATTTGTAATTTTCCTATCCTGTATTAAATGAATTGTTTTTTTCGAGAATAATTGATGTATATTTTGTTTTTGAATTGAGTGTACAATATGCAAGTGACTTAATTTCAGGTTAATGCTGCGCTTACTATTTCAATGCCGAGCATATGAGGCTCGTTGCTCCAACTATTTCATCCTTTATAAAGTGATCCTTAACCTTTTTTCTCCTTCAAAATCACAAGCCCATTTTCACACGCTTTTCTGTATTTCCTGCAAGTTATTATTTTCCATCACCGTATTAATTTTTGCTTACAACCCCATGGGAATATTTCTTCCTACGGTTATTTGAATATAGATGCATTTGAAACCCCTGTTTTGTGTGTTGCAATAATATTTTCTGTATGTTACCGTATGCTGTCCCGTAACAACTGGGTTGTGACGTAACATACGGATCTGTTAAGGACATGTGACGTCACATTCCTTTAACGAAGTTATTACGTGCGCATGCGCATAGCAAAGTTTCGTCTAATAGTTGATTTCTTTGTGTTTTCCTAAAGTTTCTGTATTTTTCTCTTTCCCCATTTCGTTATATTTCAAACATATCAGTGTTAATGTATAAGATGTATTTCATGTGAAGCAATGTTTATCATCAACAAGTCATGGACTTACGTGAGTACAGCACTGAAGGTTTTCGTGAGTTCGTGAGAATCTCATCACATGAAACTGATTGTTTAACTTTATATTGTCTCCATTTCCTTGGAAGTCGATTCCTGTTTAATTTTTGAGTGCAACATAAAATTTTCTCTGTTTAATATTTTAATTTGTTTCTAAACCCACCAAAGCCCGCCAGAGCAGTAACTTTAAACCTTTTCGAAGTCTTGGAACTACAAACTTGCAATTGATTTTTTTGCTTTACTTTTGTTGCCGCAGTATTCCGTAAATCGGTTAATTGCGCATTCGTGTAAAGTGCGCCCCCTATTGACTGCAAATTATCAAATCGTGTCACTGCTAGGTGGCGCCAAACATACCTTGCACTTGTAATTATCGTTTCGTCCCATCCGGGATTTTGCCTTGTATTGTCTTATGCTTACATACTTGATTGCAATTCCTTCAAAAACTCATTTTCATTTCCAGGGTAACCCACTACTCCTTCCGAGAGCAAAGCATTTTTTTCAAATTGCAGTGTTGTCTAAGTGTTTAAATATAGCTTACCACCAATTAAGAAACTCCCAGTTTATGGTGTTTGGTCAAGAAAGTGTAAATGTTGCAGCGATACTTTCTACTTCTATAGGGTCCTGGAAATAAATAGTTTAACTAAAAATGTGTAATGAGATTAATCAATTAACAGATCTGGAATTATTCTTTCAAAACATTTAAATAAAATACATTTCTTAAAATTTTACTATTTCAAATCGCCTAAGGTAAGCCTGCAGCGTTTCTTCGTCTCCAGGTCACAAACCACTAAAAACAATTGTATTATAACACATATTACAACATAAACAAATTCTTCACCCTTACCTTTTTCATGAAAATTTGACTGCAACGTTATTTGACTTCCAAAAATGTTTGAATGTAAAATACCATTTTAGACACAAACATCATACATTATGTAGCACTTCCCACCGTGGTTCGTTTTATCGACACATTACTTTACCTAATTTGCTTTAAAATGGGTAATTATCGACAATATAGGACAGCTACCAACATTTAGAAAGTGGATTTTCCACAAGCAAAAGGTGAATGTGTTTGCAACAGTGAATATTTTTTGTCACATTTTGTTTTACTGTAAAGCAAAATGCTTTGTTATTTTTCTAGATAAGTTCGCATACTAAACAAGTTTGTAACTTTATCCGAAACAAACACCCAAATCATGGCAAATTTTTTCACGCCAAATATTTTTACGTGAGAAGACTCATATCTTCAACAAGCCGTAATACCTAGGAGGTGAAAAGTAATTGCTGAATCATTGTGACTTATCGTGCGTGACGTAGCACCCCATGCTCTCGTCTACGGCGCCATCAACTTGTCATGGTTCGAAGAAATTTCGCAGAGTCGACATTTTAAGTCACACTATTTGATATATGAGGGTCAAATAGTAAATTTAGAATTCAAAAGTGTAAAATGTTGCTTTTTTGAACGTATGATTATTTGTTTCAAACTTTACTCTCGTATATAAGTTAATAAATGCTGTGCGAATGTTCACTGCTTGCAAAAATATTAGTTTTTAATCATGCAATTTTTTAGGTACATGTTGGCGTAAATTTTTATGAGATCGAAAATATTGGAATTTTTTTAAATTTTATTGCATTGTTTTTGTGTTGATGTTCTACTTTGGTTATAGATTTTGTGATGTGTGCAGATGTTTTAGATAATGAACAGTTAAACACCAGCTGTGAAAGTTTAATCCGGCTGAACATTGCACATTTGTGTGTTGTTAGACAAAAATAGCTTCTTCACTTCTTTAAGTTGTATTATTATAAGCATAAACTGTGCATTTTAGCCCCAGGTGTCTATTTAACAACTGTTCCTTTTCAGATTCATTTTTAAATCTGTATCTAGGTTTTTATTTTGTTATTCTGATATTTCACTATTGTTGGACTGCAAAGTATTTTCCTCATCAACAGAAAGTAGCAAAACCAACACTGAAAATTAAGTTGTAACTGCTCAGTGAATAACCACTGGATTGGATGTCATTTCTATCAGAGACTACATTAACACAAAACTTTGTCACTACTATGGACAATGATGATTATGATGCATTGCCCGTTGACTGGCCTATGTCTACACATATGCTAGCTGGGGCTGCCGCCGGAATTATGGAACATGCCACTATGTATCCCGTCGACTGCATAAAGGTTAACACAAGTTCTGGATTATTTACATGGATTATCGCTTAATTTATAAAATATCTGGATTTACCCAATCAATTTTTTGTCAAAGTGGGAAAAAACTTCTACATTTGAAGTCTCCATTTTTTGATGTAACTGGACCGGCAGACTTTGAACGAACGAAGCTTTTTTTTCTGTAAAACAGTGTTGTAAACAAGTTGAAATGGCCAAGTCAGGTTCAGGCATGGATCTATTGAGTTTTATTAAGCTTCCACTTTTTTCATAGGAGTGACTAAAGTAATTGTTGCTGAATTTGTTTCATTTAAATCCAGTATTTTTTTTTGAAATAGCTTGAAAGCTGAAACAATTGTTGAAATTTTTAGTAAATGGGCAACAGAATATTTTGGTTAAATATTAACATGATACAAATTTGATTTGTTTAAAACATACACAAAAAAATTAAATCAAACTTGACCGTACCCGTGTGAAATCGTAAGGTTTGTATGAATTCAATTGGTTTGAATTTAATTAATTTTTGGGCAACCCTTCTGTTAAACGCTATGCTGTCAACCAGCACCAGCAAAGCTGATAAGGATATGCTTTACATTTACACCTGTGGCAAAACATTACCTACAGGCAATTCAAAAGGATGACATAAGTTTTGGTTATGTTAAATGACTTGTCCTAACTTTTGCCTTCAAGAAACTGCAAGCCCAACACATTTTTTATTTCATTGTACACTACAAACCACAACCAGATTTAAGCATGTACAAAATGTTGTTAAGCATGCACAACTGCTTTGCTGGTTTCAAGAAGCAATATTCAGCGCCTAAAGTTCTGGTTTCATTTCTACTAATTTAGTTTTTGGTGTAAAATGTTGTTATGCTGAATGGTTAAGATTTCAGCATTTTAGGTGCACTTGAGGTCGACATTGTTGTTTTAATTGTTCCATAATTGCATTGCTAAAAACATTGAGTTGGCTGAAATCTATTGTCGACCCAAAGTGTCATTTATCAAGAAAATAGTTGGTTCATTTACTACAGTCATTACTGAGCAGCTTTTTTCATTTATTTCCATAATTGCAGCGATCCAGTACAGACGAATCTGCTGAATTTCATGACCAATTTTCCAAGCTTTTTTCTCAATTGACTGGATTGCCTGATAATGTGGACAATTTTGTTAACACAAGCCTAATATTGGGATTTACAATTCTCCCCATTTAAATAGATAAATTAAATTGACGAATGATTTCTGGTTTGAAAACAACAATTCAAGCTAAGGACAACCTAAATAACAGCATTTTTATTTTCTGTAGTTTTGTGTTTTTTAAATCTACACTAAAACGCACAATAGACCATGTAATAGTTAGCAAGCTGTATATATTTTTTTGTTATAGTTGGCAAAATGTATCTAAAACTTTGTTCCATTTCTAGACCCAGATGCAAAGCATACGTTCGGTGTATTACAGTGGATTGCGAGATGCTTTTGTTACAATTTCTCAGCGTGAGGGAGCACGCAGGTTATTGCGTGGAATGAGTGCAATGGTAATTGGTGCCGGACCGGCCCATGCAATGTATTTCGCTTGTTACGAAAAGACCAAGCACACTTTGACACTTAAAATCAATGGCAGAAAATGGAAAAATTCAAGTATTGCCAACGGTAAGCAGATTTTGAAAGGCTTGATTTAGAAATAACAATTACCTAAATGCTTTGTATAAAAAGAAAAACAACAACCTACTTTTGGCCACTGTGTTTTTGTTGTAAGTTATAGCTATGATTTTGTATTGTTTCATGCTAAAGTGACAATGTGAAAAGAAAGCAATTTTTCAGGGTGAATCATAACATGATGTTTTACTACGGACAAATTATGTTGTTATTGTCGTACACATCCTGTATGTTGCTGAAATGTCCGACTACAAATCAGTGTAATAAATAATTTACATGTTTCAGGATTGGCCGGTGCTGTTTCTACCTTCTTTCACGATGTTGTTATGAACCCGGCTGATGGTATGTCAGTTTATATTTATGTTTGTTATTTATTGTCAGGGAAATAACCAAAAAATAATAGTTATTGTTATGTAACAGTAGCATTTCTCTGTACTAATTGCTGTACAGATGATTATAGGTAAACACGAATCACATGTGCAACCCCAAATTATAGCTTATCATTATTTCAAAGCATAATTTTGTCAATTGTGTATTTGGGTTAACTGCAAGCAAAAGCTTGGCAAATTGCAGTTTCCATTAATCTAAGTTGTCTGTTTCATGTTTAAACACTATTTTAAACTTTCTTACAGTGATTAAACAGAGAATGCAGATGTACGGCTCCACACATACCACATGTCGCAGCTGTTTAGTGCACACTTATCAGACAGAGGGCATCAGAGCATTCTACCGAAGCTTTCCGACCCAGTTTTTAATGAACGTCCCCTTTCAGACTGTACATTTTGTTGTCTATGAACTCACACAGGAGTATGTTAACCCGACAAGAACGTACTTGCCATTAAGCCACATCTTCAGCGGCGCTACAGCAGGGGGAGCAGCCGCATTTGTCACAAACCCATTGGATGTATGCAGGACTCTACTTAACACACAGGAATCACAACAAGATACAAAAGTTCGTGGACTTCGACAAGCGATTGTAATGGTCTACCGCACAGACGGACTTAGGACGTTCTTTCGAGGGGTTACAGCACGGATGTTTTATCAAATGCCCTCTACCGCCATCTCCTGGAGTGTGTATGAGGCATTTAAGCATCTTCTGTACAACAAGACTTCGAAGAGTAAGAATGAACCAGCAGAAAAAAACTACACGACCTACACTCCTCCTGCTTGGACCCCTGCATGTTCAGGTTCAATTCTACCTCCTCCAAACAAGTAACTCCTTACTCTTCAAGGTAATGCATTATTTTTACACAATATTTCTTTTTCGCGTTGTCGTTTCCGGTGTTTGGTGCACGGTCACTTGGTGGAAGATGGTTTCTTCGTCCTTACACAATCACCATTGTATTTTAAACTTCGTAAAAGTGTTTGAAGTTTTCCAAAGTTAAACAAACTAAATGTTGCAATTACTGTTTCCTAAAAAAGTGTAAGACACCCGATGCGACCTCATAATATTGCCTGCGTAGTGGTTGCGTTAGGTTGACAGTTAGAATTGTGCTGATAAAACGCTTCAAGCTTGCTTTTGACGACACATAAAACATGCTGTTGTTTTCTATCGTTGGTTTTGGTGGTTAGTGGCCCAACTCGGTAAACAGTGTGGTACCCCGCAATGTTGAGCGCAAGTGGTTTAATTGTTTGCTAATTCTAACCACAAACACACAACAGCTTCAGAAACTTGTAAATCCTAAACTACAAACCAACGCTTAACCATTTCCAAAAAACTTTTGGGGTCTTATTACCATGTTGTTGTGTTTAAAAAATGAACCGTCATTTATGGAAGAAAATCTTTAATTTTGCCAGGAAATTATGTATCTGCCAAGAGCCAAATTGAACATATTATTTAGCAAGCAGTTAAACGTTATGTCCTGTTACACTAACAAATATGACAATCAACCAATTATATTATATGTTATGTTCGTGCCATTATCAATGATTGCTTTATATTTTGCGAACTGCCTCTACAAAATTTGTTGTAGATGTTCAACAGACTTACTGTAAACTGATATTCTGAAAAGTCAATTACACACTAGATATGTGACAATAACTCATTCTTGACAAAGTTTTTGCACTCTCCAAATGCATTTATATTATTATTTGGTGTTTATCGGCAAAATTATTGGAAAACTGCCTTTTAAATTGAAAAATTGTTTTAATATCGGCCCAAAAGCACCGTTGCATGCAAGTTACATCCATGTGCTGCCATGTTTAAATTAGAATTGTTTGATCTCGTATTTATATATTCAAAAATATTGGTTAAATTAGTTGTTGACTCAATTGATTTGGTTGCAGCATTTAACAGTAATTAATGGACTATCCCCTTTCCTATCTATGTAACCATTTTTTATTACATACACGTATCACTATTAACTTCAAAAGCATAATGGAAGTTTTTTAACAGTAAATAAACTAGTCGTGTATTAATTTAATTCGAAAGATAATTATAAGTTGATTTCTTTAATTGCTTGTACTTAAATTTGCAGAAAAGTTTAAGAGTTATAAATTATTGTGCTCTAAAAACAAAAGTCCGAAAACCTGGAGGTGAAACCAGTATATATATTTCCAGTTGCAAACTATCCACCATCTCTCATACTGTTGTTGTTGATTATTTGCGAAGTTTATTCATTTTGTAATTGTTCACATCGTTATTTAGCACTCCTTGTGGCGAGCTAACAAACAAACAGTGTGCTTGTTCGATTTCCACAATGAATAAATACATTTTAATTTCAACCAAAGCTTGAAATAATTGGTCTTTTTACTCCCGGAGGTTTTTTGCTGAGTTGGCAAAAAGGAAATTGTGATTGATGAAATGCCACGTGCGCGTCAGTATCTGGATGTCCTTCACATTACGCTATAATGGTTGTACTGATACCCCACTATGATATAGGAAGCGTTGCACGCAAACGTAATGTTGGAAGGTTAGATTAACTTGATAAGCTGCAGACAGTGCACACTGTTTCGACCTATAAGGTCTCATCAGTGCAGCTGGTGACGAGAGATCGGCCGCATTGGCTAGTGTAGCCATTCAACGGCACTCCAGTTTGTGGTGAGCAACAGGGTACAACCCCATACATCACCCAGTCTGTGCGATGCCACAACTGGGCATACAGCACAAATGCTTTTACATATGCTTTTACTTTAGATTAACTTGGCTCGGTAAACTGGTGCGCTCTTTGGTTAACTGATCCCAAACCGAAGTCATAAAGACCCGAACTGGGTAACATTTCACAGTTTTGTCACGTTTTTTTGGTGACATTTAGCGAAACTGACATGGGAGAATGCACATAGCGTAATAAGTAGGTCTCTATCGTACCGCAATTTACTACGATTCCGAAAATATTTAAACCAGAGTAAAAACACATCAATCACCACAAAACATTACATGTCTGTCGCAGTTATGATCTAAAAGTGTGTTTTTTGGAGTTTAACAACTTGAATGTGAGAAAAATATAAAACGACTTGTTGTTTGCACACAAGTACCTCATTTTCGTGACAGGCCTGATTTTATGAGTGTGTGCTAACTGCTAACCAAGGTGTTTTGTGTGGTTAACTCCTACAAACCCCTTTACAACCTGTGTTTTTCTGCGCAGTCACGGTGAGAGCCACGTTTTCAGTTTTAGCAATTTCAACCGCCGAACCCCTTACTTGCGACCGCGGGTTAATTATTAACTGTGCGCTGGACAATGAAAGCTTGTTCGACCGACAAACGTGTCCCCCTGCCGGCGACGTGATAGTCATGTTGCTAAATTTGGCTAAGCAGTCAGTCAATGCAGAGTCACTGGCCAACAAATTTCGTTGTGTTTTGGGCATTGTTTGGTCGGCAACCGACGGTCCGCGACGAGTTCGTTCCTGGGCCATATACTTTTTCAGGTTAAATGCTTTAAAACATGTTGCCCATGTATCCCGGGATGTTTTCATTGCTAAATATTTGTAGTTTTTTTGAAAGGCCGGTCCGCGATAAAATATCCGGTTTAAAAACCGGCCGCAGTGGGAAAAAAGGTTGCCGACCCCTGCTTTAATGAATTTTCCAACGAGGTTTGTGTAGAAATCTAGAATTGTCAAAGAAGGTTCAAAAGGTGAAAATTTTCTTGTATGCACAATAAACCGTCCCACCAGAATATAAAAATTTAAAACCGTCCCGCGTTAAACTGGTTTTGTGCTGTCAACTTCGAAATAGCTATCAGAAACTCGTTTACATTTAAGTTTTATTGTTAAATTTCAGGCTGTTGTACAAGGTCGAAGGCCCCACAGTAGCAGCGGTAAACGGGGTCGGTTGCGGTTTGAATGGAAACTAGCGCGCCATTCTACAAGCGTTACTTGTTTGCACAGCCCCGACTCAATCAAACAATGAAACCACGGTCTTATTGTGAAAACGACTTTGCGACGACGAAACGCGCGTAAGTATTTGTGCAAGTCGACACCATTAGCAACAAAACTCGAAATAGCCGTGAAAACAGACGATCTCAAGCCATTGAAAGAACTTTTCAGCAGCTGAAAATTAGGTAAATTAAACACAATAAATTAGAGTGCGCAAACTAAGGCCACGCATAGAAATGTATGCATAATATATTAATACGTACGTTTATGTGCCCAATGTAAAACAATCCTTTTTTTATATAACGTCCTTGTTTTAGAAAATACTTTTTGCCAGATATTTGATAAAAAATGGCATACTACGACTGTATTGTTTTACATTGGGCGAACAAACGTACGCGTCAAGAACCTGTGATGCGACAGACTTGACCTAAAAGGTTGTTCCCGTCTACTTAAAACAGTGGTTCTCAAACTTTTTTGACCGCGACCCAAATCTGAGTTACATGAACATCTCACGACCCAAGCTTCAAACATCAAATAATGTATTTTTTTCTGATATGCATGAAGAAAGACGCAGACAGCCATTTGTAATGATTAATTAGAAACAAATAATTGATTTATTGTAGCGTGTTTCATTAAATTGAAATTTTTCCTTCATAAATCTTCAATGCACGGCTCTATTTTTCATTCAAGAGACCACTTGATATTTATATTCAGTAAAAGGTCTGTGATTCGACTTTTAACTGAACGAAACGGACTGTAATTTCGAGGCCACGTCGTCGTCGCCGCATAGCATGCCAAAATGGCCGCAGGCTTAACGAGGTCGATTCGTTCGACAACACTGCATAACACAACACACATTGTGGCTTTGCAGCATGATCGTTGATAGAAGTGAATCCCAAATCTAAACATGTTTCCTTGTACGAATACTTGTCCTATTATCCCCGTGTTACGACGTCACAATCGCCATGTGCGTGACAGTAAAGTTGGAAGCCTATTGTCGTCTGTATGTGGTAATGATTGGTTCATTTTACTGTACAACGTGGTCGAGTAAGCTGACTTTACTACTGCATTAAGTAAATTTGTTTGTGTTTACTTAATGCAGTAAAAGTTCGTTAAGAGTGAATCACTATAGCGCGACCCATTTTTTGACCCTACGCGACCCATACTTTTGAGAACCACTGACTTAAAACATTCGAAATCCCATCGCATTAAACGAGATAAGTGGTCGAAACTGAAACTCGGTGCTTTGTGTGAAGTGGAACGTTTTTCTCATATTGTTTCCCGAACAAATGGCACTTGACTTACAATCCCAAACAATGCCCATTGTCGCCTGCAACGACATTGTTACGTCATACACAGCGACGTCACACGTCCGTTTTCACGATCACAAGTGTCGCGGCACGCCTTATTACGTCATACAGAGTTGTTTCCGATGAGAACAGTCATTGCACAATTATTGCGTCATCCATTATGAGGTCAAAATTTTAGTCTGCAGTAATTCCATAGAAGAAACGTAGATTTATTTATAAATAGTCTCACGTTTTGTTTTTTCCAGACACAGACAAACACCACGTTAAGTTTGTCAACATTAAGACAATAAAATGTCGCCGCGTCACGTTTGTTACGTCATCATTTCACGTAATTAGTATTCGCCTGAATATCAGTGAGCAGCAGGAACAGGAATTAAGTGAGTTTGCAATTATGTAAAGTCATATAATACATCAGGTTGTACTTGTTGGCGGAAAACCTGTTTCGAAATATAATGGAAATGTGGAAAGTGCAAAAATGGTGAGCTTAAACGCGAGCGCCTACAATTGCTGAGTAAATGATTGAAATAAATAAATAAACAAAACGCTCAGATTCAGTTAAGTTCATGTAACAGAATTTTCTTTCGCGTAATTTTCCACCGTCAGTTCCTCATTTTTATAAAAAACTTAAATGGAACAAACAAACATTTAGTTATCAAGTTTATAGATCGCTTCTGGCAATTGTAATTTTGCACCAACGTTTCTGCGTCCTATACAGGTCGCCTTCATCAGGGTTAATAACACTGAATGCTGTCGTTTACCCTGATGAAGGGGAACCGTATAGGACAGGGGTCAGCAACCTTTTACAAGACGCGTGCCAATTCACTTGTTATTTCCATGTGTTAATGACCTCGCGGGCCAAAGAAAGCGGAGTGTAAAGGCTAAATTTTAAGACAATGGCATGATAATCAATACAAACACGCTAATCAGTTGGCGTGCCATGAAAAACCACCTCGCGTGCAAACCTAGGCACGCGTGCCAGGGGTTGCCGACCCTGGTATAGGACGTCGAAACATTGGTGCCTGGCAGTAACAGCTTGTATAAACAGTTAGTTTTGTTTCACTAAGTACCACAAGTTGCAACAAGCATAAAAATATTATCACAATCAATCAAAGAACAATAGAAATCGAACATTACAACGCGATCGCAGTTCACGGTGAAAAATTTCACTTACATGCAGCTTTGGCGCTCCAAGCGGAAACAAAAATGGAGCGCTACTATGACATCACACAGGGATCCATAGCGACGGTCACCTGACAGTTTCGACAAATGACGACAGCATTCGGTTCCCGTTGATGATGGCGGTAGTGGCGATCAGGATTCGATATCCCTTCTGTTTCGCCAGGAACCGGAGCGCGGCCACTTCCGAATACGTGACGCCTCCGATGAAGTATACGAGCGCAACCTTGGACGCCTGTTCGCCACTGGAGGCGCTCTTGCCCGCTTTCGCTGACCGCGCTTCAAGTTTTTCGAAATTACTGCCCGGTAGGTGGCGTAAGACGTCCTCCAATCCACCCCAGCCCTGACGCTGGATTGCTTGCTCCACAAGTCTGTTGAAATTAAATACGATTCATTTAGATTGGCTGGAAATATTTAAGGGGATTCGAACCCACAACCCTTTGAACATAAGCCGATTTGCCTAAACCTCATGTTGCAAAGGTCATTTTCAAACAACCAAAGTACGACGTTTTTTAGGGTCTTGAAACACTAGTTATTTAGTTTGGAAAATAATTTCCTTGCATCTACAACTTAATCTATTGTAGACACAAACAGAGCGTGGAAAAGCCCAGAAACACATTATGACAACAACAAAAACGTTACCTGCAGGTTAGGGGGGTATAAGCACCCCCAAACACGTAAGCCATGTCCGAAGGTTTCTTGAGATTGTATTCAGTGCCAGGTTTCGGAATCAAACTGAGTTTTTTGCTGACTGTGCGAAACCAGTCCTTCTTCTGCAGCGCCGCTAGTGAGCTGGTGACGTAGGAGACCGCTGACCCCACCGTGCGGCTGTCTGCAAGTTTGTTCAAGTTGGATTCGATCGAAGTATCTTTGCCTGTTTGTGCCTCAGTGAGCAAGCCAGCCTGGAAATACAATTGACCGATTTCAATTTTATTCCTACCATTGAGACCATGAAAAAATCTAGGCGAAGGTGTCGTTTTTTTGTCCGTAATATGTCAATAAGCAGCACAGTTTTCTCTTGAACAACTGACATCAAGCAAAAGGCAAAAGTAAGCTTTAAGCATGTTTTGTTTTTCGCTTTTCAGGGTTGTTTTTAGAAGAGGAAGACAGTAGACACGGTGAAAAAAACTGCCTGTGTGTATAACCTGTGGTTTATTAAATGTTTATGTGAAACAATTTAAATGTCGTTTAACCCATTAAGTCCAGTGGTTCTCAACTGGTAGTCCATGACTTTTGGGGTGGTCAACAGGACGTTAATTGTATTTGGTAATATAGATACACTGGAAATGGTTGCATATAATTTATTGAATATTCAGCAGGAAAAAAAAACTCATCAAAGTTATTGGCCATTTATTGTCAGCTGTCAGGTAATTGATATCACTCCTCGAAATTCTGTATTGAAAAAATATGTTTCAAGTTAATATGCTTGTTGTGGATGCTTTCTTTATCCGTACTTAACAATGGACTGGTCCACAATGTTCATTAAATGCAACTGGTGGTCCATAGCCTAAAACGAGTTGAGAACCAGTGTTCTACGATGACTTTTCAGGTGGACCACAGGACGTTAATTATATAGATACGCTGGAAATAGTTGCATATAATTTATTGAATATTCAGCAAGAAAATTGAATTGAACTGGTGGTCCATGGCCTACAATGAGTTGAGAACCACTGATCTACTCTATTATTACCACACACAGAGACATTGTGACATAACAAACATTTCTGTACCTTTTTGAGGTTAAAGAAGGTCAACATGTGTTCGAACCCGTAGCTGTGAAGAAACTTGTGTTTGAGATTATTGTAATCCTTGGGTAGCAGGCCACTAGTAGTGCAAGAGAGCAAACATAGAAGTCTTAATGTGAG
The DNA here is from genome assembly GCF_965637545.1 of Phallusia mammillata. Lineage (NCBI taxonomy): Eukaryota > Metazoa > Chordata > Ascidiacea > Phlebobranchia > Ascidiidae > Phallusia > Phallusia mammillata. Next base: position 30,399,033 of record NC_137255.1, read on the forward strand.
GAGCATGTCGTATTGTCGGTGGATGCATTCCTCAATATAGTTAACACACTCTCGAAAATCGGAACCTTCCAATAAACCTGTTGAAAGGAAAACATAGTAGAGATTTTGCCAACACACTTAGCTGTAAAACAGATAGTTTTGACTTAAATTAAGGTTTAAAAACTTGCAAAACACCAATAGACTGATGCAAGGGTTAATGATTACATACATTTTGAAACACTGGAAAAGTTTGAAAAAGTAACAAACACGTAAGCATTGTCCCATAGGGCATTTTAATGCCTTGCTCAAACAGAAAATCGGTCTGAAGTGAATCGATATTACCACACAATATCTTTTTTTAAAATCTTTTTCCTAGTTGTTGGCCAGTTTTGTCACAAATAAACAGAACATATGGAAGTTTTGATACAGTTTGGGAATGGAAACATTCATTAAAATTTCTGTGTGAAACTTGATGTTGTGAAACAAAATACATCACTGGTTATACTGTGTTGAGTGGTTGCTATAAAACTACAAAAACTTTGTAATTTTTCAGGGTATATTATAACATGAGTACAAATGCCATAATAATGGTCAAATTTAAACGCACATACAGACATTGTGTTTATACAAGGTATTTCTTAAATTGCAGTAGTTTGTTAACATGTCCCAAACAAATTTGAAAGGCAGTGGATAAATAGCCAGTAAGAAAACAGGTTTAATGGGGCAAAAGAAAAAAAGGTTTTAGTATTCTGGAATATTCTCTTTGTCCATCTTTAATAAGTAACATGTACAGCATGACAAATACATACTGTGTTCAATATGAAGTATATCTTGCAAATCTCCGCGTCGCAGTGAGCCCTTGGTTTTGTGCTTCATGATGACCTCACTCGCTCCGATGTGAAGAGTAAGTGACCGATGTTCTTGCTTCAAACCTTTCAGTTCGCTCGAAACAAACGTCTTGACAAAAAAATTTGCAACTTTGATTGAGTTCAGTTTATTTCACTTGGTGAAGATGTGTGGTACTAGATACCATGTGATACTGGAAGGTAAACTACATGGTATGGCCCATGGTTTGCGAAATGTAAGAAGGTAAGCTCCAACAAGGGTAAATAAACAGGCAAAGAGACCAGATTGTGCTGTCATTTCAATTTCAAACCCCCAACCCAATAGCTCTAACCAGTGTTTTTTTAAGATGTTTTGGGGGACCGAAACAGTCCCCTAAATTTCTCCAGCGGTTTCCCAAAATGGCTATTTTTTGGTATTTAAATGAAACACTTGCGGTCTCTTAAAACTACTTAGCGGTCACCCAAACCAAACCTTAAAAAAAAACCTGGCTCTAACCATCATTAAATAGTCGCAAAATTATATTTTTGATAAAATGGGGTATACGATGCAGTATATAGTACCTCCTGTGAAAGAACACATACTTGTATCAAAACAATCTCCAGGCCAGAATAGCTGCGCAAAATCGTCATGAAGTTATGGAAAACAGGGAAGGGCACAATCGGTGGATAAAAACTGAATGCGCTGCAGCTACACCATATTATAATTTGGTAATTCAACAACATTGGATTTAATTAAATATTTGTTAAGTGAAAAGTGATACTACCTTTAGGTCCTTGAGTTCCATGCTGTGACTTTTATCGTAGTTGGCCTGAATTTCTTTTGCCCTTGCACTCAGGTAGGGAAAAACATTAGTGAAGTGTCTGTGGAATAACAATCAGAAAAGTTGAATGCAGATGAATCAAAAGGTTAAGTGGGCAATGACAGTAAAATGATCATTCATTGCGGCTTTTGTCTAATTATTTTTTGACCTGTATGTTAGGCAACAACGTTTTGTCTGACATATAACAAAGCGAAATACCATTTATCGTGTTTAAATCATGTCTAATTACCGAAACAACTGCCTAATAAAATGACCATGGGTAAAGCAAAACAAAGACCTTTTGCTCTGCAATAAACCGCTGCAATCGTACACCAGTGATTCACTCCCTTGGGATTTCTGTACGATAATACCTGAAAGTTTACATATTTGGGCTGTAAAGGTGACATGTCAACTGAAGTAGGGTACCCATAAAATTGATGGCTTTTTATACTAAACTCAGAATACATCATTCCTTAACCCAGTGGCTCTAAAACTTTTTTTTGTTGTGACGCCTCTGGAAAAGTTTTCTAGACTTGCAATGCACCAGCAAATAAAAGTTAATGAGGAAAGTGTTTATTGACACAACAACAAACAGCCACGAAACTGAACTATTCTGATATGCCCTTGGAAAATTGAAATGACGCACCAGGGCGCTGCGGCGCACAGTTTGAGAACTACTGAACTAAGTTAAAACATTCACACACTAAAATTAACCCCTTAAATTAGTGTAAATAGCAGCTTCACTGATATAGTATTGTGACTGTGACAATCAATTAACATTGCACAATGTTGTCAGGTTCAGTGGCGACTCGACAAGCTTTCTTTCTTTTCACAAACTCTGCACAAACCTTAACCAGTTAACTTTGGTGTTTCCGGTCACTATGCTATTTAGTCTAACACATTTTCTTATCTATGAGTCTACAGCAGGGGTGGGCAACCTTTTTTTACTGTGGGGCCAATTACAATTGTCAAAAATAGATCGCGAGCCGCACCTTTATATAACACAAGGTGATTTTACTTTGTTGCTTACCAAATATGCTTAACTACAAGTAAAATTCGCATTTGATTCAAGCCACATTTTGCCAGGTCGCAGAAAACTAGGTGCATTAATCTGCTGAAAAATATATAATAGTTCGTCTCGTTTGCCGGTAAATTTGAAAAAAAGCGTCTCTGTGGGCCGTACAACCTTTTATGAAGGGCCGCAGGTTGCCCACCCCTGGTCTACAGACTCAAAAAGTAAGACTGTCGGTGGTCACATAATGGTGTACAAAACAATTTTCATCTACAGTTTTTTAGTATATGTGCGGTTATGCTTCCAAGGTCAAAACTGTCCAACATGTTTGAGAAATGTTTGTTTAGCAAATAAAACAGTGGTTCTCAAACTCATGTGGCGTATTAAAGAACTAAAATATCCTTCCGTGGCACACTTCGCAGGTAAACATTTAAGAAACGTTGTTCTATTTTTAACTTTATTGTGGTGCTTTTCACCAATAACTTAATACGAGCTTCGAAACATAGCCATGCACACCAGTATTACTGTATGAAGTCTTACAACACCAGGGAATGTTTGCACTTTAAAATAGGAAATATTTCATGGCACACTTGAAAATCTCTTACACAGTTTGAGAATCACTGAAATAAACGCAGTCGAACATTTCATTACCTGTCTCGGATTTCACTAAAAAGCGAATCCTCGGAGTTCAACATGGTTTTCACACTTTTCTCAGTTTTTGTAACTTCTGGGCCAAAATCAACAACTCCACATTTTATCTCAAAAATGTCGTCCAACAAACCTTCGTATGTTACCTGAAAAAAAAGTTTTTTCAAAAAACCAAATATATAATAAAATATGCACACAATCCCATAGCAAACCACAAAAACAGTGATTTCAATTTGCAGTTATTTATTTATTCAGAGCAGTAGCTTGGTTGTTGTAACATAACACAAATCATTGTTATGTTTAAAACGTTTCTTTAAAGCTAAGTTTTTGTGTCTGCGAAGTACAAAGAGGCGAACACTCATACAGTATATTTGGGAAAATCTGGACCTAATTTATGCATGATTAAAGTGAGGATTATGACAAACTGAAAATCATTTTAGTTCCTACTTCCCACATACATTGTTGAACAGTTAACTGTCAAAAAACCAGACACTGATTAACATTTTTTTGCTTCCCAGCAAACACATATCAGTCTACCTGTGAACACAGCGGTGTAACATAATCAACATCCCTGTCTAGCACCACCAAGTGGCCAATTTGATGCTGCAAAGGGGATTTTTTTTCACCAAGTTCCGATGTCAAAGTGTTGGTGAGGCTTTCCACAATTTTTGCAGCATGACCTTGCCCGTAGACATTCGGAATTGTGCCGAAGGTCGTTTGAAGACCGACTATTGAGTGAGCGACGGTGTGGAGCCACGTAAAATCACCTTCCTGAAAGAAAAAGTAAGGACAAGTTTATTTATGTGTATTATATACTTATGTATAATTTTATGGCTATTAGCTAATATGAACAAGTATTCACTACTGCCATTAGCCATAAAGCAGTGTTATGTGTTATCCTGTTGGGTCAAGCCTATTAAAGATTTGGTATAATTTCTCCCACAGGCCTTACAGTCTATGACATATGATAAAAATTGCTGAAGCATTCAACATAATTATTGACAGTGCTTTAATGTAACTAAATTTAAGATAGAACATTCCTGCAGCATTTTTGTTTTCGTGCTAAGTAAAGGTTTGATTTTGACAGCTCCAACGTAATATAAACCACCAAAAATGTTTACATTTTGGCAGCTTGTTGGTTAACTGATGTCTCAAACGTAAAAGTGCACAACTTGTTGGTTCTATTTATTTTTTCCTTGGGAGACAGGGTTGGGGGAATATTAACTGCAATCTGTTACAGTGAGTCCCCATCCAGCTGCTTGTTAGGTTTGTTGAACCATTCTTTGATTTTTTATTTTTATATATGTCAGCATTTTAGTTCAGGTTCTGCTGGCCCAATTTCAGACGTTTTCTTGCTCAAGCAAATGCAAGTGGCTGAGATAGGATTGGAACCCATGACCTTGTGAACATAAGGTGGTTGTGCCAACCAATCCAACTTCTTACCAACTGACACATTTATTGACCAATGTAAACAAACCGGTAGGACTTATTTGTGTGTTGCCATCATGGTAATAAACGGCAACAAGAACGGCAATACACAATATAAAATGTGACTGCCAAATGTCAAAAAACTGTGAGATTTCAAGGTCATTTTACCACAGAGACTGGTAATAGGCACTAAAACAATTCTATAGTATTATAGCTGCACAATTTCTGGCTAAAACGGCTGCTACTCACCATAAAAACTGAATTCAAAAGAGCGGGATTTTCAAGGGAAATAATGTCTTGATCCAAGGGTATAAATCCAATGTTTAGATCTTCGATTAAGTTTGGACCAAATACTCCTTCCTGTTCAAGAATCGACTCACAAACATGTAGACAACGCGGAACCATAAAAATCTTATATGCTCGCATTTTTTCTGTAAAAATATGAGAAAACCGAAATTTGTTCAAAGTGCTGAACATGAACCACAGAGATAAGTTAGCATTTAAATTGTAACAATTGCAGTAAAAAATGAAAAAAAACAGTTTGTTTTTCAAAAACCTAATAGATTAATTTAAAAATGATATTAAAAGTTATACACAACTGTATAAAACTGTCTGGTCCTAAGATTTTATTGAGAAGAAATATTATAGTAAACTAAAAATGTTGATTTGTGTTATTTAGCTCTTCAGCAGTTTTTGTAAGTTAACTGACAGATAAGCATTGGGCAAAATTAATATAAATCATACCATGCAGTTAGCATGATTAAAAACAGTTGAAGTTATCACATAATACCTGCTCTACGGTCAGAATGTATGTGAGCAGCAATATGTCGCATTGCCTTCACACTTGGTCGCACAATATAAACCCTTTTGTTGCCACCACCGAGAATTTCTTTGTGTTCCAATTTATAAACTTTATCGACGCCTTTTTCTTTCAAAAACTGCAGACCAGTTATTCGATCAAGAACAGTCATCAATGATGGATCTATCACCAAGTCTTTCTTTCCATAGAAATTTCCCAACAAGATTGTAAACTGCTCCCTCGCTTGAGCCTTTAGAATTCGAACATCGGGGAACGATTCCATATTAACAAATCTGATTGCACTTATGTGATTCTGTGATACAAAAAGGCAAAAAATTATTGTAAAGCACAAATCCAATCCACCAAAATATTCCTAACAAGTCAAGGATAGAAAAGAGTACAGTGAATGGAAATTACTCTTTTTTCTGGTTAAACCAGAGTTTTATATCCTGTTTAAAAAATCCAGCAGTAGAGTTTGTGATTGCGAAAAAAACATTACAAGAAAAAAGAGTGATGGTATTTGGGTGAAATGCAAACACAATAGGAATCATCTGTCATGTTGCATGAGATAAAACAACACAAATATGATTGATGGTTTTCTGACTTTGAGTGTGTAAAAATCCTTCGAACTTTTTTCTTCCTCCCTATTTGTTAGGGAAGCATAGGTTTTGTCCTTCTGTCAGATCATTTGACCTTGAACTTCAATTAATGCACAACAGAGTTCAGCGGGGCAGCCCTCATATTCTCAAGGTCAAGTGCAGCATCAGTCGTGTCATCCACTTCTCCCACGACAGCAACGTTGTCTCCACGAATAATGTAAAGTCCGAGCATAACTTGTTCGACACCGTGAGCTGATGAGAATACTCTTTCATGACTCTACAATCGGAATGTATGTGAGGTGCAATATGTCGCATTGCCTTCACGCTCGGCCGCACAATATAAACCCTTTTGTTGCCACCACCGAGAATTTCTTTGTGTTCCAGTTTATAAACTTTGTCGACGCCTTTTTCTTTCAAAAACTGCAGACCAGTGATTCAATCAAGGACAGTCATTAAGGATGGATCTATTACCAAGTCTTTCTTTCCATAGAAATTTCCCAGCAAGATTGTAAACTGCTCCTTTGCCTGAGCTTTGAGAATCCGTACATCAGGAAATAAATCCATATTTAGAAATCTAATTGCACCTATGTGATTCTGTGATACAGAAAACAGGCAGAAAATTATTGTAAAACACAAAACCAATCCACCAAAATATTCTTAACAAGTCAAGGATAGAAAAGAGTACAGTGAATGAAAATTACTGTTTGTAAGAAGTTAAACCAGAGTTTTATATCTCGTTTGAAAAAATCCAGCAGTAGAGTTTGTGATTGCGAAAAACATTATAAGAAAAAAGAGTGATGGTATTTGGGTGAAATGCAAACACAATAGGAATCATCTGTCATGTTGCATGAGATAAAACAACACAAATATGATTGATGGTTTTCTGACTTTGAGTGTGTAAAAATCCTTCGAACTTTTTTCTTCCTCCCTATTTGTTAGGGAAGCATAGGTTTTGTCCTTCTGTCAGATCATTTGACCTTGAACTTCAATTAATGCACAACAGAGTTCAGCGGGGCAGCCCTCATATTCTCAAGGTCAAGTGCAGCATCAGTCGTGTCATCCACTTCTCCCACGACAGCAACGTTGTCTCCACGAATAATGTAAAGTCCGAGCATAACTTGTTCGACGCCGTGTGCTGATGAAAATACTCTTTCATGACTCTCGTCGAGAATCAGGTTGATTGTTTGGTCGAAACCCTTCAACATTCCCACAATCATCCGTCCATCCGATGTTATCACTGACACAATTCTGTTAACCAGTGGTTCTAGTGCTGAAGCCATTTTTAAATTTTAAATCACATATAAACTCTAACTGGAAAATAATAACTTCAATTTAACAAAGATTATGAAAATTAAAACAGAAAATTGTATGGCAGTGTTAATTATAAATACCTATCAACCTTTGAATTTTTTAGGTTACAAACTCTTAAAGTATATGTGGCTTTTCTAATTTTTTATCATGTGTATTGTCCTGCAGTTTTTAGCTTCCTGCTCTGTAATAAACTTTAATTCACCAAAGCAACAAGACATTATAAGATTAACACTGACAACACTTGGTCACTTGCTGTTATTTGTCAAAGAAACCATAATAATCAGCATTTTTTTCATGTTGGAATAGTATTACCTTGCACACAAATACATAGATTTAGAAATGGCACACCACAGGCTGATACTTTCATTAAACCTCTGATACGAAACAGCTATAAAAAGCACATTGTTATGATACATTTTTTTACAAACGTTTGGTATATTAACCTCTACAATTAGACGTAATTGTTGGTTACATTATTCAGCTGCACAAATTCTTTAGTAACTCCGTTTTAGATATGAAATTATCTGATTTAAAAACATGATTTGTAAGCGATTACAACACCAGTATTCAGATCCGATTTTTACGGCTTTCCCGCACATTTTTTTATATTTCAATTCTGCATGCTTTTTTTTGGTATACAGGTGTAGAATTTTACAATTATCCCTGGCCTCAAACAAAAGATGTGCGATGTTTCGTTTCAGTTTTGCCAGGATCGCGTAGTTTTTCATGACAGATTGTGTGACCGATCATGCGTAACCTTGTTCACTGGACCGAATGGAGAAGTGGAGAATTTAGTTGAATTTTCACTTTACAGGATTCGTTTCGGTTTGTCGTATACACGCTTAATTATTCATATCAACGTGTTTTAGCAGAATACTCTGAATATGTGAATTGCGTTATCGTCCGAAAAGGAAAGGCTATCAGATTGAATAGAACATGTTCTATTATTTTCGGACGTAGTGTTGCGATTTTTTGTCCAGTGCCAGTGGTGGCACACATCTGAGGTAATGTTCGACATTCGTTGATTCAGTTGTTTTGCTTATTACGAATGGATTGGATAGCATTGAAGAAAAATCCGGTTTCAGGTGGGTTTTCACCGGAATATTTCAGTTTCAAACTGGTCTTGACCGGTTTCTGCCTCCTTCCGAACCTCCGAACCGGTTTAAATTGGAATAGAAGAGATAAATTTTTGACTCGATTTTTGAAAAATCCTAAAGCTATAGCCTTTAGTTTTTTTCGAATATCGGGGCTCAAAAAATTGAAGAAAAATCTGGTTTTAGGTGGGTTTTCGCCGGAATATTCCAGTTTTAAACTGGTTTTGACCGGTTTCTGCCTCCTACTGAACCTCCGAACCGGTTTAAACCGGAATAGAAGAGACAAATTTTTGATTCGATTTTTAAAAAATCCTAAAGCTGTAGCCTTTCGGTTTTTTCGGTTTTCGGGGCTCAAAAAATTGAAGAAAAATCCGGTTTAGGGTGGGTTTTTCGCCGGAATATTCAAGTTTCAAACTGGTTTTAACCGGTTTCTGCCTCCTACCGAACCTCCGAACCGGTTTAAATCGGAAAAGGGGAGACAAAATTTTGATCCGATTTTTGAAAAACCGAAGGCAAGGGTCGGCAACCTTTTTGGCGACCCGGGCCAATTTACTTGTTATTTCCATGTGCTAATACAATCGGGTGCCAATGTTTTTCTACTAGTGGTTCGTGCCAGCAGATATCAATAATAAAAAAATGCAGAGTGTTATGTGCACGCAAGGCTGACTTTAAAGACAATGACACGATAAAAACTGAAAACAAGCCGTGTAAGTGTAACAGGTACAATTAGTACTTCAGAATAAACACGCAAATCGGTTGGCGTGCCATGAAAAACCACCTCGCGTGCCAACCTTGGCACGCGTGTCAGGGGTGGCCGACCACTGCTTTACAGGCAGCAACCAGCACTTTGGCAAATCAACACAAGACAGCTACTGAAACTGGTTTTGCATTTCTTATTGTTTCGAAACCCTAAGGGTCTTTTGCAGTTCTTCTTTTTCGCAAGGTTCGGACCCAAACCGGAATCTTTGGCAGTTTGGCTGAAGAAATTCGGTCGATTCATTTGTGACGTCACGCAAAGTCGTACGCTACGGTTTAAAATGTTTTGTTTCCAGGAAAAAGGTTGTGGTTTGTGAGGAGTGGCATGAAATATAGCTCTTTAATAAGAATAGAAGTGATGACAGTTATTACGTAGCTTTTTTTGTTCGTTTAACGAACAATTCGTAAAAATTGCTGAATAAATTTCTCCACCGAGACTTCGGCACATCAATGCTTTTAAACTTTTGAACCACTTAAAACAAAACATGAAATTTTAAGCCGGTTTAATCTAAAGCAAAAGTTAAAGTATTATTTCTATGTTTTTGTATGTTTTAAGGTATTAAATGGAAAGAAAATCATAGGGTTGGGGTTGTTGTTGTTTTTCGCCGGGATATTCCAGTTTCAAACCAGGCAGGGCCGGATTATTCCGCCTATCGAATCTCTAAACCGGTTTAAATCTATTTAGTCCTATTTTGCTTTTTTGGGTCGAATATTCAAATCAGGTGGTTATGAAAAATTTTTTGCATTCTGTAATACTTTTGGTTTATTTATTGGCTGCTAAGTTACAGAATAAATTGTGAACTTAAATTATCGCATTCCTTAGCCCTGCCAACTTGATTTAATGTTCGCACAACACACATATGTTGTTGTGAAATGAAACTTAAAATGTCAAGTTTTACTCGGGACTGAAAAGGTAGTCGAGCTGCAGCGCTCTGTAGAGGAAAATCATGTGCTGCATGTTATACTGGGCAATCATCATCAACAACATTTTCAGCTTAATTTTACAGTAAAAATTCATACTGAGTTGGTTATTTGAGTTTTAAACCTTGATATTCATGAGCCTATTAAAATTTGATATTTAGACTTTTACGGGTCCTGTGGCAGCGAACCAGCTGCAGCCTCTTATGGGGCTGCGAAACACTATAAACCCAAAACTTCGTTTCGCGCGCCCCTGAACCGACTGTTGAACCCGCCATACACACAACTGTTGGTTTGGCTTATTGCACAGCCAGGTATTGCCCACTATTTTGTGCTTCCATGTTATTGTTTATGTTACTGCTTAGGTCATGTGTTCCCTGATGATTAATTTGTCGAAATGTCAAAAAGAAAATATTGATTTAATTTGAGCTTGTAATAATGATGCGACCAACATAAAATATGCATCAGAAAAAGATTTTTATTTGCAGAGGCCCCACCCCGCCTCAACATGTAACGACCGGCCGATAAAACAAATTATCATGTCGTCTCCATTGATAAAAATGGTTGCAAAAGAAGGAACAGAAACGTTGGAACATAAAAATGTTACTCCAAGTAGTCACATAAAAATGTGTCATATGTTAACAGGGGTAATAACTTAATGTTTACATTTAAATTAAGTTGTTCAGACCAACACTACAAGCGGAAAGTTAAGGCAGCATAGATTGTTATGTTTGGCGGCGTCCCTTCCTAGATAGGCCAGCAGGGACGCAGGAAACATTTGATAAAATAAGAAAACAATAATTACATAATAAAGGAAACACTTCAATACAATATGTACAGATATATAATGCAGAAAGGCTGCGCAAAGCATAAAAACATAAGAATATACATTACATATCAGCGACCTAATTTGTTGAAAACAATTTAAGAAACGTAAATGTACGAACGCCACTAGATGGTGTGCGAGATATGTGACAAATTTGGACGTTTTATGACGGAAAACGACGTTTAAAGGAAGTTGAAAACTTGTTTTATTAACGTGTCACATAGTGTGGTTTCGTTTGAAAAGTTAGAAACAAGTTTCATGGTTTTGGTTTCAGACAAGTAAGTTGGGTTTATAGTTTTACCTCAACACAAAATTTAACATTTGCAAGAGTCCTTTAAACGAAACAACGAAAACGTATTGTGACGAGGAATTTAGAGGGACAACTCCTAGTGACGTCACTAAACAACAGCATGGCGAACGACAGCAAAAGTTAAAAGAAAAACACAATCGGTTACAACATTAAACGTGGATTTTGCAGAACACAAATCATGAGGTTGTCATGCACTAGAATCACAACTTATGTTTTATCACCAGTGTTTACGTTTATATACATCTGAGAAGGTTCCTATGAGTCATTTCCGCAACAAAAACGTCAAAAATCATCTGACATTATCATATCACAAGCATAGAAACATTTATTTCCAGATTTAAATTTGTCGGATTTTTTACTTAGTTTCATAACGTTACAATCACAAATAAGTGGTCAGCACACACGCCGAACTTTATACAAGGATTTTCAACCGATGTGAATTTAATACTGAATTCGTGACGTCTGTCAAGTTAATGAAAACAAACCAACACTCATGTTAAAAAACATCTTTGCAGCAAAAAAGCAACTTCTATAAACGTCACTAACATAAAGCAGTAAAAGGCGACGGTAAATGGCAGAAATCGAAACGAAACAATATGTACAGTTGTTTGTAAAGATGACAACAGCAACTGTAGAAAGATGGTTTAGATTGATGTATTGACCATTTTTGAAAATGAACTTATTGGTTTTTGGATGTCGTTTGTGACGAAAGTCTGTATTTCTTGTGACAGTAAAATTCTTCATCAAGCCAAATGCAGAGCGCGTGTTGCGATTGTTTATGTATAAAATCAGTTAGTTTCGGGATTGTTAACGTTGATGCAAAATACCTTGCGCACACTCATGTTCGGCGCCTATGCTTGTCAGTTTTAAACCCAAATAACAATGTTTCAAACAAACATGACAGTTGATAATCATCCGGAAAAGATGCCGACCCAGACAGTGGACAATAATGATTTATTCCATCGGACGTTCAGGCAATGGGTAGACCTACTAACATGGGGACTCATAACACGTCGGTTTGGGAATTTCTGATAGGTGGCGCAACGGATCATGGCGTTCATGGTGACAATATTGCTGAGTCAGCAATTTGGGCTTTTGGTCACAATAATTGATGAGTCAGCAATTACTGTCAGCATAAACGCCTAAGCTTCGTTGCGCCACCTATCAGAAACGCCCAAACTGGCGTGTTGTGAGTTTATGTGTCAGTAGTTGTACCCAGGCAATGACCAATGCCATCATTAGTAATGAAATGTCACATTGATCCACTGTCAGGCCAAGCATTTATTGTAAAGATTGTTCCACAAATTAAGTTTATTTAAGATTGTTATGGAAACAAGTGTTCAGGTTTTGCTTCAGATTTAAAACCAAACTTCTCCTCGCGACTTTGATCTGATGAGATTCTCCCCTACTTCTGTGAAGTCATTGGCCCAAACCTCCAACAAATTGATGTTGTGGACGCATTGTGCCAATGTATTAGCACTTTTATCTGTCAGCTGGTTCCCTGACAGATTAAGAAGTTCCATCTAAAACAAGAATAAGTTAAACGCAAGTAACACTCAAGTATGTTATAATAAATGATGCAGTGTGACGTCATAGTACAAAATGTTTTTGAGTGAAAAACGGATGTCACGTGTTGTGAAGTGTGAAAAATAATTAACGCTATAAGATAAGATTAACAAACAAACAACTGCTGATGTGTAGATTTGCTCGGGTTGTTCGTAATCACATGAAAATCACCAAATAGCATTATGTTGCCTACATACGACCCGTGGACCCAAGTACCATTTTTCAATTGTAGTTTAGAATGCTTATAATATGTGTCAGTAACTAATAAAATCACACCACTTTATTACATCAACGATCACAAAATAATTTCACCAAGTGCGCATTTTTTTGGTTCGTGACCAAAGTTACCACATTTTTAGGTTATTTCCCCCTGACAGTCACGCTTATTTTCAGCTGCAGTTTTGCTGAGAAAGCTAGATAGCAGCGGCGAAATCAGGAAACTGCAAAGCTTTCGCGAGAATTATTTGTTCTTTCTGTCAATTGGACGGATAGAGAAAGCGTCAAAGTGGAAAGATAGGCCGTGTTTCGGTTTTGGTACTTTTTGGTTTGAGCCTGCTTACAACTTTGAACAAAGCGCTTTGCCGCTTAACACGTCGTTTTGAACCAGAAAACTAAATAGGCAACGGGGCAATTTAGTGGCATTTTGACGTAAATTACGTATTCAGTCTCGTGCGGTCTAGTTACGGATCGTGCGGACATTTGTGTGGGAAATTTTTCAAAGCGATCTTAGGACGTATATGACGTCATTAGGGAAATTCCCAAAAGAAAATGTTTGGACGCCCCCCAAAAAATTTCTGGATACGCCCTGCTGGTGACCGTAAATTGATTAAAACTCGTTTCTTAGACATACGGCCTTAAAAACTGGCCTAAATGGACCTTATGGGAATTAATAGATACTACAAGCCCAGTAGCCATTTTAACCGGATTTTTCTAAAAACGTTTCGATACAGATTGTGACGTCATAAAAGTGATAACTAAATCGTTCAGATTCAATTTATAAAAAATATTAAATTGGACTTGAGTAACTAGTAGATAAGATATAATAAGATAATTCACGTTTCTTTGCATCAGCAAAATGTAAATGAAAATACCCAAATATTTGGCGGTCCTTGGTGAAATAAGAACCTGTGATACGGCCACCATTGCATAAAGGTTATGCACCCCTGCTGTGGCGTTTAAACTTAAGACTTTCCATCTGTATGTGACACTTTTTGTCATTAGTTATTTGTGTTGTGTGGAGTGACGTGTATTGGGAAAAAATTGTCCAACCCTATCATGGAGTGAAGCAAAATGTCGGTGAAATGTGATTTTATGAGGCAGAAAACGAACAGAAAGACGCACAGGTTGAAACTTGTAGATCGGCACAAACTTTTATGTTTTAGTTTTAAGAAGTTCGAACCCGGGATGCGCCTTGTGCGGAAGTTTAGCGGAAGTTGAAAACACATCGTTGACATCCTACGTGACGTATTTGCAGGATTTCATTACCACCTACGTGTCTTGTTGCGTCAGATATCACCCAATATTAGAAAACTAGTTGTTAGCCTACAATGCAAATAGAGCTTGTTAAGCACTGTGTCTTCTGCATATTATTATTAGTTTTAACTAAACCTATGTACCGAATATTTGGTTTGCCCAACTAATTCAGCCGAAACGAATAATTTTACTACTATTCGGTTTTGGCTAAATAATATGTTGCGTTTCAGCCCAAACCGATAATTTTACAATCAAAATTTTAAAGCACATAACGAGTCATTTGTGCCATTAACCACACAATCTTCTAAACTATTATCAACTAATGAAACCTATCATTTTTCCCACTCGTACAAAACGTCAGTTATGTTATCAGCAGACTGGCAACTATTCTTATGCAGCAACATCATTGTTTGCCTGCTGATAGTAAAGCTCTATGTTACAAAAGAATAAGGAAGCATCTCTGTTGGTGTAAACAAACGTAGCAGTAACGTAATTTCAGCTATGAAGGTGGAAATTAGAACTTCTGTTAAAAACGTGTATTGCATTCAGCTAAGCGCACAATCCAGTTAATCGCATAATAAAGTTTGGCATATTGATTACACCATTAACTGGATTCTTATGCGCAGCATATATCATAGTGATCATTAATTCAGGATAAAAGTACTTCTTATATTTGAGTAATGTAAGAAAGGGATTGAATTGTTTTGTACTCCAATAAATATCTGCCTCAGCAACATGCCCAATAGTCGCCATATTGTATAGTTTTTTCCTCAACGAAAGCACGTGCTTCAGGCTAAAAAATAGCTTCGTGTCGTCATAGATTGTACACCGCTCTCGCGCGTTATGCGCCAAAGTCCACCCTGACCAATAATTACCCCTGGACCGACCACATCGGTTGAAATTCCCCACACACACCAGTATATACCGCGATTTTAGTAAAACAAGTCAATTTAATGTTAAAGTTCGGATAGGTGGGAGCTAAAGAAAAGGCAAACCTGCGTCAGTTTAGGCTATGCTCAAATAATTCCAAAGTGTTTGAGTTTAACTTGAGGGTCGCGGACTTGACCAGTTTTAATTGAAATCTGCCCGTGGGCCAGCGGCCCTTGATTGCCGGCCAAACTTAAATGGCGGCCCTGACCTCGAGCCTTCGTGTGGTCATTAGGCATGCTAGGCCGGGTAGAAATAATTTATTAGCCGGCAAATATAAATTGGATTCATTGGAGCTGAGACATAGAGTTGCAAGGTGATACATAACCGTTTTTGTGAAACATAACCACATATCAAGTTTTGGAACAATCATGTTATGATTATTTTCTATTAAAACGTTCTATACTATTAATAGTGCATGTAGTATGCAAAATATTTTTTTGGGTCTTATGGTTATTAGGAGGGATGTACCGAATATTCGGTTTGCCGAATTTATTCGGCCAAATCGGTCATTTTTGCAAAGATTCGGTAAACCAAATATTTTACGATCACAAATTTAAAGCGTTAAACGTGTTATTTCTGCTTATTAAGGTTCATGCAATCTTTCAAAAGCCCAAACATAACCAAAATCGCTTCAATTTTTATCTTTTTCAACACATTATTGTTTTTCCCACTGTAGTAAAGAAATTAGTGATTCTTCGGCAGGTTGTCAATCATGCCTTTTTCAACCCCATATGACTAAAATGACGACGAAACACAACATTTCTGTACTAATTGCCTGGTAGATAAACATTTTTTCATTTAGACGCTTAGCGTACCACTTTGCGTAACGTCATGAATGATTCTGTTGATTCGGCCGAATTTATTCGGCAAAACGCCGAATATTGGTTTCCGCGAACCGAAATTTTTGACGAATCGGTACATCACTAGTTATTAGTTTATCGTTTCCAAAACAAATAGTAAATCTTTGCTATAAAGCAAAAAATATATTTTTCGCAAGATAGAATTTAACAATATTTACCGGTTTTCTTAGCTTTTTCACTCCATCGCAGAGTTTCTCCACGCCTTCACTTTCGATCTCACATCTAATCAGTATGAGTTCTTCCATGTTGTGAAGGCAAGGAGCCAGTAAAGCTGCTCCCGTGTTGCAGATCTTGTTGTCGGTGAGGTCGAGTATCTTCAGCTGATTTTACAAATATTATCACATTTATCACAGTGACAAATTTAAGTAACTAGAACTAAACAACACAACTTAGGATTACGCCTTGTTATGAATGCTACGACTTTTTAACACATAATTTCTGTTAAACTTTAAATTTGGCATTTCATCAATTAAAGATAAAGTAAGACATGAAAACATGTAAAGTAAGCTGTAGAATGTTCACACTATTTTTGTTAAAGAGAATTTACAAACCAATCCTGGCTTTTCTAGCTTAATGTAAGAAATTTATTTAGGTTAATTGCGTTGTTTAAATTCCGTGTTTAAGCGCCATGGCCTTGCTTCTTCGATTAAATTTCACATCCGTGTGTCGGGTGATGTGGTGTTATAGCAACACACGAGTAAAAAAGTATGCGCTGCACGTTTGTTTCACTTTACGTTGTTGTACGTCATGCTGAATACAAAAAAGCTGTGACAGAGTTGTTTGTTAGAAACAAAATGTGTGTATAAGTGGCAATCTTCAAATAAGGTGTCGCCTTCAAACAATTTTCTAAAGTAGATTGCTAATCTTTAAACACAACATTTGCACCATCCCAAGATCTATTGAAAATTTAATCTACATTTTGCTCTGTGATTTAAAAGTTGATCTGGCTTTGAAAGAAAATTTTCATCTGTTCTATGCTACAAAAAAAGAAAGGAAGCATCTCTGTCGACGTATACGAGCGCCGTAACGTAATTTCAGCTATCGAAGTGGAAAGTAGCACTTCTGTTAACAACGTGTGTTGCATTTAGATTATTGCATAATCCAGTCAATCTTCTGAGAAAGCTAGGTATATTCATTATACCAGGGCTCGGCAACCTTTTTTGCTCTGCTCTAGATTCATATGCGTAGGATTCATATTTCATAGCGACCATGGAGTCAGGATAAAAAAATTACGTTTTTATTCTGGCACCGTCCTATGACATCATTAATGCAGTTCTATGCTGTGTCGCTGTAGCGCAGTAGTTTTTAAACTGTGCGTCGCAACGCTTTGGTGCGTCGTTTCAATTTTCCAAGGGGGTCGCAGAATAGTTCCGTTTCGTGGATTTTTGTTGTTGTATCAATAAACGCAACTTTAATAAAAAGTTTCCTGATTAACTTTTATTTGCTGGTGCGTCGCAAATCCAGAAAACTTTTCGAGAAGCTTCGCAGCAAAAAAAGTTTGAGAACCACTGCTGTAGCGAATTGCCGAAGAGACATGGGCCAAGGGGCTTACAAGCCGGCAGTTGGAGTTAGAGTCGAGAGGTGGTTGTGTCGGGACTGTTATATATGTGCTGCTTGCTTTTTATCGTTTTTAGACTTTATCATTTTAATACAGTTCGATTTGAGTACTGACAGCCCGTTATTGCTACAGAACCTAAAAAGGCTGTTATAAAAATTGACGAGCACGACAAACTGTTGTCAAATTGGCGACAAAATCTGTTGTCAAAAGAATAAATGTCAATTCGTATCGTCCACAATATTACACTAGTTTGACATTCTAGAAAACTGAAAATGAAAACTGTGGCTTATAAGGAGTTCAAGAAACGAGCCAAATCCGTAGTTGCATGCAATGATACGAAGAGAAGGCTAAGGCTCCGACTGGTGAGACGCACTCAAACAGTAGATGAAACCAACCGAGATTTCGTATTAGCTCTTGTAACGCTTGGATACCAAGACAACAAACTAAGAAATACCATCCTGTACACATCTCTGCCTCCTGTGCTAACCGGACAAACGCCTTGCAGAGACCTTACCGCGCGAAAATTGCTCGAAGGAAGAACCAAGCTTCAGAGAGGCGTCGGGTCGAGCAATTAACGTGAACGAGTTTGTTGTTAACAATGAAAAGAGGCAGTGTTAATGTTGCCCGGGTTAAACCTGAAATTAACCTGGTCGCTGAAGAATTGAAACACTTGGCTGAGGAAAATAAACATTTGCGGCTGGAACTAAACTATTTGAGAAATGAGAGCAAACGTTTTTTCTCTCGTCTGTGCTTTCATTGCAATGGCGATAGACATTTCGCAAGACATTGCAGGCAAGAGAGACCACGTTCTATCAGGAGCCCGGGTTAAGCACCAGGGCACAAAAACTCATTTGACACCAACGAGAGCATGCTGTAGAAGTATGCCAATGTTAACATCAATGACATTTCTTTGTTTACACTAATTGGCACTTCGTCACTGTCAGTGTGGTGTCAAGTGTGAGAAACTTACATATGTCAAGATCAAGTCTTGCAAAAGTATTATGCGCTTTGCGCCAACGGTGACCGAATTCAAATGAAAGAGGTAATACATATCTGTTTTAGCGTCGCTTGTATCAAAACCACTGCATCTTTTTATATGTCGTCGGATGTCGTCCAGGAGTGGCCTTCATCAAACGGCCACGTCGTCAGATACGACTGTCACAATTTTCTCCAGCACCCGAATAAATATGCAGCCAAACCGCCGTGTATTTTTTGAGAGCTACTTAACACACGTAGTGATACATGCTGTTGCGTAACCGTTGCCGTTGTGTTATCACGGAGTATCAATGGGACCGTATGTTATCTTTGTTACAAATTATATACCTTTCTTTCTTAGGGTCGCGCCAAAAAGTATTTGCGGACCCCTGCTATAACACACTGTAACTGGGTAAACGTGTTACGTATTTACTTTGATACCGTTCTTTGACGTCAAAATTTGCATTGTATGTATATGTTACGTCGCTGTAGCGAATTTTAAACGTGACGCGGCCCCACGAGGTTTGAAAGACGGCAGTTGGATATGAGCTGGGGTTGTGTCGCGGCTTCATAACTGTCGCTGCTTGTCTTTCATCGCTTCATATTTTACTATTACGAGTTTTAACTGGGTACTGACAGCTCGTTATTGCAGCAGAACCAAGACATGTTTAACACATGTTTGTTTCACTACGAGTTTTGCACTTGATGGTAGATCATAAAATGGCAAACCAAAAATGCTTGAACATGCTATGACGCAGCTACAGACGAATCCAGTTAATCCAATACTGTTTAGTCGCACAATCCGTTTAGTTGCATAGAGATCGTAATCCAAAACGGTAGTTCATTTGGTTATAAAATCGCCCGGTTAATCGCACACCTCTCAATAACATAATCCAGATAATCGGATAGATTTTGAACAAAATGTGTGACTAACTGGAAAGCAGATTTCTAAATGATTTCTCAAAACACAGTAAACGTAACTCATCGGCCATGGTTTACAATAAAAAAAACAGAGACTAAACGGTTTGTGTCATGTTGTAGAATGTGTGTGTACATTGCACATAACGACTTTGCGCCGTTTTGTGAGAGTTGATCTGGTTCTGAGAAAGTAATTTTATTTACGCCATGCTACAGTAAAGGGAAAGGAAGCATTTCTGTCGATGTGAACGGGCGTCATCTCTGTCGACGTAAACGGTGATAATAAGAACCTGTGATACGGCCACCATTGCGTAAAGTTTATGCATCCCTGCTGTGGCGTTTAAACTGAAGACTTTCTATCTGAATGTGACACTTTTTGTCGTTAGTTATTTGTGTTGCGTGGAGTGACGTGTATTGGGAAAAAATTGTCCAACCCCATCATGGAGTGAAGCAAAATTTCAGTAAAATTTGATTTTATGAGGCAGAAAACGAACAGAAAGACGCACACGTTAAAACTTATAGAACAGCACAAATTTTCATGTTTTAGTTTTAAGAAGTTCGAACCCGGGATGCGCCTTGTGCGGAAGTTTAGCGGAAGTTGAAAACATATCGTTGACATCCTACGTGACGTAATTGCAGGATTTCATTACCACCTACGTGTCTTGTTGCTTCAGATATCACCCAATATTACATAGAAAACTAGTTGTTAGCCTACAATGCAAATAGCAGTTGTTAAGCACTGTGTCTTCTGCATATTATTATTAGTTTTAACTAAAACTATGTACCGAATATTTGGTTTGCCCAACTGATTCACCCGAAACGGATAATTTTACTAATATACGGATTTGGCTATATAATAATCACCACACAATCTTCTAAAATATTATCAACTACTAATGAAACCTATCATTACGCCCACTCATACAAAACGTCAGTTATATTATCAGCAGACTGGCAACTATTCTTATGCAGCAACACCATGCTTGCCAGCTGGCAGAAAAGCTCTTTGTTACAAAAGAATAAGGAAGCATCTTTGTCGGTGCAAATAAACGTCGTAGTAACGTAATTTCAGCAATGGAAGAAATTAGAACTGATGTGAAAAACGTGTATTGCATTCAGCTAAGCGCACAATCCAGTTAATCGCATAATAAAGATTGGCATATTGATTCCACCATTAACTGGATTCTTATGCGCAGCATATATCATAGTGATCATGAATTCAGGATAAAAGTACTGCTTATATTTTTAGTAATGTAAGAAAGGGATTGAATTGTTTTGTACTAAGTTACAATAAATATCTGCTTTAGCAACATGCCCAATAGCCGCCATATTGTATAGTGTTTTCCTCAACGAAAGCACGTGCCTTAGGCTAGAAAAATAGCTTCGTGTCGTCATAGATTGTACACCGCTCTCGCGCGTTATGCGCCAAATTACCCCTGGACTGACAACATCGGTTGAAATTCCCTACACACACCAGTATATACCGCGATAAAATCTGCGCGTGGGCCAGCAGCCCTTGATTGCCGGCCAAACCTAAATGGCGACCCTGACCTCGAGCCTTCGTGTGGTTATTAGGCATGCTAGGCCGGGTAGAAATAATTTGTTAGCCGGCAAATATAAATCGGATTCATTAGAGCTGAGACATAGAGTTGCAAGGTGATACATAACCGTTTTTGTGAAACATAACCACATATGTTAATATATTTAATCAAGTTTTGGAACAATCATGTCATGATTATTTTCCATTAAAACGTTCTATACTATTAATCGTGCTTGTAGTATGCGAAATATATTTTTGGGTCTTATGATTATTAGTAAGGATGTACCAAACATTCGGTTTGCCGAATTTATTCGGCCGAATCGTTCATTTTTGCAAAGATTCGGTAAACCAAATCTTTTACGAGCACAAATTTAAAGCGTTAAACTTGTCTTTTCTGCTTATTAAGGGCACCACGCAATCTTTCAAAAACCCGAACATAACCAAAATCGCTTCAATTTTTATCTTTTTCAACACATTATTGTTTTTCCCACTGTAGTAAAGAAATTAGTAATTCTTCGGCAGGTTGCCAATCATGCTTTTTTCAACCCCGTATGACTAAAATGAGGACGAAACACAACCATTCTGTACCAACTGCTTGGTAGATAAACAGTTTTTCATTTAAACGCTTACCGTACCACTTTGCGTGACGTCATGAACGATTCGGTTGATTCGGCCGAATTTATTCGGCAAAACGCCGAATATTGGGTTTCGGCGAACCGAAATTTAGACGAATCGGTACATCACTAGATATTAGTTTATCGTTTCCAAAACAAATAGTAAATCTTTGCTATGAGACAAAAAATATTTTTCGCAAAATAGAATTCAACAATATTTACCGGCTTTGTTAGCTTTTTCACTCCATCGCAGAGTTTCTCGACGCCTTCACTTGTGATCCCACACCACTCCAGTATAAGTTGTTCCATGTTGTGAAGGCAAGGAGCCAGTAAAGCTGCTCCCGTGTTGCCGATCTTGTTGCGGGAGAGGGCGAGTTTCTTTAGCTTATTTTAATGCAACAAATATTATCACATTTATCATAGTGACAAATTTAAGTAACTAGAACTAAACAACACAACTTAGAATTACGCATTGTTATAAATGCTACGACTTTTTAACACATAATTTCTGTTAAACATTAAATTTGGCATTTCATCAATTAAAGATAAAGTAAGACATAAAAACATGAAAAGTAAGCTGTAGAATGCTCACACTATTTTTGTTAAAGAGAATTTACAAACCAATCCTGGCTTTTCTAGCTTAATGTCGACGTATACGAGCGCCGTAACGTCATTTCAGCTATGGAAGTGGAAAGTAGCACTTCCGTTAACAACGTGTGTTGCATTCAGATTATCACATAATCCAGTTAATCTTCTAAGAAAGCTAGGTATATTCATTACACCAGGGGTCGGCAACCTTTTTTGCTCTGCTCTGGAATTATATGCGTAGGATTCATATTTTATAGCGACCATGGAGTCAGAATAAAAATTTTACGTTTTTATTCTGGCACCGTCCTATCACATCATTAATGCATTTCTATGCTGTGTCGCTGTAGCGCAGTAGTTTCCAAACTGTGCGTCGCAACGCTCTGGTGCGTCGTTTCAATTTTCCAAGGGGGTCGCAGAATAGTTCCGTTTCGTGGATTTTTGTTGTTGTATCAATAAACGCAACTTTAATAAAAAGTTTCCTCATTAACTTTTATTTGCTGGTGCGTCGTAAATTCAGAAAACTTTTCGAGAAGCTTCGGAGCAAAAAAAGTTCGTTTTTAGACTTGATCATTTTAATACAGTTCGATTTGAGTACTGACAGCCCGTTATTGCTACAGAACCTAAAAGGGCCGTTATAAAAATTGTCGAGCACGACAAACTTTTGTCAAATTGGCGACATAAAAGTGTTGTCAAAAGAATAAATCTCAATTCGTATCGTCCACAATATTACACTAGTTTGACATTCTAGAAAAATGAAAACTGTGGCTGATGAGTAATTCAAGAAACGAGACACCGCCGTAGTTGCATGCAATTATACGAAAAGAAGGGTAAGGCTCCGACTGGCGAGTCGCACTCAAACAGTATATGAAACCAACCGAGAATTCATATTAGCTGTTGTAACGCTTGGATACCAAGACAACAAACTAAAAAAAAAATTTTTTTGCTCGATAGAAGAACCAAGCTTCACAGATGCGTCCGGTTGAGCAATTAACGCGAACGAGTTTGTTGTTAACAGTGAAAAGACGCAGTGTTAATGTTGCCTGGCTTAAACCTGAAGTTAACCTGGTCGCTGAAGAATTGAAATGCTTGGCTGAGGAAAATAAACATTTGCGGCTGGAACTAAACGATTTGAGAAATGAGAGCAAACGTTTTTCCTCTTGTCTGTGCTTTCATTGCAATGGCGATAGACATTTCGCAAGAAAATGCAGGCAAAGGAGACCACGTTCTCCTATCAGGAGCCCGGGGTGAGCACCCGGGCACAATAACTCATTTAACACCAACGAGAGCCGGCTGTACAAGTATGCCAATGTTAACATCAATGATATTTCGTTGTTTACACTAATCGGCACTTCGCCCACTGTCAGTGTGGTGTCAAGTGTAAGAAACTTACATATGTCAAGATGGAGTCTTGCCGAATAAGCTTAATTCAAGAGTTAATACATGTTTGATTTAGCGTGGCTTGTATCAAAACCACTGCATCTGTTTATATGTTGTCGGATGTCGTCGAGGAGTGGCCTTCATCAAACGGCCACGTCGCCAGATACGACAGTCAAGATTTTATCGAGCGCCTGAATAAATATGCAGCCAAAGAGCCGTGTATTTTTTGAGAGCTACTTAACACACGTAGTGATACATGCTGTTGCGTAACCGTTGCCGTTGTGTTGTCACGGAGTATCAATGGGGCCGTATGTTATCTTTGTTACAAATTATATACCTTTCTATAACACAGGGGTCCGCAAATAGTAGGTTGCGACCCAAATTTGGGTCGCAAGACCTTCCGGTCTGGGTCGCAAAATGTTTTTAAGTTTTCAAGAATATAAGCATCGCATCCATAGGCGCCGAGTTTTGCAAAAAATGCAATGTGGTGGACGTAAAATATGACGTCACTTTGTGTGACGTCACCAATGTGGGCAACCACAAGAACTCAAAAACCCAACAAACTTTCAATAGAATGCCACGTTCGTCAAAATCAGAAAAATACGAAATGTTTGAAATAATATTCAGCTGGCAATTGCAACATGTTGCTGTAGCGTTTATCATTGGTTTGGTAACGTTTAAAAAATGTTTCGTCAAGTTGTTGCTGCTTTATATCACCTTAGATAAAAATTTATTACTACACATTTGCATTGTACAAATCAATGGCCAAACATTCACTGACAGACAATTGTGTGTTTGACGTCATAAACAAGGCACTAACCACAACAGGTTGCAGTTTTAAGCCACGTTTTGTGGTTGAATCGCCATTACGCTTGTTAAAAGGCAAAAATGCTTCTAATATTCTTCAGATTTTACGATATTTCGTACAATACCGCCACGAACTAACCAAAATTTCCACGCTGGCCGCCACCGTGCTTTACAAACCCAAGGTGGCCGCCACCGCCTACTTGGCGCCTATGATCGCGTCTATAGTTTAATGATTTTCAGCTTTTTCAACCTCCTAATTATTTTTGCATTGTTACATATGACTACGTAACTGTTACATCGAGCCTTTGTAACAATGCAAAAAGTTAAGCGTACCTGTGCTAGCATCATGGCTTTCTGTTAACATTTTGCAGAACAAAACGTTCGTTTACCTGTTGTTTTATGTGCTAAGTTTCGTTCAATTTTGTGCAAAAAAAGCAGCAACTGACAAAAGTATAATAACAGTCTTAGTATTGATATCTAGTTGCTTAGTATTTTCCACAAACATACATGCTAACAAAATGCTTGGGTTGCAAGAATTTGGAGCATGTTTTTAGGGTCGTGCCAAAAAGTATTTGCGGACCTCTGCTATAACACACTGTAGCTGGGTAAACGTGTTACGTATTTACTTTGATACCGTTCTTTGACGTCAAAATTTGCATTGTATGTGTATGTTACGTCGCTGTAGCGAATTTTAAACGTGACGTGGCCCCACGAGGTTTCAAAGACGGCAGTTGGATATGAGCTGAGTTTGTGTCGCGGCTTCATAACTGTCGCTGCTTGTCTTTCATCGCTTTATAATTTACTAATTTAATAAGAGTTTGGAACACTATATACGGATCTGTTCATAAGTTTAATGGTGAAAATAACGGCCCAAATAGACGTTAAAAGCGACATGCTTTATTGTTCAAACGTTTCGGCAAATGCTCATGCCATCATCAGTGATATCAGTGATGGCATGAGCATTTGCCGAAACGTTAACGTCTATTTGGGCCGTTATTTTCACCATTAAATAATAGTTTGAATTGGGTACTGTCAGCCCGTTATTGCAGCAGAACCAAGAAAAGGCGTAAAACATGTTTGTTTCACTACGAGTTTTGCACTTGATGGTAGATCATAAAATTGCAGACCAAAAATGCTTGAACATGCTATGACGCAGCTACAGACGAATCCAGTTAATCCAATACTGTTTAGTCGCACAATCTGTTTAGTTGCATAAACACCGTAATCTAAAACGGTAGCTCATTTCGTGATAAAATCGCCTCGCATACCTCTTCATAACATAATCTATATAATCGGATGGATTTTGAACAAAATATGTGACTAACTGGAAAGCAGATTTCTATGTAAATGATTTCTCAAAACACAGTAAACGTAACTCATCGGCTATGGTTTGAAAGTGTGACTTGCTGAGCGGTAGAAGAGACAGGCCTCTTTATCTTTTCCTCCTTTTCTCCATTTTCGCACTTTTTTGCTTTTAAAATTTGTCAAAGAAAACCGTCGTGGGCAATGAGTCCAAACATCTGAATTAGAGCAAAAAACAAAAAAACAAAGAGTTTGTGCCATGTTGTAGAATGTGTGTGTACATTGCTAATCACGACTTTGCGCTGTTTTGTGAGAGTTGATCTGGTTCTGTGAAAGTAATTTTATTTACGCCATGCTACAGTAAAGGGAAAGGAAGCATCTCTGTCGATGTGAACGGGCGTCATCTCTGTCGACGTGAACGGGCGTTTTATATTTTTTTATTTGTGTTGCTGACTATTCTTGAAACACACGTTTCTGATGACACCATTACGGTCATAGTTTCAAAGAGTGACGTAACCTGTTGTCCGGGAGAAGATATCGGTTTTTGTTACAACTTTTAATTTTTTTCCTCATTTGGGTAACTTACATCTCTCACTATTTTTCGCTTCTACAAATCGTCAGAGAAAAGCAACATATCCGAACATCGGATTCAATACAAACATTAATACAAAAAATAAAATAGAATTGACGCAGCAATTATTTACAAAGTATTGTCAAACTTTTGGCCATGTTGTAAAGTGTGTGTGCACATTGTGAAAAAATAACTCTAATCTTTCTTAACACACAACATTTGCACCCTTCCACGACAATGAAATTGTGAAAATTTAATGTCATAATTTGCGCTGTGAGAGTTGATGAAGTTCGTAAAGAGGAACTTCATTTGTTCTATGCTACAAAAGAGAAAGGAAGCATCTCAGTAGACGTAAAATAGGTAAAAATGTCATTTCAGCTATGGAAGTGGAAAGTAGCACTTCTGTTAAAAACGTGTATTGCATTCAGATTATCGCATCATTCAGTTAATCGCAAAAGAAAGCTTTGTATAATGATTATGTGATAAAGTGGATTCATATGCGAAGCATGTATCAAAGCAACCATGGATCCAAGATACATGTGCTGCTTTTATTTCCAATTATGTAGAAAAAATGGTTAAATTGCTTTCTACTCAAATAAAAATCAGTCAATCAACAGAACATTTCCTTTTCAGTTTTACATCTACACAACAGATATACCAGGTCGTATTCGCAAGTTAAGTAAAGTTACATTTAAACGTTTTCTTGTGGCGTCACATGCTAATGCAGGTCCGCGAGTAGTTTGGTTTCAGGCCAGATGCTTTGATACATTTTCCCGTGTTTCCCGGGGATTGTAAACTAATTTAGGCGTTTTTATTACTAAATATTTTTAGTATTTTGAAGACCATCTGTGATAAAATTCCAGTTTCAAAAACGGTCCGTTGTGACAAATTGAAGTAATTTAAAATAGACAAACCACAACAACTTCGGATTACGCCTTGCTATAAATGCATCGACTTTTCATGGCTGGATTTAATTAAAACCTGCCATAAGATTTTTTGTTTCTTGTGCTTTTACAAACATAGCTTATTGCGTTGGAGCATGTTATTCTTATATTTTTTCATTTTGCAAACCCGCCGAAATCGTGGCTTTTACGAAAAAACACCTAAGGCGAGCTTTGGTGAAGATCAAAAGTAGAATAATTCCCAACGCGCGACAAACACGAAAGGCACAATTAAGACGCTTCGCCAGTCGCGGGCCTGTAGATTTGCTGCACAACTTCCCCCCAGAAACGGTTTCAACACAAGTATAACGATTCTTATATTTCCCACAGCACAAACTTCCGCAAGATTGATATGCTTTGTGTGAATTTTGTGATTTGCCATTTTACAATTCGTAGTTTAAGTTTATGTTGTCGACAAAAAAAAGACGAAGCAAAGACAAAATCGAATGAACTCAGCGGGTCAACCAAAACTTGCGCCGTGTTTTATTTTTCGATTTTTTTATTATCTTTATGTTTATTTTAGATTGCTTTAATTTCTTTGTACTTTTGTTATTTATGCTTTTGTCATTCATATCTCAGTGTACTAATAACATGATTTCTTTCTAAAAGTCTTCGGCAAGGTTTTTTTCCCGTCAAACCCCACCTTCTTTCCCTAATACGGGTGGCTGGCATAAAGTGTCCACTCAACTGGGCCCACCAAGTTTCCTCCACTATTTAACGTTGTGCGCAAAATTGAATGTTTTTCGGGCCCGCCTTTCCACTTGTTTATATTTACCCTTATATTTATATGATATATACAGCGATGTTTACTTCTCAGCCTGTAACGACCCCATTATATACTGAAACATGTAACCATCAATTTCAGCCAACCTAACGCACAAGTAAAGTTTTTACCCGACATGCGTGCTTGGTAATGATTGGATATTAGTCATGTGACATTTTATTAAATTTCCTTTTATAAATGGTTGTAAACGTGGTGATATAGAGTGTCGCAGTTGTGCTGTTTATAAACGTTGAAGTTACGCAGTTTTGCCTTGATTTTAATTGTTTATATATGCATAAGGTTGTTTACAGTTGAAACCCTGTTTGTTGTGACCATCTCACCGCTTTCTTGTTGCCAACAGTAGCCGCATTCGAATACAAAGGCTAATAAATGTTTATGTTAGCGTTGCTGATATCAAAACCTCGGCTTCTGTTTATGTGTCGTCGGATGTGGTCGAGAAGTGTATTTTTTAACACTGTGTGGTTAAATACAAGTTGATGACGCGCCCCGGAAATGATGGAACAGTGCCCTTGTTACCCAAACCATGGATTTTACTGATTCCTCACTAGTGATCGAGAGAAACATCGAAGCGTGTTTAACGATATTGCAGTAAGTCGCAAACAAACAGTGTTTGGGGAATGATGAACACCAAATGCTGCTTAGCAAACTACGTTTTTCCAGATGTCATTGCAAAAACAAGAAAATGACGCAATCTAACAAGTACTTGCAAAACACTGTGTTTCGTTTGCAGTTGCATCAGATTGTCTTGTCTTTTTTTAAACTCCACTTAATATAGATACTGGACAATCGGCTACTATTCTACAACACCCTTGGCGAACGGCCACATCGTCAGACATGACAGCCAGAATTTTATCCAGCGCCCGATTAGATATGCAACCAAGGACGGTGTTTAAGCGCAATAAATTGGTGCTGTGTCTTGACACATGTATGATATATGCTTTTACATAATATCGTGTTGTTTGTTTCATTTTAGTTCTCCGCAGACGAATCCAGTTAATCCAATACTGGGTAATCGCCGAATCCGTTTAATTGCATACAGATGGTGAATCCTAAACTGTAGCTAATTAAAAAATCGACTGGTTAATCGCATACCTTTTAATAGCATATTCCGTATATTTGCATAAAAAGGATTGGCATATTGATTTTGCAAATAACTGGAGTCGTCTGTACAGCACATGTCATAGCGACCAAGGTTTTTAAATTCTTAGATATATAGCTGACTAGTTTTCGCTGCAAAGACATTGAATATATACTGTTAGCCAGTGTGTCAGTGTTTGTAATTGTTAATCCTGTAGAATAAAGTGAATACTGCTCTGTACAGATCTAAATACGTGAGTTAGGTAAAATTACATTTACAATTTTATGGTGTGTCACAAACCACTCATTTTTACATACAAAAGCGGTTTGTTACTCAGTTATACTGGTAACATTTTTTACCACTATGTGGTTTGCATCGCTTCTTCCAATATATCAGTCAATACTATTATAGTTTTTTATGCTCATGTTTGTATTATGCTAAACATTTATTTTCATTTGGCGCATTTTGTGATTTTGCTTTGGCGCAAATAGTTTACCGTCAACAGATATGTTTGCTGTTAAAAAAATTTACACAACACATATTTCAAAAACTTTTACCGGCTTTGTTAGCTTTTTTACTCCATCGCAGAGTTTCTTTACGCCTACACTTCCGAACTCACATCCACGCAGTATAAGTTCTTCCATGTTGTGAAGGCAAGGAGCGAGAGAAGCTGCTCCCCTGTTGCCGATCTTGTTGCAGGAGAGGTCGAATATCTTCAGCTGATTTGTTTACAATAAATATTATCACATTTATCAGAGTGACGAATGCTAGTAAATGAAAATAGATAAACCACAGTGACTTCGGATTACTCTTTGCTATAAATGCTACGACTTTTCATTGCCCGGATTTATTTAAAAAACCTGCATCAGATTTGCATTTTTCCGGATGCTTGTGCTTTGCCAAACATTGCTTATTTCGTTGGCTCATATTGTTGTAATATTTTCATTTTGTAAACCCGCCGAAATCGTTGCTTTGAACAAAATACACCTAAGGCGAGCGTTCGCTGTTTGTTTGTTGAAGAACAAAAATAAAATGATTCCAAACGTGCGACAAACATGAAAGGCACAATTAAGACGCTTAGCCAGTCGCGGGTCTATAGATTTGCTACACAACTTCCTCCCAGAAACGGGTGAAACACAAGTATAACGATACTTATATTTCCCACAGCACAAACATCCGCAAGATTTATATGCTTTGTGTGAATTTTTTGATTTGCTATTTTACAATTCGTAGTTTAAGTTTATGTTGTCCACAAATAAAAGACGACACAAAGACAAAATCCAATGAACTAAGCTGGCCACCAAAACTTGCGCTGTGTTTTATTTTTTGAATTTTTTAATTATCTTTATGTTTATTTTACATTGCTTTAATTTCTTTTTACCTTTGTTATTTATGCTTTCGTCATTCATATCTTAGTGTACTAATAACATGATTTGTTCCTAAATGTTTTTCTAAACTATAGTTTGCATGTTTGTTTGCTTTTTCGGACAAGTCGGTTAGTTTGGTTTGGACCTAGTGCCAGGTTTAAGTTTCAATGAAACAGGCTAGATTCGGGTCTGACTCTACATTAGATCACATTTGGCCGTGGTAAAAATGAATTTTGAGTCTAAATTTGACATTATTTCAACAACTACCTGTTGGCGACGGAATTACGGCCTGAACCTTCGTAAAATCAAATAAACTAATTGTAACAAAAAACAAACAATATAAACCAAACTAAAACAAATATGTCATAGGGACCAAGGATTTGAGATTCTTAAATATATAGCTGACTAGTTTTAGCTACAAAGACATTGGATATATACTGTTAGCCAGTGTGCCAGTGTTTATATTTGTCAATCCTGTAGAACAAAGTGATTACTGCTTTGTACAGATCTAAATATGTGAGTTAGGTAAAATTACATTTACATTTTTATGGTGTGTCACATACCACCCATTTTTACATACAAAAGATTTTTACGGTTCGTTACTCAATAATACTGGTGTCATTTGGTTACCACTGTGTGGCTTGCATCGCTTTTTCCAATAAATCAGTCCATACTATTACAGGCCCACTTTGAGAGTTGATCTGGTTCTGAGAAAGTAATTTTATTTACGCCATACTACAAAAAAGAGAAAGGAAGCACCTCTGTCGCGTAAACGGGCGTCGTAGTAACGTCATTTTAGCTATGGAAATTAGTACTTCTGTTCAGAACGTGTTTTCCATCCAGATTTTCGCATAATTCACTTAATCGCACCAGTGTAGCGACTTTACTGCCGTGTTCGCTTATGCGCATCGAAACGTGCTATTTGCCGTTTTCTTTTAATCGCCATTGCCTCGTATAAAGGCAGGTTTCGCGTTGCTCTATCTCTTACACGCTACAACATAACTCGGACATGACGCCACTGCTCAATAAAGATTCGACCGCTTCACAAGAAATCTTTGTATAATGATTATGTGATGAAGTTGATTCATATGCGCAGCATCTGTTATAGCAACCATGGATTCAAGATAAAAACATGTGCTGTTTATATTTCCAATTATAGAAAAAAATGGTTAAATTGCTTTCTACTCAAATAAATATCAGTCAATCAACAGAACATTTCATTTTCAGTTTTACATCTACACAACAGATACCAGGTCGTATTCGCAAGTTAAGTAAAGTTACATTTAAACGTTTCTTCTTGTGGCGTCACATGCTAAGTCAGGTCCGCGAGTAGTTTGGTTTCAGGCCAGATGCTTTGATACATTTTCCCGTGTTTCCCGGGGATTGTAAACTAATTTAGGCTTTTATATTCCTAAATATTTGTAGTTTTTTGAAGGCCGGTCCGCGATAAAATTCCAATTTCAAAAACGGTCCGAACTGCAAAAAGGTTGCCGACCCCTGAGCTAAGTCACATACAATTACGGAATTTAGATGACCAACTGCTTATAAAGAACAGAGTTATGGCGTAAAGTTGATTGTTTAGTTTAAATTGTGTTGAGAAACAGGTCAAACTGCTTTGAGACGAAATAAATTTCATTCATTCAACATAACATTGTCTTTTCTGTTGCGTCACTTATCCCCACCAATCATATTTATTTTTATTATGTTTTTTAATTTACCGAAGTTACGCTACAATTGTTTTGATGCCAAATTCTGCTTTTGAAGCGTTTTAGGTTTATGTTAATATTAATTAAAATCACAACAAATTTTCAATAAGGACAGAACTGCTGGGTCTTCTACCTTTTTTGTGTTGTGTGAAATTTTACTTTTGATTATTGTGACCACATAATCTTTACAGTTGATTTAATTGTGACGACATATTTGAATTCTGACGCAACAAAGGTATATTAGAGTGACAATCATCACTTTCAATATTTAAAAATCATTCGCACCCAAAGCAACTATTTTAAAGCGCCAGTTGTCAGTATAAAAATATCTGCAAAAAACATTTACATGTTTGCAAAGATGCAAATTTTATTTAGATAAAATGAGGTTGAAATAAACCGGTTGCAACGTTTGTAATTACAAAAATCTTGTATATCACTTAGATCAAAATTCAACATTTTTACCGGCTTTGTTAGCTTTTTCACTCCACCGCACAGTTTCTCGACACCTTCACTTCCGATCCAACATCTAATCAGTATAAGTTGTTCCATGTTGTGAAGGCAAGGAGCCAGCGAAGCTCCTCCAGTGTAGCCGATCTCGTTGCGGGAGAGGTCGAGTCTCTTCAGCTGATTTTAATACAATAAATATTCAATATATTATCACATTTATCATATTTATCGTAGTGACGAATGCTAGTAAATCAAAATAGACAAACCAACACAACTTCGGATTACGCCTTGCTATAAATGCTACGACTTGTCATTGCCGGATTTAATTAAAACCTGCATCAGATTTGTGTTTTTTTTATGCTTGTGTTTTGCCAAATATTGCTTATTTCCTTTGCTCATATTGTCATATTTTTTCATTTTGTAAACCCGCCAAAATCGTTGCTTTCAACAAAATACACCTAAGGCGAGCGTTCGCTGTTTATTTGGTAAAGATCAAAAATAGAATGATTCCCAATTCGCGACATACACGAAAAACTCAGTTAAGACGCTTCGCCAGTCGCGGGCCAGTAGATTTGCTATACAACAGCCCCCGAGAAGTTGGATAAGCACAAGTATAACGATACTTATATTTCACACAGCACAAACATCCGCAAGATTATGTGCTTTGTGTGAATTTTGTGATTTGCCATTTTACAATTCGTAGTTTAAGTTTAAGTTGTCGACAAATAAAAGACGACACAAAGACAAAATCGAATGAACTAAGCTGGTCAACCAAAACTTGCGCCGTGTATTATTTTTTCGATTTTTTTATTATCTTTATGTTTATTTTACATTGCTTTAATTTCTTTTTGTTATTTATGGTTTCGTCATCCATATCTTAGTGTACTAATAACATGATTTCTTCCTAAAAGTCTTCGGCAAGGTTTCTTTTCCCGTCAAACCCCACCTTCGTTCCCTAATACGGGTGGCTGGTATATAGTGCCCACTCAAGTGGTCCCACCAACGTTCCTCCACTATTGAACGTTGTGCGCAAATTTGTATGTTTTTCGGACCCGCCTTCCCACTATCAGCACTTTATTTGGATCGCGGACGCTAAAAGGATGCCCACTGTGCTATAGCAACACTAGGCTGTGACAAAGTTGTTTGTGTAGAAAAAATGTAAACTAGCGTCGTTTTCGCCTTACGCTCATATTTCAATAAGCATTGATTAAATTCCTTACGTATACCGCAAAAACTAAACATTACCCTTATATCGTTTTGTTTATTGTGAAACTTATTTCGTTTGTGCTCGTACAAAGGATTTGATTTTTCTCTTAAATGAATGACGACATAATGGCTAGAATTAAAACACCACAATCAATTTCAAATGAGGACATAATGATTGTGTCTTCTACCTTTATATGTTGTTGAAAATTTTGTGTTTGTTGTTGCGACCAAAATATTAACTTTATTAAGTTTTTAGCATTGTATGGGCAAGGTTGTTTTTTACGTTTATCTAACTGATGTTCTAAGCTTTTCGAAGCGAAATTATCATTCTGGCATGCGGGTAAACTAGGAACAAAATAATATTTTACATTTCTCGATTGTTTTTCAGTATTCGAGTTCATCCAAAGAGTCCTTTAATTGTGAAGACAAAATCAAATTCTGTCGTCACAAATGTATATCTAATAAATGAAAAGACATTCTTTACCTCAACATTTTAAATTCGACGAGCCGGTTGCCATTTTTCTGCGTTTTCGCAAAGTGCATTTGGTATTGTTGTGACTGTGTGTTTTTGGGGCACACCTCTTGCGCCCATTAATAAGCGAGGCAAGAGTCGGAAAAGCTGTGTTTGCAAACGTATGTTGTTGTGCAACGACCCCGTTATGGCCAAAAGTTTGTATTCCAGGCCGATATAATGTTTTGACTGTTGAAGGGGCTAAAGTGCTCTGTGTGTACTTTCAGAGCTGCTATCTGAAATTTGCTTAGTCCTACGGGAGTAGGACGAATTCAGGTTGAGGGGAATGTAGCGAAATTTTATTTGCTTGTTAGTTTTTGTCACCGTCACTTATTGTTTTCGTTCTTTTTCGTTGTGGCACTTTAATAACGTTTTTGTGTTATGGCGCGTTTGCTGCTTCCCCTTAGGAATGATTAGTTGTGAAAGCGTTGGTTGCGCCAGAATGTGCCTTCCTGTTCCGCATGCCTTAAATAAGGCGTCACTAGTCGATAATATGGCTTTTCTCTGGGCGCCGAGAAACCTGGTGTTAGTGTTGGTATTGGTGGTGGGTTGCCATGTACCCGGTGTAACTTTGCTTTTACATTGTTTTGATATAAGTCGCGCCCAAAAGCTAAACCAGTGTGAGGCAGCATAATTGGCTTTAGTGGTGAGCCGTTATTGCAGGGTTCTGGACCGGTTACGAATTACGTAAGCAGGTTTGGTGCATAAGATCGAGTTATCAGGCCTGCCAAAAGAATTCGGTAAAAAACACCTCTTTTTCAACAAAATGTATGAAAACTTGAAACCACAGAAGATGTTATGAAATTCATTTAAATGGTATGTATCGTTGCATACAATAGGTTGAAAGTTTATTATTTCACAAATAAGAGATTTTTTTATGTAACAAAATCGGGTTCGGGTCAGATTTCGGGCCTGTTCTGTCTGGTTCAGCCAAACCTGAAAGTTAACTGCATTGTTTTGACGTGTTAACACTCAAGTCTTGTTTCAAAGATTACATTTTCCATCAAGCCTTGTACGTGAATCGAGCGACCTAGTGTTAACACAGTTAATGCATGTTCGTTTTCGCTATGGTGAATAGTTTTGGGAGAGGTGATTTATTTTAGCAATTATAACTAAATGTTAGAAATTGTGCCACAGTTGTAGTGAGTTTATGTTGATAACTAAACGAGTGACATCGAAATTGTTTACGAGGACAATATCTGTCAAATATTAACTCCCGAAGCTTGTAATTACTCTTATTTACAACTCCATGCTGTAAGAATGACAAACAAGGATAATTATTACAGACTGACGCGCGCGACAGGATGGCTAGGCGGTTGTACAATGCAAACGCAAACAGTTGACAAGTTGGTTATATGAATGAATTTTAGTAAATAATCCAATATATTGAGACATGTTGCCAACAAGACACAGAGTAACAGACAACACGATTGTACGTCTGTTACGGACATCTAAAAATGATTGACAACCGATCCACATGGGTTTTTTACATGACGATTCAAGTTGCGTTACATCTTGTGCGTTATACTTTGGTCTGTTGTGACACTTGTAATGATCGCATACGAATATTGTTATTGTTTTATACTCTTGTGCACCAGCAGTTTTTGTGTGGTTTAATTTTATTAGTTATGCTTTGGTTTTCAATAGTTTTGTTTCGTCTGTGTATTTGCGCATATATTTCACTGCATTTGTTCTTGCTCTTTGTGTAAATCGAACTTAACATTATTATTTGGACAATTTCACATTTCCCTTTATTTTCCACGCCTTCTTTGTTTATATCAAACCTTATATTTATATGATATATACAGCTATGTTTACTTCTCAGCCTGTAACGACACCATTATATACCGAAACATGTAACCATCAATTTTAGTCAGCGTAATGCCCAGGTGAATGAATTATCATCCTGACAAACGTGGTCGTTAATAATTGGACGTGACGTTTTATTGGCTTTCCACCCGTAAAGATGTTGTGATTTTGTAACGTGAACCGGTTTTCACTTAGTTTGGTTATTCACGGTTAGGTTCGCACCTTTGTTTTCACGCTTATTTTATATCTAGTTATTGCACTTGTTTTATCTAATAATATATGTGTATGTTTGTTTCATAGTGTTTGTTTCGATTGTTGTCACGAATAATTTGCATTGATAAATTTATTTTAACGTTTTTCCTTTCACTTCTTGTTTTTCCGTTTTTGTTTTCTTGTGTTACATTTTCATACTTAATACTTTTTTGCATTTTAACAGCGCCGGTAAAAATTGTCGAACGCATCCCCGCTTTAGTGATTTCCCGTGGCGCGTCGTGATTGGCTACTTTGCTAGAGGCGTGTGACGTAGTTTTCCCCTCTGCTTTGTAAACCGGTTCTCTCCTGGTCCCGGTAAAGTGTGCGTGATTTTTGGTGATTGGACAGTACTTTTCAAAGGTTTGATTTATTATAATTTATATTGTTTAGTCAAATCACCATTGTAACTTTGTTTTAGCGACAAGCCGTTAGTGCGAGGTCTTGGACCGTTTTACGAATTAGGGAGGTAGTCTCGGTTATTAGAATACAATCGGGATAGTTGGGAAGGTTTAGCGTTAAAGAACTCGCACCCAAACAACTTTCTCAGAAATTCGAGGTTATCAAAATAATTCCGTAACAGTTTGACTGTTTTATGATTGTAAACATGATTATTTCCCAGATATGTTGTTGGTAAACGTTGAAGTTCCACAGTTTTGCCTTGAACTTAATAGCTTATATTTTGTCTAAGGTTGTTTACAGTTGAAACCCTGTTTGGTGTGACAATCTCACCCTGGTATTGACCGAGTTAGGTTCTGTGATATCGACATAATTGTAAATAGGGCTGCCTAAACAAACTACTTCAACTTTAAAAGTGAGGGAACAATATAAAAAACGGAACGTGCGTTGTCATGAAAATGTAACAATTAGGTTTGCTTACAAATCGACACTATAAAAAGATATATTGGCTTTTGTTGAACTTTTTTTTGTTGAAACAACATTTTTTTCAGCAACTAATTTAACACACACTTCACAATAACACAGTATTACCGGTTTCGCTCTGTGTTGAATCACGTAGAAAAGATTCTCGTAGTCAACTGGGAGGAGAGATGAATCACGAAGGTAGAGCTCATCAGGAAATAGGGAGGCCACAGTCGAAGAAATCTCCGGATCATTTGAATCATGAGCCCAGCTGCAAACTTGCAGGATGTCTTTGTTACCGCTGAGCTTCGGCTTAGAAGCAAAATTAAATATAACAATTTTAAATTAAATATAAACAATTTATGGAGTTTCCCTTCATTAGGTTATGCTTCGATTTTTGAATAGTTTTGTTTAGTCCATTTATTTGCGCACTTTACAAATTTTACTGCATTTGTTCTTGCTCTTTGTGTATATCGAACTTAACACTTTTATTTGGACAATTTCATTTCAATGTATTTACTACGCCTTTTTTGTTTATATTTAACCTTATATTTACAAGATATTTTACTTCTCAGCCTGCAACGACACCACTATATACCGAAACATGTAACCATTAACTTCAGCGTAATGCAAAAGTAATTAAAGTTTCGACGGGACATACGTGGTCGGTAATGATTGGACGTTAGTCATGTGACGTTTCATTGAATTTCCTTCAATAAAGATGTTGTGATTTTACTGTTCTATGGTTGTAAACGTGGTGAGTGTCGCAGTTGTGAAGATTGTTGACGTTGAAGTTACAGTTGTGCCCTAATTTTAATGGTTTGGATTTTGTCTAAGGCAGTGGCGGCTCGTGCCTAAAATTTGTGGGGGTGCTGCTCCAAAGTTTAGCATTTAATGAACATATGTAAGTCGGCAATATATCGAAAACCTACATTTTTAGTTTTCTAGCCATTGAATGGTGCAGAAAAACAAGCAATACAAATCTTAATTTGCAACTCCATTGTGACGTAATTTTGTTACGCAATAATGCACCCGAGTGTAAACAGCAGACGGCATCATTTGTGTATTTTGTTGACTTGCACAGCGACGGGCCAAACAAAATAACATGCAGTAATAACGTGAAAAACAAAAACACACGTTGCACAGACTCGAAATGAAGCGGTTGTAAATACCGTAAAACACAACAGGAATATAGAAATAAAAGGTAGTAAAAAATAGTATGAGTCGAAAACGGTCGAAGTATTTCAGTTAGACAACATTAAAAAAAAATATCGTGTTTCATATAAGTAAATTTAGGCACAGTCAGCGTTTTCAACATATTCTATGACACTTCACAGATTATTGTCACACAAAAAACTAGCAATACAGCTTTTTATTGGTATCACAACTGACAAATTTAACAACCACATTACATTTGTTTCCGAACTTGTTCATTTAAACATGTTTTCTTTGAATTTTTGTGTACAGATTATTAATTGTCTTTTAGATTTTGTCTTTTATCTTTTTTCTTAATTGCTATAATTGCTGCTTGCTGGCAAATAGCTTATAATTTCTTTTTTAAGTGCAAAACTTCTTCAAGCTTTAAAATTTGCAACACTCGCACTTAAATTTAAACCATATTATTAAATCTTGTGCTACCTATTTACAACCAAAATAAATCATAAAGGTATAGTTTGGGCATGATGATTGATAGCTTCTTCCTTAATTCCAAATGACAACTAAAAAACTATTTTTCTATTTAGTACTAGCACTGCAAGTGCAAGTCTTTTGGAAATAATGGTGTTCCTCAGAAAAGTTTGCATCTTTTTCAGTGTTTAAAAAGAGTCGCTTTTGAAGGTCTCAAGGAAACAGCAAAAAAGATTTTTCATCCTAGTAAT
Source organism: Phallusia mammillata (assembly GCF_965637545.1). Lineage (NCBI taxonomy): Eukaryota > Metazoa > Chordata > Ascidiacea > Phlebobranchia > Ascidiidae > Phallusia > Phallusia mammillata. The sequence goes on from NC_137255.1 coordinate 30,438,273, forward strand.
TTAACTTGTCAAAACATCATCTCCAGATTAATTATTTTCAAAGTAATCATGAACATCAGATCTACAGAAACATACCAATTTGAGTAACTAGCTTTTCTCTGTCAACAATAGGATGTGCTTGCGGAGTTACTACTATCTTGTTTGTAGAATGTTCACTCTTACGAAACACTTCCTGTGAAGGAATTTAGCAGCTACGGTTTAGAGTCTAAACTTTAGACAAACAGTACATGTCCATTATATCAATACACATGATTGCACTTGGTTGCAAATACTGTCCACATAGTGTGTTAATAAATTGTCTTCAATCAGGTATTTCAAAATTCCTGTTGCTTCTGCAATTGTTTGTTCTGCATTTAATATTGCCTGAATTTCAGTGAGGCATTTTACTTCACAGTCACACATTTATTTTTTCTTTAGTAGCATTTCTTGTTGTTGCTTATTCCTGCATGACATTGGAGTATAGCAGATGTTTTGTCCCATACTTTCACAAAACCTTTTACTTCAGTTATTTATTATAAGGGTTAATTGTGACTTTTCAAGGTGTTAGATGACTTTTTTTCTTTTCCAAGGTGTTAGATACGCTTAGTTAATTCATTGATAACTGTAAAAACTGAAACCCACTTACAGTCATCTAACTTACTGTCAAAGTCATGACAAACAGTCAAACAATAAATTTAATGATAACAAAATAATTCTTTAACTGCACTCACTGTCAAACTTAAACATACAGTACACGGGTATGGCTTTGAAGTTCACTGACGCGAAGCAGACAACACAACTAGCGCTACGTCACGGAAGGTGCTCCGCGAGCCACAGCCCCCTGTCGCCTATTTTGCCCGGCATGTAGTTTTCCAAGTGCGCATGCGCACAACTGAAAAAGTCATGAAACGGCACGGACTGGAGCTGCAGCTCCACCATAGATAACATAAAAAATTTTTGACAGTTATCCGTAATATTGGAATATTATTTAGGAATATCATTAATATCATATTAAGTAAAATATCTAGGGGGCGCTGCAGCTCAGCAGCCCCCTCGCACGAACCGCCCCTGGTCTAAGGTTGTTTACAGTTTAAACCCTGTTTGTTGTGACCATGCCACGCGGGTACTGACCGAGTAGGGTTCTCCACATAATTGTGAACAGGTCTGACTGAAAGTAACACTTTAATTTTGAAAATTAGAGAACAGAAACAACAGCAAATAGGTTTGCTTACAAATCAACGTGATAGAAACATGTAGATAAAGTGTTTTTTTTGTAGAATAACTTTATATTTTTATCAGTAACTACTACGCACACTTCACAATAACACAGTATTACCGGTTTCGCTCTGTGTTGAATCACGAACAAAAGACTTTCGTAGTCAACTGGTAGGAGAGATGAACCACCAAAGTCGAGCTGATCAGGAAGTAGGGAGGCCACAGATGAAGCAATCTCCGGATCATTCGACTCATGAGCCCAACTGCAAACTTGCAGGATTTCTTCTTCACTGCTGAGCTTCAGCTTTGACTGGATGAATTTTAGAAGCAAAGATTTCTTTTGCTTCCAATCTTCGCCGGAACTTTCAGGAACAAGTGGCTCGAGTTGATCGAAAACCGAAGGATCGCAAATCCCGAAAACAAACTTGGAAACAACTTCCCATCGGTCGTCTGAAAGTTGTTCGAGGACTTTCTCAAACTCGTCAAGGGACATGATCATCATTAGGTAGAAACCAGCAAAAAACTCTTGCCAGATGAGATGAGAGAAATATCGAACTTTGTGACCATCCAATATCGTCAGCTTCAGATTTCCGTGCTTTGTGACTGACGTGTTTGTAAATGCACCGGCTGTGGATTCCTTGATGCCCGCCTTTTCAAATGCTTTTAACTTGAATACGATTTCCATCTTCAGAAATGCATCATATGCCAATTTCGCCAGTTTGTCCAACTCACCTTCTTGACCCCTTAAATGATTGGTTTTGAGATATTGGCCACAAGTGAAAGCAAGGACTCGAGTGAGTGAAACAAACTTAACATCTCCATCGTAATTCATCAAATAGACAAGAGTCAATATAAAATTGACAGGAACATAGCAGTAAGCAAATACATTGCGGTTTTGCTCTAGCTTTTGCTGTACATCTTCGTATCTGTCTTCACATATCTGACGTCCAAGTTCATCTTGTGAAGTTGGGGTCAATCCAAGTATTTGAACAATAAACCTTGGTCGGTATGTATGATGGAGCTTGTATAGTTGAGTTGGTCGTGACGTAAAAATCTTTCGAGCACGTGGAAGCAAGTTTCCGCCCGCCAAATGTTTCAGGTAGTTTTTCGCTTTGGACTTTGAACGTAATAGGGGTTGAGGAACTGATTTCGAAAATGATTTAATGGCTGCCTCGTCGAAACCGTCTAAAATCATCACGACATTTGGATCATGGCAAATGGCATTGAGAATGACTTTTTCTTGCTCCGGGGAATAATCTTTTTCAATAGACATACTGGAAAGAAGGAACTCAAGAAGTGTCATCTTCTTTTCAAAATTGATGTGCCTGATCACAATGTAGAAGAAGAAGGAAGTCTCACCTAACAACTCTCCCCTTAAACCTTGCATGGCCCACTTTTTGGCTGTGGTCGTCTTTCCTATTCCAGCTTGTCCAACCACGCCGACCACGTTCCCATGTTTTTCAATGTAATCGTGTTTTGCTTTAACATTATCCTTTTTGAATTTCCATTCCGCTTCTCGTTGTGCTGTTTCTTTTGCGCGATTAAACATTTCTTCACCAGTGATGTCACTTTGTGGTATCTTGTAAAGTTCCTTTTTACGTCGATAATGTCCTTCTGCTTGAAACTCGTTGTCAATTTGCTGTGGTTTGCTGACTATGGCAAGGTTGACAGTTGGTATTGGTCGGTTGGCAAAATCTGCAAGTGACGATTCTTCACTGGCGATTTCTTCCACTCTTTGTTTGAGCAACGACATTAATGCTGTAGAAGATTGAACATATTCATGTTTTCTGTGGAGCTCCGTTGATGTTGAAGGTTGCTGTTCAGCATACCGCTGCCTTTGTGCTGAGGATAAAGATGTAGAGGGAAGTTTGGGTGAAGTTTCTTCATATAAGCTGTGTTGAGCAGGCAACTGGGACGAGAATTGAAGTTGCTCGGATGAGGGAGGTGTCGCAGGAAGTTTGGGTAAAGTTTCTTCATCAAAATAGTGTGTGACAGGCAACTGAGATAAACAGTGAGCTTGTTCAGGTGATTGATACACTGTCACGAGTGTGACGTGTTTATGGACTGGAGCGTTGTAAACTGATCCAGTTGTGTGAATGTTTGTGTCTCCAATCTGAGGTGCTTGTTCGCTTTCCTGCAAATAAAGAATTGAAGAAGAATACAGTATGATTTTGCATAATACTTACCAAGTTGAAAACCAAACTTTTGTTCAGTAAATCAACCGGCAAAGGATGGCTTGAGCTTGGTTGAGGTAGCAAAGCCCTTGATTCTTCCGTTGCGCTGTGCTGAGGTACAACGTCACCCTGTCTTTGGAGTGTGTTTGATTGGGGATCAGCATCATCTAGTTGTTGGATCAAGCGAGGTTGGGGTCCAACATAACCCGGATCGTCCATTGTAAAGAACTAGGTTGTTTTTCAGGTAATTATTACAAGGTTTGCGTTGGCATTCTGCTTGTTTTAAGTAACAAGTCGTGTTATTTGTTCCACGTCACAAGTTTACTTCTCATCACAAATTGTCAGTTTTACTGATGCTTTTCCCGAAGAATTGCTTGAGAATTTACCAAACAATTTATCAAAGCAACATCAGTCGTTAAAACGCAGCACGCTTATAGTTAAAGTTAAAATGTTGAGGTTACAACAATGCTGACCTAAACACCTACACAAAGAGAGTAAAGTTACAAAAACGAGGTACAAAAAGTAATCAAATCATTGAGGCTCTAATACAGGGGCGGAAACTTCTTCAGTCGGCGAGCCTGATATGGGAAAATGAAGTACTTGGCTGGCCGGATTCCTGAATCGATACATTAATCGTGTGTTTATCCAATGATTTAACACGGATTTTTGACCACCTAAAGTCCAAACAATCTAACTGATATAACATAAAATTATTCACCACAGCAAATTTAATGCCACAGATTTAGATACTGCTGAAACCCTAACTAGGCTACACGTGTGGAAACAAAGGAAACCGTGAAAGCAGGTCACACGTAAGGTTGGCAGTTATGTCGTAACAATGGACTTATGGTGCAATGGTAACAGCGGCGGGAAAGCTTTTTGCTATTGTGGAGCATCCGTTACAACTATAATTTGACGCAGTAAGCAAAGTAGTGGGGGATTGGAACAGACTGTGGCCGCGGGCCACATTATCATGTAAGACCTGAAACTGTCTGCGGGCCGCTCAAAATCCCGTCGCGGGCCGGATCTGGCCCGCGGGCACGAACCTTTATCAAAATGCAAATGTGCAGAGTTGTGTAACATTTGAGGCACTAAAAACACAATTGTCAATAACTGACTGATTTTCATTTTAAGGCAATAAAACGATCTAAACCAGTGGTCATCTTAACACCCCGCCTAGTTGGATACTATTTGGCCCTGAAAGAAAAAAAAACATGGAGGGAAAAGTACTAAATGCTCAAACGAAACATAGTACACATCAAGACAGTGAAAGGGTAGACGCGGGCTTGTGCTTCCCGACTAAGCGGAGATGACACAAAATGGCGATTTAACAAACCCGGCAATAAACAAAACTAAGGACAAATGACGTACACAAAAAGTAAGTCTACAAGTCTCAACCGGGTTCGTATAATCAACTGGACACAACAAGAAAGAAAACTGAAAGAAAACGTAACCATTTTCTTATAAAAAGCACGACTATATACATTGGCGAGGTTAATAGTGGAAGTTTAAGTTTGTTGGTTGTTTTACTCAAAAAACTGTCTACGATTGGTTACCGGACTATCCAATCATGACGAGGGAAACAAACCAACACAGTTAGGCGCAATCAAACAACATAATCGTGATTTATGGGCATATTATCCACATTAGGGGTCTAATTGGCTGACAATAGTAGCCAATGAGCATGGTTTATATAGATAAATCATACAAGGGAAAAGGGATGAAAAGGACGATGTCTTATCTACTTTCGAAATGGGATAAAAATAAACACAGAATACGCGCTGAGAGAAATTACATCAGTACGTGTTGTTCAAATTAAGTTTGGAGTCTGGGTGTACCAGGTTACCACAGCACCAGCAAAATTCGCTATATGCTTCCCCAAAGCATGAATTTCTTCACATACTTCAAAGCGCTTAAAGTAGCTTGCGCATTTTGGGCAAAAGCATCGCTAATATCAGGCGGAACATGTACATCTGCGCCACAATTACATGGCACAGCATGGTTGATGCTAAATTTATATCGTTTTTTTGTGCCACCGCTTGATGACGATAAGGAATGGACGAGTGGACCTTCCTAAGGAAGGCCTCTACTTCTTCCACCGTACTACTTGTGCTAACACCTGTAGACTTTGTGATAACCTTCTTTGATGAAGTCCGAGTCGGTTAAAGAAGATTCGACTGTTCTGGTGTGTTTTCTCCTTCATTGGTTCTTTGGCGAGGGTGCCCGAGGCCCGGCCCTCAGGATGTTAGATGTCGTTAACTGGCGGGTCTACTTGATCTGTTTCACGTACATTGGTGTCATCTCCGTCCGAGGTGGGTAGCTTAAAATCTCGGCCCACTTCGTTGTTAATAAGCGGGATCGGGCTCTCCGAGATCCAGTCATTTTTTAAAGGGCTTTCTTCATTGTCTCGCTGTACGGGGTCGGCAACCTACCGGTAGTCTAGTCCATGCACGAAGTGGTCTCTTCAACGAGATCCAAACAAGCATTAGGTACAACCAAACCGTCAGCTTGTGTTTTCTGAGCTGTTGTTACCTCAGTAATCGGAGTCGCGTTCGTTCTCACAACGGGTTCTGAACATGTCACATGTGTCTCTCATGTGTCCGAATGCGCTACAAACAAAACATTGCGGGGATTGCCCCCTCGTATTTTACATAAAAGGAGAAGTCTCCGATTCTAAATTTAGGGTCGTTAGGTAGGTTCCTCAGTTCGGAGATCTTAACTCAATGGACCGCTTGGCGACTTGGACGCCCCAGCTGACCTTATGCTTCTTAGCTTTCTTGATTGTGCCGTGCCTCCCACCGAAGTAGTTTGGTAGTAAAGCGGGATAAAGGAAAAGGTGAATTAACGTCCTGGAGTCAACTTTCTGGTGAGCCAACTAATGTTTGTCGGGAGTCAACAAGCTTCTGAAGGAGGGTGGGATCCACAATAGGATGTTTTTTATATCCGTCTACCTCCACTCATATGGGGCTACCGGTTATAGTACAGATGCTTACCTGACGAAAATATCCAATACTGATGCAGTAAAGTATCGAAATCATGTACAAATGTTTTCCATTCACGGAAACAAACATGTTGATAAACTCAATTAATTCTATTTTATGACAATGACTCTAGATTGTAGTATCAGGGTTGCATCTACCAAACATCTGCCGTCAAATCAAAATGCAAAATGTTTAAATAGGCCCCCGAGATCGTAACGCTTCCATTAAACCCGTGCAATATCTGGTTTTAACAATAACTTACCAATCGCTTTGCAAAAAAAGTCCTGCAATTAAGCCAAAGTTCTTGTTACATTTAAACTTAATTAAACTAAAATCATGCCTGGAAAAAGTAAAAAGCAACAGTTAAAAAATTTAACTGGAAAGTAACTTTCCTATACATTTCCATTTAATATTCTATATCTTATTTAACGATACTCATCATTGGAATTTCTGGGGAAAATTTTTGGCGAAAACCTTTGTGGGAAATAGTGACAGTATGGTTCGAATCATTTTAGATTCAATACGACAAATTATCAGAAAGCACCATCCCAAATAGGTTTGTCCATATTTTTGTCCATAGTTGTTGTAATGTTCTAGTATAAAATACTTGGTTCTGGTTCTCAGCATTCGAGTGCCTCGTTCCCGGCTCGTGTCTCACTTTCATGCCGTTACCCGCAAGGTATCCCACCAGAGCAAATATTGACCGTAACGTTCTCAACGTCATCGAGTCATAGTGTCTGCACAAAAATATAAGTTAAGTAACATCATTGCGTTTTAGCATGTGTGCTATCACTATCTAAAGCATGTTTAAATTCAGATGAGCATTTACCAGCGCGACGGTTAACGAAAAAAGAAATTTCCAACTCTTTGCTCTGCGTGACTCTTACAATATATAATTTCGTTCGGTTAGCTTTGCAGGCAAAAAGAACATACATTAGAATGAAGAAAGTTGATTACACCTTCAATGTGATGGATGGATGGTTTTGTTTACTTAACCTTTTATTGTGAATCTATCACTTAGCCATAAACTTAAAAGAGAGGATTTTAATTTATTATTATTTGTGTTTGTGGCGTCATTACAATTCTAAATTCTTAAAGAACACCAATGGGATGTTGCCAACAACGACGCGAAGAAGTAGGCCCTTGCCAATCACGCGGTATTACAAGTTCACAGTATTGATTTCAATGCGGCGTCTGTTGTGGCGCGGGAGCCTGACTACGAGAAAAGACTAGTCATGGAATATTCACCAACGGGGCAACACAATCAACATCAAGACAGAGGTGATGCTTTCAGCGTGCTACGCGCACGTGCTTAAAGATTAGAGACGCAATCATTCGTTATCGCGCAGTGTTTTCGCTGTGTTGTAACGTGCCTGCGTTCAATTCCTTTTCCCTTTGTTTATCGCGCACTGTACTACGCGCATTCAGTGATGTTTTTTTTTTATGTTCCTTGATTAAGGCGACCTGTTTCGGACGTCTAAACGTCGGAATAAAAATCACAGTTGCAAGAAGAGGTCTACAAACTGGAATTTGTGAAATCACCGATAAAAATGTTTCGAAATATAACCTGTCCGCAAAGCCTAAAGTGGGTCAAAAACATTAGTTTAAAATACGGAATCTAGTCTACCACAAAGCAGCAAAATGTTATTTTTATATGTTACCCAAGATGACTTCATTATGTGAAGTGAAGTCATCTTGTAATGACGTAAAACATTTTAGGTCCGTATGCAATGTTGTGCAAATAATGTGACCACAAATACAACCTCCAGTTTCAAACAACAATTGTTAGTGTGACATGTTTGCGTTGAAAAACACGAATTTATTTTACTCTAAAAGACACCCGATCCGTCTATTTTCAGGCGCTTAAAACTGTCGAATTCTGGAGAATCCCGGGCCTTTATGCTGTCGTATTATATTCCGTGTTATGGATTCTGTGCTATGGTTATTACGAACAGCTTAGGGGGTTACCCTATGTGTTGTTTTCGTCGGTTGTGGCTGTTTGTTGACAAATTAAATCAGCTGAACTGAACCTTACGTTGCGGTAGAAAGTTGGAATTTAGAACACTGGCTTCAATTTATGGAGTTTTTTCCTAAAAAGTGGCGGTAAGTTTAACTTATTTAAGTATTTTGTAAAAAATAGCAAACCATTTTAATATAGGAGAGACATAGGCCTTTCACATATTTGTCTGACCTTTAGGACATTAACTGGGTTCACACACAGGCAGTAGATTTTGACTGAGGCAGCATAATTTTAGGAGTTTGTCAGCCTTGAAAGTGACAAGCATCTGTGCCCCTGCAAGGTTCTCGTGTGTATTTGATTTGGACAAAAACATCAAGGTGTTGGAATTTTTTACTCACATAGGCAAAACTTCCATTGATTATAATCAATGCAGCTACACAGATGGTATATTTTTGATTAAAGAAAGGTCCTAATTGTTTCAGAAAAAATGCAACCCGGACAAATCTGGAAATGTTTGGGCAGGTGGTGAAAATTTGAATGTTGAAACCTGTACAGGACAAATGACAGAGAGTCAGATTTGGTGAACCACAGATGATTGTGTGAGTAAACAGTTGATGTAAAGAACTTAAGGCAGATTAATGTAGCATTTATGACTTTGATATTTGGTATAGAAGTTTTTTACACACCTTAGAAACTATTACCTGAAAGACTAAGGTAGCATGCCTAGTTTTAATGACTGATTTCATTTGGTTTCCTTCAGCGCTTATATTAATGACTGGTAAAAGCACTAAAATTGGTTGAAAATATATACTGTATGTTTTGTTTAGTTAGTAGTGAGTTGAAACTTATTATTATATTGTGCAATTGCAGTTGAAGCTATGGGTGAATCCTCCAAAACACCATACAAACTCATCTTATGGTTTGCCACTTGGGTGTCATTTGACAACAATTGCAGTGTTGGATTTCCCAACTAAAAACAATTTAAAGCATGGTTTTTGGGTTTAAAAGAAGCAAATGACAGACCATGTAGATATGTATACAATGAGTACAAAATAGCCTGCATTGTTTACTATAAATAACTGTGTTTGTTTAAGTTAATATTGCACCATTGATACTGAGAAAGATCTACTTTCAAAGTTAGATCAGATATCTTCAATTGTTAACAACATTTTTGGTGCAAAATTGTGCAGATAGTTTACAGGGCAAGGCAAGAAGATTTTACCCTTAAAATCTGGAAAAGTTAGATGCAAGGGAAGGATATGTGTACTATTTGAAACTTTAACCTTTACATGGCTATAGATTGCATGCAATCTACTTTCTGTATTTCACATACAGCACATTACCCAAGATATGACCAAAGGTTCAACATAATAAGCAAATCTATCTATTCCAATTGTTGTGTGATATTTAGTTTGATATATATGTCCCACTCTAGTTGTTAATTTGTGTTGCTTTTTGTTCTTATTTTAATGCAAATTGTATTGTTGTTGTTGTTTTTGTTACACTGCGTTTTTAGTGTACATTTTTTGTCCACATTTAATACTGAATAAAAATCCATAAGCACTTCCAAATGTTGAACCAGAATTATTTCACTGGGTGTGAGGTATTTTACTGCATTATTACTGAGATACAGTTGTGGCGCTTTTCATTCTGAGTTTATTCAAAAGGTACAAAGCTAAGCTGCACGGAATTGGATCAATGGCTTGAATAAAGAATGTATAATCCGTGTTTCATTTCTGTTGACTTTTTGAGGAAAGTTTACTCCAGAAAAACAACAGGCGCAATGGGTTACCCTGGTAGAAATAGTAAATTTATAGTCAAGAGATAGGGGACAATTCAGGGAGCTTGCTTAAGTTGCTTAAAAAGAAAGCATATCAACGTCCTGTTGTTTCAGCTTTTGTTAAAAAACTTAATCACGTCACGATCCTTGACCCTTTAGTTTAAAACTTTGTGTTGTAAGCAAGCTTTATTGCGTCACTATCTATTGTTTTATATCAATTAGAAAACAATGACTATTCTTTAGTGCTAAACGATACAAGGATTTACCTATTTCAGGTTTTTTTTACATACCTTGGAAGAAATTGAGCATACGAAAGTTGTGTGTCCAATACAACTAATTCAACATTAAGTTTCGCTTATTCTATAAAAAGCAAAAAACATACAATTTATAGTTTGTTTTTGTCTTCGGTAGCTTAAGACGATGTAGCAGTTTCTTGAGTATCACATGACTACCGGTATGCATAAGGTCGCTAAAAGATTAAACGAACCTTTGGTCTTCAAATCTCACTTAACAAATGCCGACATGTCCAAAGAAACATAAAATAGTTTAAAGGCTGTTTAAAACTTTTTGTGTGAAACTGGCGTTCGTGCTCCAAGTCGTAAAATATAATAGCCTGGGAAAACTAGCAATATCAGTCACTAGGGACTATTGAAAAGGCTCGTTTGCAAACCGTTTGGCCTATGGAAACCTTAAGATTTTGTCTCAAGCCGTTTGTGTTTAATGGCTGACAGTCTTAATCACTGTGCGACATTATTGTATGGTGTGGCGGTCATGCCCTTCGCGGCAAGATGATGTGCGCGTCTTATTTTCGTTTTGCTCATGGCAACAAGCTGAAACTTTGCAAGCTGCTACAGTTTACAATTCCACGTTGCCCTGCGAAAATCGTTTGCGTTTGCCTTAAACCGTTTGTCATCTGGAGCCTGTAGTGTATAGGCTACATTGGTCGACCGCGCAAAAAAAATCATTTTTAAAAGCGGGCATGCCCTGCGTTCGCTTATGATACACGCCTCTCATTTTCAATGTTATGATTAGATTTAAACGATATTTTGTATGCCTTTGCTGGATGTATTTTAAAGTTGACCTGTGAAAACCGTTTGCGTTTACCTCAAACCGTTTGTCATCTGGAGCCTATATAGTCTACATTGGTCGACTTCGCAAAAAAATCATTTTTAAAGCGGTCATGCCCTGCGTTCGCTTATGATGGACGCCTCTCATTTTCGAGGTTATATTTAGATTTAAACGATATTCTGTATGCCTTTGCAGGGTGTATTTTAGAGTTGACCTGTGAAAACCGTTTGCGTTTACCTTAATCCGTTTAGCGCCTGTGTAGTCTATCTGGGTCGAGCGCGCAAAAAAAATCATTTTTTAAAGCGGTTACGCCATGCCATGTAATATATGATGTACGGTTCTCATTTTCGATGTTATGATCAGATTTTAACAATATTTTGCAAGCGTTTACTGAATGTATTTTGGGGTTGACGTTTGAAAACGGTTTGCATATACCTCAAACCATTAGTGGTCTAAGACACGTTAAAGCCTGTACTAATGAAAATGATGAAACACCAAATGCACAATGAGGACAGCACTTTTTTAATGGAAAAAATGTAGCAGCTCATAAACCCAATTCCCACACTACAACATTTTCAACTTGAGCCCATATAGTTATATGAAACCAGAAATAAATGTAAAGAGAATAATTAATTAGATTCACAGCATTTAGTTGATTGGTCAGGTAAAAACCTGCATTTACCAATAGTGCATACTGAACAAGGATCTTTAAGTGAACAGACTAAAATAATAAAAATGTAATTCTGAAAATGTAATGATTTGCTGAATAACGCAAACGGTTTTCAAAGGTCAACTTCAAAATACATCTAGCAAAGGCATAAAAAACATCGTTTATATCTAAACACAACCTCAAATGAGAGGCGTGCATCATAAGCCAACGCAGGGCATATCCGCTTTAAAAATGACTTGTTTGCGCGGTCGACCAATGTAGACTATATTAGCTCCAGTTTTTTAAACGGTTTAAGATAAACACAAACGGTTTTCACAGGTCAACTCTAAAATACATCCAGTAAAGGCATACAAAATATCGTTTGAATCTAATCATAACATTGAAAATGAGGGGCGTGTATCATAAGCGAACGCAGGGCATGCCCGCTTTAAAAATGATTTTTTTTTGCGCGGTCGACCAATGAAGGCTATACGGACTCCAGATGACAAACAGTTTAAGGTAAACGCAAACGGTTTTCACAGGTCAACTCTAAAATACATCCAGTAAAGGCATACAAAATATCGTTTGAATCTGATCATAACATTGAAAATGAGAGGCGTGTATCATAAGCGAACGGAGGGCATGCCCGCTTTAAAAATGATTTTTTTGCGCGGTCGACCAATGTATAGGCTATACAGACTGCAGATGACAAACGGTTTAAGGTAAACGCAAACGGTTTTCACAGGTCAACTCTAAAATACATCCAGTAAAGGCATACAAAATATCGTTTGAATCTAATCATAACATTGAAAATGAGAGACGTGTATCATAAGCGAACGCAGGTCATGACCGCTTTAAAAATGACTTGTTTGCGCGGTCGACCAATGTAGCCTATACAGACTCCAGATGACAAACGGTTTAAGGTAAACGCAAACGGTTTTAACAGGTCAACTCTAAAATTCATCCAGCAAAGGCATACAAAATATCGTTCGAATCTGATCATAACATTGAAAATGAGAGGCGTGCATCATAAGCGAACGCAGGGCATAACCGCTTTAAAAATGATTTTTTTGCGCGGTCGACC